>NC_143483.1:31821066-32175438 GCF_027475165.1 Benincasa hispida
CTTTCACCTTTGATGCCCTATAAATACCAAGTGCATTCTTCAGAGAAGGGGTTAAGCAGTCGATTACTTCATCACTTTACAAGTTCACACTTCTATTCATAGTTTTCTTTTCCATTTCATTTCACGGTGGAGCTAGAGAAGAATGGTGACGCCGGAGATCGTCCAAGGCGGCTCGAAAGAGAACCTTGGGGCATAAGAGCAGAGAGCGGGTTGACTCTCGCAAAAGCGAGAATATCTTTAGAGCACAAGTAGAACAGTGTAACACCTGGTGGCAAGAAATTGCTCCAGGCTCTTTACTATACCTGCATTGTTATTCTGTACTTCATCTTTTATATATTCAATAGAAGTTATATTTCTACATCTGCTCACTCTTTTAATACGCATGAGTAACTAAACTAGTTGAATGGGTTGAGAGGAACTAAGCTAACATGATCTAGGAAGTTCATTGCTTGCGATTGTCTTGTTTTATGCTGTGTGAAACATCCCTTTAGAGTTGCTCGAGAGAGAATCTAAAGAAAGAACCTAATGTCTCGAGAGAGCTAGGTTAGAATCTAACTTGAAAGAGCAAGATTAGGCCTGCATAAACAAAAAATAGGGACTTAGAGATAAGCTCTGTTTGTCAACTTGCATCGCATGCATCCTAGGAATAGGAATGATATTATACGGTCGCATATTTATGTGAATGTCATGTTGTCATTGCATAAATAGAAATAGAGGTTTATGTGTAAACCCTGTAGACTTATCGCATATTTATCACATGTGTTCTAGCCTTAGAAGCCGTGGCATTCACGCCGAGAGGTGGTTTACTATTGTATGCATGTTGCATGATCGCAAGGCATGAACGCAACCTAGGGAGTGTTAGCTGAAACCCTTCTCAACCCGTTCACTGTATATTCATTATATTTCCCGTTGCCAACTCTTTTCGAACTCTGTCGCATTTATTATTATTTTCATTAATGCAACAACAAACCAACCACCTTATTTATTTTACTAGTTACCGCAAAGTTTTCATAAGAAACTTATCAAAGCAAACTATTTTCACAAGTCCTTGTGATCGACCCTGGACTTACCAGGAAACTCAGAGGAATTTACACTTGGATTCCGCTGAGGAAACTTGAGTACACAACGCTATCCATCAACACATATCATCCATATTCCACACTTAATAAAATAACGCATCAAGTCTTTGGCGCCGTTGCCGGGACTTGGGCAAAATAGTTGTTAATGGTAATTTTTGTAATTTCTTTACAAGACTCTCAATCTCTGGCGAATTATGACCCGAAGATTGAGAGGAATTTTAGGAGAAGATTGAGAGACCGCCAACAAAAAAAAATTTGCGTTGTTTAAAATAATTTGACCCTCTCTTTGTTTTTTTTACAACGATCGGGGCGCTGGATTGCGGCGATGTTATGCGAAGAAGCATTCATCTTATTCCATCACCACAACCCAAAGAAGAAAGACCGCCGCAAGGATGGATGCGTCAATACAATGCAGGCGACAACGCAAAATTTAGGAGTGTATTCTTCCTTATCTTTATTTCAAATTTTGCGTTATCACTTTGCATTTCGCTTTTCAAAGTTTTATCACTGCATCCTTTTTTATTACCGCAATCATTTAACAAGTAGATAAATTTAGTAGTCTACCGCATTCTGTTTCTTTGCCAAGTATGATTTTAATGATGAAAAATATGCTTCTATTTCTTTCGTATATATTAGAGTCAACTTAATCTTAAGATAGTCACCTCATAAAATATTTCTAGAAGTTAGGGGTTTGCTAGCAAACTCTCTTTACAACGCATTCTAGAACATCACATAACTTATTTTAATCTTTTGGCAATGGGGACATTGCCGCATTTTAAATTTGGAGGTGAGGTATTTATTTTTTACCTTACTATGTTCTACAAAAAAAAAATATTTTTGAGAATAACAACTCCACTGTCAACGCAAAGGGGAAACCCATGTTGATAAGAGTTAAGTTGTGAAAGGAACTTACTCATAGTTGGTTGTCCGCATGACACATGTGGGGGCAAGTCAAAATGAAAGTAAGTTACCAAGATCAACACATAAATCAATGACCGCAACTCCAATGCCAAATGTATGAGTTTAGTCTGAGAAATAGTGCATTGCTCGTAGTTGGATGGTCGCATGACACCCATGGGGGCAAGCCAAAACGAAGCCAAGACACTCGGATCAGCGCAAGGTCAGAAAAAAATAGAAATAAAGAAAATTTTTGTGCAAGGATAAATCTTTTGTCACCCTGATAGAAAATTTTCTTTTTGAAATAAATCATGCGATGTTCCGAAATTTAGTAAAGTCCTTTTTAAAATTAAACTTGCAGTCCCTAGGTCTTAGAAATATTTTAAGAGTAGACTTGAATAAGACTTAAGAAAATTCTAGTACATAGGATTTGAATGAAGTATCCTTGAGAAATCTAGGAAAGGAACTTTGTGGTGGACTTGCTAAAGGAATCTTTAGCTTATGCTTGAGAACAAGCATTGTTTAAATTTGGGGGTGTGATAACGGGCATAAATGCACGTTATCATAGTGCTAAGTTCTTAAACAATGTTGGATTGCATTGATAGAATATGTTAAATTGCGTCCATTAAGCATAAATTCTATAATATTGTAGTCGTATGCGTCTAATGCATTAGAGCAGTTGATCTTTATATTTTTGTGCAGAATAATGCATTAACGCAATGCAAAGAATGCGATCATAGGAATACATTGGTTGAGCGCAACTTCACCACAAGACTTTGCGTTGATCGTGCTCGCAAACATTCACCCAAGAAGAATCACCGCAACATGGTGGGCACATTCGAACGAAAGAACAATTAAGATCGATGGGACAAAAAGCTAACGGCAGTCGGATCCAAATTAAGTTGACAGCCAATAACGGTCACAAAATACATCCAGCTTTATCGGTGACAATTATCCGGTGCATCAGTCAGGAATTAAAGCTGTCGCACCTGTACAACCAGGAGAGAGAAGCCGTCTTTCACCTTTGATTCCCTATAAATACCAAGTGCATTCTTCAGAGAATGGGGTCAAGTAGTCGATTATTTCATCACTTTACAAGTTCACACCTTTGTTCATAGTTTTCTTTTCCATTTCACGGTGGAGCTAGAGAAGAGTGGTGACGCTGGAGATTGTCCAAGGCGGCTCAAGAGAGAACCTTGGGACGTAAGAGCAGAGAGGGGGTTGACTCTCGCGAAAGCGAGAATATCTTTAGAGCACGAGTAGAACAGTGTAACACCTGGTGGCAAGAAATTGCTCCAGGCTCTTTACTATACTTGCATTGTTATTCTGTACTTCATCTTTTATCTATTCAATGGAAGTTATATTTCTACATCTGCTCACTCTATTAATACGCATGAGTAACTAAACTAGTTGAATGGGTTGAGAGGAACTAAGCTAACATGATCTAGGAAGTTCATTTCTTGCGATTGTCTTGTTTTATGCTATGCAAAACATCCCTTTAGAGTTGCTCGAGAGAGAATCTAAAGAAAAATTTAATGTCTCGAGAGAGCTAGGTTAGAATCTGACTTGAAAGAGCAAGATTAGGCCTGCATAAACAAGAAATAAGGACTTAGAGATAAGCTCTGTTTGTCAACTTGCATCGCATGCATCCTAGGAATAGGAATGATATTATGCGGTCGCATATTTGTGTGAATATCATGTTGTCATTGCATAAATAGAAATAGAGGTTTATGTGTAAACCTTGTAGACTTATCGTATATTTATCGCATGTGTTCTAGACTTAGAAGCCGTGGCATTCACGCCAAGAAGTGGTTTACTATTGTATGCATGTTGCATGATCGTAAGGCATGAACGCAACCTAGGGAGTGTTAGCCGAAACCCTTCTCAACCCGTTCACCGCATATTCATCGTATTTCCTATTTCTAACTTTTTTCAAACTCTGCCACATTTAATATTATTTTCATTAACGCAACAACAAACCAACCACCTTTTTTATTTTACCGGTTATCGCAAAGTTTTCATATGAAACTTATCAACGCAAACTATTTTCACAAGTCTCTGTGATCAACCCTGGACTTACCAGGAAACTCAGAGGAATTTACACTTGGATTCTGCGGGGGAAACTTGAGTGCATAACGCTATCCATCAACACATATCATCCATATTCCACACTTAATAAAATAGAGAAATGCATTGAGCCACAATGTAATACAATACAGAGATAGAAGAGAGATGGAGGGCCAGATGGGCAATGTCTTGCTTCCATCAGATATGTGTTAAGGCTGTCGGTGGTGCCATGGATGGGCGGTGGAGTAGTCTCTCTCGAGATCTATCTCTGGCGAAGCTCCGGTCATCACTTGGAATGGTTAGAGGAATGAAGAACTCTCAGAGAATATCTTCTCACGCTTTTGTCTGGATCACAAGGATCTACCTAAGGCAAAAGCTCGGATGATTTCAAGTTGGGCTCTAAGGCTTTTATTTATAGAGCTTGATCGCCGACAGCATTAATGGTCCTTCTCTGAATTTCTGCTGCTAACGGCGTGATGGACCTGCTCTGAATCTCTGCTACTAATGGCGTGGTAGGTGAAATGTCAACATCATCTTTTGATACTCCCGAGGTATGCATTCATGCTTGGTTTCCAAAGTATCATCGCATTCCACCACCCTTGCGTTCATCCTTCTATTATGGTTATTACTCTATAGCCGCAACCTCTATGCGATGGACGCATGCGGTTAATGGCCACAACATTCATGCATCGAACGTATGCGATCGCCTCTGCGATGGTGAGATTCATCGCATGCGATCGATTCCTGCGTTAGCTACAAAAATAGACAATTAGACGCAAAATAACGCATAATAGTGGGTTAACCAAGATTTTCATTCCTGATCAACACAAGCTCACTTTCTCATGAATTCTTAGTATAATCGCCGCATATTCTTCTTATCAGCCCTCATAATTCTAAATAAAAGGCTATAATAACATACATTTCTGCCCGTCATCATACCCCTAAACTTAGAATCATGCTTATCTTCAAGCATGCCTTATGCTTAAGAAATTCATAATTCACTCTCTTCCTTTCCTTTGCGATGACCAGCCTCTCAGAATATAATTTACTCATACCTCTAACCTTGGCAGCAACGCTCTCCTCAACTTCGGCTACTTCTTCAAAGAGTTCTTTTCTAAAATATTAATAATATTTTTGTTAGAAAGACTCTTTGAAGAAGTAAGCCGAAGTTGAGGAGAGCTTTGCTGCCAAGGTTTAGAGGTATGATGTAAAGTATATTCTGAGAGGCTGGTCATCGCAAAGGAAAGGAAGAGAGTGAATTATGAATTTTCTTAAGCAGAAGGCATGCTTGAAGAGATAAGCATGATTCTAAGTTTAGGGGTATGATGACGGCAGAAATGCACGTTATTATAGGCCTTTTATTTAGAATTATGAGGGCTGATAAATAGAATGTGCGATGATTATACTAAGAATTCATGTGAAAAGTAAGCTTGCATCGATCAGCATGTAAAATCTCAGCTAACCCACTATTAAGCGTTATTTTGCGTCCAATTGTCTATTTTTAAAGCTATTGCAGGAATCGATCGCATGTGGTGAATTTCACCATCGCAGAGGCGATTGCATACGTTCGACGCATGGATGTTGCGGCCATTAACCGCATGCATCCATCGCATAGAGGTTGCGACTACAGAGTAATAACAATAATAGAGGGATTATTGCAAGGGTGGTGGAATGCGATGATACTTTGGAAACCAAGCATGAACGCATACCTTGGGAGTATCAAAAGTTGATGTTGATATTTCACCTACCACGCTGTTAGTAGTAGAGATTCAGAGCAGGTCCATCATGCCGTTAGCAGTAGAAATTCAGAGAAGGACCATTAATGTTGTCGGCGATCAAGCTTTATAAATAGAAGCCTTAGAGCCCAACTTGAAATCATCCGAGGTTTCTGCCGCAGGGCAGATCCTTGTGATCATAGACAAAAGCATGAGAAGACATTCTTTGAGAGTTCTTCATTCCTTCAACCATTCCGAGTGACGACCGGAGCTTCGCTGGAGATAGATCTCGAGAAAGACTACTCTACCGCCCATCCATGGCACCCCCGACAACCTTGACACACATCTGATGGAAGCAAGACATTGCCCATCTGGCCCTCCATTTCTCTTCTATCTCTGTATTGTACTACATTTTGGCTCAATGCATTTCTCTATTTTATTAGTGTGGAATATGGATGATATACGTTGATGGAATTATGTTGTGCAGTCAAGTTTCTCCAGCAGAATTCTAGTGTAAATTCCTCTGAGTTTATTGGTAAGTCCAGGGTCGAACACAAGGACTTGTGAAAATAGTTGCAGTAGAGATTTTTATGAAAACTTGCGGTAACCGATTAAATAAATAAGTGTTGAGTTGTTGTTGTGTTAATGAAAATAATAATAAATGTGGCAGAGTTCGAAAAGAGTTGGCAATGGAAAATACGATGAATATGCGGTGAATGGGTTGAGAAGGGTTTCAGCTAACACTCCCTAGGTTGCGTTCATGCCTTGCGATCATGCAACATGCATACAATAGTAAACCACCTCTCGGCGTGAATGCTACGGTTTCTAAGGCTAGAATGCATGCGATAAATATGCGTTAAGTCTACAGTGTTTACACATAAACTTCTATTTCTATTTATGCAATGACAACATGACATTCACACAAATATGCGACCGCATAATATCATTCCTATTCCTAGGATGCATGCGATGCAAGTTGACAAACAAAGCTTATCTCTAAGTCCCTATTTCTTGTTTATGTAGGCCTAATCTTGCTCTTTCAAGTCAGATTCTAACCTAGCTCTCTCGAGACATTAGGTTCTTTCTTTAGATTCTCTATCAAGCAAATCTAAAAGGATGTTTCGCACAGCATAAAACAAGACAATCGCAAGCAATGAACTTCCTAGAACATGTTAGCTTAGTTCTTCTCAACCCATTCAACTAGTTTAGCTACTCATGCGTATTAAGAGAGTGAGCAGATGTAGAAATAGAACTTCTATTGAATAGATAAAAGATGAAGTACAGAATAACAATGCAAGTATAGTAAAGAGCCTGGAGCAATTTCTTGCCACTAGGTGTTACACTGTTCTACTCGTGCTCTAAAGATATTCTCGCTTTCACGAGGGTTAACCCGCTCTCTGCTCTTACGCCCCAAGGTTCTCTCTTGAGCTGCGCTCCACCGTGAAATGGGAAAGAAAACTATGAACATAGATGTGAACTTATAAAGTGATGGAGTAATCGACTGCTTCAACCCCTTCTCTGAAGAATGCATTTGGTATTTATTGGGTATCAAAGGTAAAAGGCGGCTTCTCTTTCCTGGTTGTACAGATGGGATAGTTTTAATTCCTGACTGATGCACCGGATAGTTGTCACCGATAAAGCTGAATGTACTTTGTGACAGTTATCGACTGTCAAATTAATTTGGATCCGACTGTTGTTAGCTTTCTGTCCCATCAATCTTAACTATCCTTTCATCTGGATGCGCCCACCATGTTGCGGTGATTCTTCTTGGGTGGATGTTGCGAGCACGATCAATGCAAAGTCTTACGGTGAAATTGTGCTCGACTGATGTACTCCTATGATCGCATTCTTTGCATTGCGTTAATGCATATTTTGCACAAAAAATAGACAAATCAATAGTTCCAATGTGCTGACGCATGCAACTGCAATATTATAGAATTTATGCTTAATGGACGCAATTTAACATATTCTATCAACGCAATCCAACATTGTTTAAGAACTTAGCACTATGATAATGTGCATTTCTGCCTGTTATCACACCCCCAAATTTAAACAATGCTTGTTCTCAAGCATAAGCTAAAGATTCATTTAGCAAGTCCACTGCAAAGTTCTTTTCCTAGATTTCTCAATGATACTTCATTCAAATCCTATATACTAGAATTTTCTTAAGTCTTATTCAAGTCTACTCTTAAAATATTTCTAAGACCTAGGGACTGCAAGTTTAACTTTCAAAAGGACTTTACTAAATTTTGGAACATCGCATGATTTATTTCAAAAAGAAAATTTTCTACCGGGATGACAAAAGATTTATCCTTGCACAAAAATTTTCTTTATTGCTATTTTTTTTCTGACCTTGCGCTGATCCGAGTGCCTTGCCTTCGTTTTTGCTTGCCCCCACGGGTGTCATGTGGACATCCAACTACGAGCAATGCACTCTTTCTCAGACTAAAATCATACCGGTTTGGTATTGGAGTTGCGATCATTGATTTATGCATTGATCCTGGTAACTTACTTTCGTTTTGGTTTTCCCCCACGTGTGTCATGCAGACATCCAACTACGGGTAAGTGCCTTTCACAACTTAACTCTTATCAACATGGGTTTCCCTTTTGCGTTAACAGTGGAGTTGTAGTGGATATCTGAATGCTGCATGTAGTAAAGATGAATTGCTGCAGACCAAATATCCTTCACCTCCAAATTCTGGTGAGAGTCCAGACACCAAAGATTCTGAATCTTTCCCCAAAAGATTAAAATAAATTATGCGATGTTCTAGAATACGTTGTAAAGAGAGTTTGAAAGAAAGCTAGCAAACCCCTAACTTCTAGAAATATTTTATGAGGTGACTATCTTAAGATTAAGTTGACTCTAATATATACGAAAGAAATAGAAGCATATTTTTCATCATTAAAATCATACTTGGCAAAGAAACAGAATGCGGTAGACTACTAAATTTATCTACTTGTTAAATGATTGCGGTAATAAAAAAGGATGCAGTGATAAAACTTTGAAAAGCGAAATGCAAAGTGATAACGCAAAATTTGAAATAAAGATAAGGAAGAATACACTCCTAAATTTTGCGTTGTCGCCTGCATTGTATTGACGCATCCATCCTTGCGGCGGTCTTTCTTCTTTGGGTTGTGGTGATGGAATAAGATGAATGCTTCTTCGCATAACATCGCCGCAATCCAGCGCCCCGATCGTTGTAAAAAAAACAAAGAGAGGGTCAAATTATTTTAAACAACGCAAATTTTTTTTTGTTGGCGGTCTCTCAATCTTCTCCTAAAATTCCTCTCAATCTTCGGGTCATAATTCGCCAGAGATTGAGAGTCTTGTAAAGAAATTACAAAAATTACCATTAACAACTATTTTGCCCAAGTCCCGGCAACGGCGCCAAAGACTTGATGCGTTATTTTATTAAGTGTGGAATATGGATGATATGTGTTGATGGATAGCGTTGTGTACTCAAGTTTCCTCAGCGGAATCCAAGTGTAAATTCCTCTGAGTTTCCTGGTAAGTCCAGGGTCGATCACAAGGACTTGTGAAAATAGTTTGCTTTGATAAGTTTCTTATGAAAACTTTGCGGTAACTAGTAAAATAAATAAGGTGGTTGGTTTGTTGTTGCATTAATGAAAATAATAATAAATGCGACAGAGTTCGAAAAGAGTTGGCAACGGGAAATATAATGAATATACAGTGAACGGGTTGAGAAGGGTTTCAGCTAACACTCCCTAGGTTGCGTTCATGCCTTGCGATCATGCAACATGCATACAATAGTAAACCACCTCTCGGCGTGAATGCCATGGCTTCTAAAACTAGAACGCATTCGATAAATATGCGATAAGTCTACAAGGTTTACACATAAACCTTTATTTCTATTTATGCAATGACAACATGACATTCACACAAATATGCGACTGCATAATATCATTCCTATTCCTAGGATGCATGCGATGCAAGTTGACAAACAGAGCTTATCTCTAAGTCCCTATTTCTTGTTTATGTAGGCCTAATCTTGCTCTTTCAAGTCAGGTTCTAACCTAGCTCTCTCGAGACATTAGGTTCTTTCTTTAGATTCTCTCTCGAGCAACTCTAAAGGGATGTTTCGCACAGCATAAAACAAAACAATCGCAAGCAATGAACTTTCTAGATCATGTTAGCTTAATTCCTCTCAACCCATTCAACTAGTTTAGTTACTCATGCATATTAAGAGAGTGAGCAGATCTAGAAATATAAATTCCATTGAATAGATAAAAGATGAAGCACAGAATAACAATGCAAGTATAGTAAAGAGCCTGGACCAATTTCTTGCCACTAGGTATTACATTGTTCTACCCTTGCTCTAAAGATATTTTCGCTTTTGCGAGAGTCAACCCGCTCTCTGCTCTTATGCCCCAAGGTTCTCTCTCAAGCCGCCTTGGACGATCTCTAGTGTCACCACACTTCTCTAGCTCCACTATGAAATGGAAAAGAAAACTATGAATAGAGGTGTGAACTTGTAAAGTGATGAAGTAATCGACTGCTTAACCCCATTCTCTGAAGAATGCACTTGGTATTTATAGGGCATCAAAGGTGAAAGATGGCTTCTCTCTCCTGGTTGTACAGATGAGAGAACTTTAATTCCTGACTGACGCCGGACAATTGTTACCGATAAAGCTGGATGTACTTTGTAACCATTATCAACTGTCAACTTAATTTGGATCCGATAACCGTCAACTTTCTGTCCCATCGATCTTAATTGTCCTTTCGTCCGGATGTGTCCACCATGTTGCGGTGATTCTTCTTGGGTGAATGTTTGCAAGCACGATCAATGCAAAGTCTTGCAGTGAAGTTGCGCTCGACCATTGTATTCCTATGATCGCATTCTTTGTATTGCGTTAACGCATTATTCTGCACAAAAATATAAAGATCAACTGCTCTAATGCATTGGACGCATGTGATTGCAATATTATAGAATTTATGCTTAATAGACGCAATTTAACATATTCTATCAACACAATCCAACATTGTTTAAGAACTTAGCACTATGATAACGTGCATTTTTGCCCGTTATCAACTAACTACTCGAGAGGGTAAGCAGTTGAACTCATTAATCGAAGTAAGCAGTGTTCCTAAGGATAGGAATAATCTTATGTCAACCATGCTTTGTGTGATTACCTTGTCTTATGAGTGAATAATTCATCATTTGGGCATACTTGGGAGAGTAGTCTAAAAACCAAATCTAGGCTTGGGAGAGTCAAATTGGGTCACATAAGCAAGAATAGAGGCTTAGGAATAAGTTTTGTTTGCTATTACACAACGCATGCACCCTATAGATAGGATATGAAAGTATGCGGTCACATCGCATGCGTCCAGAAGTAGGATACGGTGTTATACGGTGACCTTTTTTATGTGTGAGAGCTCGTGAGCAAGAATAAAGACTTAGACATAAGTCCTATCGACACTATCGCATATGCATCGCATGCATCTTAGTCAATTGTGTATAGCATAGTCGCATAACTTGCGTTGGCTGGGGTTACCCTTGCAATCAAGTTTATTGATGCGGTGAAGTCATCCCCTCCACCATTTTATCTATTTTTCCATACACCTTATTACGCGTTAACAGTTGCTATGTCTCTAACTCTCATAGCCCTACTTCCATTGTTTAATCTATTTAGTTAGGAGTAGCCGTAGAGCATAGCCCTTAAACTTTAATATTCTTTTATTCTTCGCCACAACACATTACTTCATAAAATTTAGCTACAAGTCCCTGAGTTCGACCTCGGATCATCCGAGAAACTTATGTCGTTATACTTGGCAAGAGAGCAAGAAAACTTGTGGTAGGAATGCATGGTCATTGCATAGATTCTCAGATGCATAATGCACATCCCTTAGTCCAACGCATGACCAGCAATGCATGGAGAATGAACAATGAACGCATATTTATTTACTTCATTTTTCACACATCGAGGAGGATCATATTAGGGAGCACAGTCCACGTAATTAGATCATAATTGAAGGAACTCTTATGAAAGAGGACCTATGAGTGAAAGCAAGATCGTTCCAAATTCATTGTGACAGAAATACCGCATTCACAAACATACATACAAGTTATGCATTTCAGAACAAATTATGGCATGCTTTGAAAACTAATTAAATACAAAGAACCGAAAGACTCACCTTTGAGGAACCTTTCTTCTATCATTCTCTCGGTCTCACTAGGAACAACCCTCTCACTGTCACTGTGATCACCAAGACAATCGTCTATCAAACTCGTTGTCGCTCACCACTGAACGGTCTTCTACACGAACAGGCAACAAGGAGGACACCACCACTTAGTGACCTTGGTATTCTCGGAGTGAGAATTTAGGAGGTGTGAGCTCCGTTGGATTTTTTAGAGGGAAGAAGGAAACACGATCGTATTCAATGACCAAGCAAGTGGGAGAGATTTTATGTCTACCGTATAAACAGGTGTTTAATCATTTAGAAAAGGTACACGATCGTTTAGGCAATCGGATCTGATTGTTTGGACGATTGTTTAGGTAATCTCGCTCTCCGCACGATCGTTTAGTAAAAGCTATACGATTGTTTAGGCCGACTACATGTGTACACAATCGTTTAGGAAAACTTGGGCTATCGAGTAGGCTCAAATTAACTTTACGATGGGCAATGTACAACTTAGTGAAGTGATAATCCGATCCTTTACAAAATGAATACTATGTTCATTTATCCTTCAGTTATAAAAAACTGAATGCAACCTCCCACTTTCACGCATGGTTATGGAGAAAACAACCAACAATTATCTCATGATTGTTTATTTATAAATAAATATAATAGCTAACTTATCATATTATATTTATAACCTATATTTTTAATACCACATCATATGCAACATTTAAACCATAGTCATTTTCTCCTCCACTAGATATAAATCATATTTATATCATTCTCCTCCAATTAATGTATCTCATGCATCATGTCAACTATATCATATATAATCGACCAGTTTAATCATATCATATATAATCAAACTCCTTTTTGTCAATTTGAACACTTCAAACTAACCCAAAACTGATTTTCAACTTGAATCCATTGAGCTATCAAGGGGACCTTATGGACTTGTGGCTTGAAGCTCCAACGGTACGTGAATAACTGACGAAACTCTTTAGCCACAAGATCCACCATCCGTTAACTGCTAGGCACTCAACTAAAGACCGACAGCTGCACTCTTCTCACCACAAATATATTTTTGTGTCCCATCGGTTATAACCAGTCAACAGTATGATTACCATTCACAGATGCTCATAAGTACAATTGGGCCAATTTACCATCTAAATCCTTAAATACCATTAATCCCTCTAATGAACAATACAACATAGTCCTACTATGTGTGGACACCTTTCGGGCCATGAGAAGGTGTGGTGCCACATCATTCAAGCCTTGGAATCAACCCTTAAGTGAGCAATCTACATGAGCATATTTTACCAAATGTTGACCTATTTTAACTATTAAAATAGGTGATTAATCTACATAAGCATGTAACTTATCTTTGTTATGGACTTTAAATGTCTAACACAATTTTATAACATCTTACAAAATTTTAGACATGCTAAGCATCCATAACATACATCAAAGTTATTAAACATTTAATAAAACATTTATATTGAAACATTTGAAACCCTATACATGCATACTATATATTATAACACTTTATAACATACTTTCAATGCATGTAACATGCTTCCTATGGTGGGATTTTAAATCTACATGACATACTTTATGCACATAAAAGATTTATTTCATTATAACATTCATCACATGCATAAATAATTAAACACAAACCGATATGGTTTTTGTTTTGGCATTTTTAAGCAAGCAAAGGCCTAAATATTACAAAAAATAGCAAAAACCGGCTCCAAAACACTTCTGAATTGCTTGAACCGCCTTGGATCAGACTTGAACTTCTTGAACCGGACCTCCAATGCTCAAAATTGTGCTAAACCAGGCAAAAAACCATCGAGTACCAAGCATTGAACATGCCACCAAGCATCGAGTATGCCTTCAAGCACCATCGTGTATCGAGTTTTTGAGCATTGAGCATCTAGTATTGGGTAGTGGCTGAAACTCCAGTTCCTGCTGCTCGACTTTCTTCACTTCTTTCTTCAAATACAACCTAATTGCAACTCTAATGAGTCCAAACGAATTACAAAAACTTAAACACACATTAAGGCTCATAAAAAAAGAGCCAATTACAAGAATTACAACATAATTGAAGAGAAAACAATGTCAAAACTCAGAAAAACCATATCATTTCATCATTCTCATACAACTTATGGAAAAACATCTACCAAGCCAAAGTTAAACCAAATTGAATGCTTAAATGATGCTCCGATACCAATTGCTGGATTCAGAAAGCAGACAGCAAAAGCAAAACAGGATCATAAGCATTCTGATTCATTAATTTTGACTTCAAACTAAGCATGCTCATAAACTAAAAACAGAGTTTCAATACTAAACTTTGAAGTACATTTGATTCACAATCTTCAACTGCAATCTCCTTCTTCTTTAGTTGTGAACCACCACAAATTCTTCCCTACTATTCTCTTGGTGCCTTAGATTGAGTTGTAGAACTCAAAATAAGCTTGAATCGAAGGGAATTGAAGAGAAGGTTACTAGTTTTTCACAGTGTGAAGAACATTTCTTCAAACATAAATTCTTAGCTTCAGCAACGATTGCTATATGTTCTTCTTCCACTCAAAATTTCAGCTTTATATTGCATGACTTTTATGCAACTAACAGCCTTGCATGAATCACAACTCATGCTTGATTAATTTAGCTGAAGAAATGGTGGATTAGTGACTAAGGTGCTTGCACTGAAAGTGAGAAAGTCCCACTTTTTCCATTTCCAATTTTTCTTCTTTTATTTTGATTTCCAAGACCAAAAAATCATATTAATAAAAAATTGAAATTAATTTTACAAAATTAATAAATTCAATAATTGATTTTCTAACAAAATTAATAAAATTAATAAAATAAATAATTTTATTAATTTTATTAATTTAATATCAAATATTAAATTAATTTGTCATTAATTCCATTACCATGAATCTTTATTTATAAATTTAATATTTAAATCATATTTAAAAATTAATCGATTCTCCAATTTTGTTTAATTCCAAAATTAAACGTGTAATTATATCACATATAATTGCTAATTCCCTTAATTGAAATTTGAACGTTTCAAATCAATTTAACATGCTACTCAAGGCTAATCCGTTTGTGAGCTAGTAGGGGGACTTAGTGGACCTACAAATCATGGGCTCCAATGATCCGAGATTAATTGGCTAAACTCTTTACATCAAATTAATCCCCATTCATTAACTACTGGGTCACTTCACTAAAGCCCGTAGTTGCACTCCTCTCACGTAGATTTATTATGTCCACTCGATATAACCATAATTAGTAAGTTAACCTTTCATAGATTATTCGTAATAACAGCTGGGTTAATAGGCTGTTTAACCCCCGAGATTACCTCTTGTTTCTTAAGTCTCAGTGATCCTCTAATGAACAATTGGTTTGTGTTCCGATCATCAAACCAAGTCCCTCTCGGGCCAATGAGAGGGTGAGGCCCTTGTTCAAGACTCGAAGTCAGTATTTAAGGAAACAACCTCTCTACTATCCCTGAAAGTGGATAGGAGTGAGTTTTATCTTGCACCCTATATCCCCAGCTATCTACCCGGTCTTACACCTAAAATGGGAGGCTTATTGAGTCGGCGTTGTTGAGCCAACCCTCACCTATGCAAATCTAAGGATAATCCCAAATAAACAGGAGTTCATAATTAGCTCAAGATTAAGGTCAAGTTACCTAGGTCATCGTTTTAAAATAGTTAGTCTTAAATAGTAAACAACATTATAAAGTAAGAATGACTTATTTCATGGTTCGACCATGTGCAAACTCATTGCATAGGACGCCCCCACTTCTCATGTCATCACATGTACGAATTAGGATCACTTCGTCTGTAGCACTTTACAACTCTTTACCACAAATATAGAGTGGACCGCATCCGATAGTGTTACCAGAATAAGGCATCCAACCTTATTCATATACTATAGATCATTTTGACTATTTACTCGACCTGATCCACTTTTATGTCTCCACATAAAGTTCAAGTAATAGTCATGGATCTTTTAGTTTATTGGATTTATTTCTAAAACGAAATAAGCAATTCATATATTCAAAACAACTTTACAGAATGAGTTTATTGTTTACAAACCACGAGTTTTAGGACCTAAAAACCAACAACAAGAGCATTGTAATGCTAGGTGAGGAGTTGCTGTAGCGTTGAAGTACAATGTTATGACACTGCCGCAACGCTTGCTTGTGTGCACACTTCGTCCATTAGAATCCGAAGTGTTGTAACGTTGCATGTAACATTGTGACGCTGCCCTATTTTGCCCAAAAAGCATCGCTTCTGTCTTCAAGCGTTGCACAATGCTTCTTTTAAGCATTGCAACACTTCGCTTAGGGATGATCTTTTCTTCATATGGTTTTCTACAAACATTTTTTCCCTCAATCTGATTCCAACCCTCCATCTGACGAGTGCACATTTGAAGGTAGATGTTGTGTTAATCTTGGGGAGCAATTGAGAAAAAAGATTTGCAGCCTAGGTCATGCCGAATTTTCTTTCAAGGTAGTGATTTTTCACGACAAAAAAAAATTTAGATCTAATGACGAACAACAAAAATTGTGGAAGAGAAAATCTTGGAAATGAAAATAAAATTGATAGATTTGTTTGACGAGAGAGAGTCCTAATTTCTTTATTGTGAATTTTAATCTTAATTTTTGTTTATTTAAAGATGGAAAAGTTGAAATTTAATTGCAATGAAATTTCTATGTAATAAAAGTAAGGAACGAAACATTTGCTAGTTCCAAAGTCTTTTTGTTGGAGAATGATACATTTGGTCTTATGTTGTTAGCAAAGATACGTTAATGCCTTTATTACACTTAGATATGATACTTCAGACCCATATAGTTCTTCATAACCTTCTTAAGGTCAAACGATATCATTTTTCACATCTAATGATCAAACTACCATTGGAATGTTCAATAGATGCTTTATTCATGTAAAACCTTTTAAATATATATATATATTTAAAATTCCATCGGTTAAATGCTCAATTCGCAAACCAAGACAAAAGTTTGTTTTGCCAAGAGCTTTCACTCTCTTTTGAGATATTCTATTACCTTTGAAAGTCTTTCAAGAGTTTCAATCATATTTAAATCATTAACATATACAACTTAGCAAATCTTGACTGTGGTTTTTTTAATAAAAGCACATGGACAAAATTGGATTATTTAATCACCTAAAATATCAATAAATGAAGTTTTTTAATTAAATATTAATTAAAATATTTAATTTAATTAAATAAATATGAATTAATTATATTATTAATAATTAGTAATAAAACATAATAGTTAAGATAACATAAAATATCCATTGTAAATGTATTAGTTGAAATTTATTAAGTCTAAATAATACAATTATATTTAATAATTAACTAAAATTAATTTATTAATTAACCAGGTTATATCTTTATTGTTTATCTCCCACGTATAAAAATGGGGGGTTTTCAAAAATATAAAAATAAAAAAAAATTATTTACATAAAATAACAAAATCTTAATCTTCTTTGATAGAGACTGTAGAAGTTAATTAGTGTCTATCATTGATAGAAATTTATAGAAATCTACAACAGATAAATGCTGATAGAAGTCTATCAATATCTATCGGTGTTTTGTTTTGCTATTTCTGTATATAGTTGGACATTTTTTCTATATGCGAAAATTTTCCTATAAAAATCTGACCAAAATTTAAAATTTCATGAAACTAACTAGGATATAAAATATCCGTCTGAAATCTCGTGGCAAAACACAGGAAACAAAAAGGCCTTAAAACTAAAAAGTAGGCTTCAAGTCTTGCACATTATTGAGACAAGATAAAGATAACGGTTTCATAATTTGTATGAGAATTAATTGTGCTTAGGAGAAACTATTATAGCATTTGATTTATTGAATTATGAAATTGATGCATGTTTGTTCTTGGTATTCAAAGAATTACTATCACTTTTACAACTCTTTCAAAAGAAAAATGCAAAATTATACATGTATATATAAAAGAAAAAGATAAATGGAGGAAAATGGTGATTAAGCTGATGAAGTTGAAGCATTTGTGTGAAGTTGAACCAAGGAAGCATAAAATCCATCTTTGATATTAATCAAAGTATCATGCTTTCCTTTCTCAACTATGGCTCCATTTTGTACCACTGCAATTATATCTGCATTTTTCACAGTACTTAATCTATGAGCAACCATTATGGTTGTTCTGTTCACCATCACTTTATCTAATGCATCTTGAACCACTCTTTCAGATTCCGCATCAAGTGCACTCGTGGCCTCGTCTAACAACAAGATCCTCGGGCTCTTAATTATCGCTCTTGCAATTGCTACTCGTTGCTTTTGCCCTCCCGAAAGTTGAGCTCCTCTCTCTCCCACCATTGAGTTGTATCCCTGCTTATTTTGCATTCATGAGTTTGTTAAATATCAACAACTAGAACTTTTTTTGTTTTATGATGATGATGAATCAACAATAGTATTCATTTCTCTCACCTGATGCAAACCACTGATGAACTTGTGAGCATTGGACAATTCAGCTGCAACGATTATTTCGGCCTCAGTTGCATCTCCTCCCTTCCCATATGCGATGTTAGCTCGGATCGTGTCGTTGAATAGGATCGGTTCTTGGCTCACTAGACCCATTTGTTGTCTCAACCATTTTAGTTGAAACTTGTGAATATCAATTTCATCAAGTGTTATGCTACCAAAATCAGGATTATAAAACCTCTGCAATAAAGAGATGACAGTGGATTTTCCACATCCACTTTCTCCAACCAGGGCAACAGTCTAAAAGAAGAAGCACATGGAAACCAAAATGAAAACTTGCACGTAGTCTTTTCAAAGAAAATTTAAAGTAATAGGGAAAAAAAACCAATACCTTCCCGGATCGGATGGTCAAGCTGAGGTCTCGAAGAATTTGAACATCTGGTCTAGAAGGATACTTGAAGCTTACTTGTCGAAACTCAATCTCACCCTTAAAATTTTCTAATGTTTCACCTGTTTCAACACTCGGGTCAATTTCTGATTTACGGTCAATCATGGAAAATATGGAAGTTGTGGCTTCTTTTGCATTGGTAGAATCAGGTGCAAGTGAACTTGATTGAGAAATGGCAAAAGCAGCCATGGTCAAAGCAAAAAAAACCTGCCAATGACAATTATTATTAATAACTAGCTAATAAACAAGGGTTGTGTCGATTATGAAAGCAAGAAATGACCATCCGTTCAACAGATACTTACTCGAAAAACGTCGGAGAAAGTTGCTTTGCCATCTTCGACGAAATGAGCACCGGCGTAAAATGTTGTAGCATAGACTGCAAACAATAAGAAGAATGATATTCCAAATCCTGTCCCACTAATTAAGCCTTGTCTTATGCCTGATTTCATTGGTCCTTCACATTTCTTTTTGTAAAGTAGCATCACCTTTTCTTCTGCACAAAATGATGCAACTGTTCTTATACTCCCCACAGCATCGGTAGCAACCTGGCTGGCTTGTTCGTACATCAACTGCAAAACGGTAAACAATGTCAAAGAATACTCATAGTAATACTTCAACCTATTTTAGTTAGTTTTAGATTCTACCTTTGCATCTGCACTAAATCCTTTCAAAAACCTCATTTGCACAAAGCCATTAAGCCCAAGGAGTGGAAACATGGCAAGGACAATCAAAGCCAACTGCCAACTTGAAGCAAAAGCAATGACTAAACCAGCTGTAACAGATGCTAGATTCTCGACAAGTTGACTTAGCGCATCCCCTACTAGTGCACGTACAGTTGCAGCATTTGCCGAGAGCCTGGCACCTATCGAACCACTAGAATTCTCGGTTCTATCAAACCAACCAACCTCCATCTTAACTATATTCTGAAAACAAAGCAATCTAATCCGTTGTATTAACTTGCAACCAGCCACTGAAAAGAAGTATGTTTTTGCTGGAGCTGCCAACAATGATGCTACACCAAGCAACATCATTATCAATGCCCAAAATTTCGAATCCTTTTTTAGTTTATCTGGCGGTTTGTAAAATGTGTCAATTGCATTGGCAAATAGTAAGCCGAAAAGTGGAAGAATGACACCATTGATGATCGCAGCCACAGATCCAAGTACAAGTATAGGAATTTCTGGCTTATTGAGGTATGCAAGACGACGGAGTGGGACTGGTGGTGATCGTTTCGTGGTGTCGACAGATGCACTTTCATCTGCGATAGGAACATCTGTGATAGGAACTCCTGCAGGTAAACCAAAAGAAACTGAGAAAGAGTGGCGGCTACTGCTTCCTACTCTAGATGACCCTCTGCTTATGGACCGTGGCATTGATGCTCCTTTACTATATCGTCTAAACGATCCCGATGTACTTTCTTGTTTAACTTTATCAATTCCAGCCTCTTGGGACTCTTGGTTGACTTCTTGCAGCCTAATAAGCTGTGAGTAAGGTCCTTCAGGATCCTTAAGTAATTCTGTGTGAGAACCTGATGAATAAAAAAATATCAATTATCAGACCTAGAGATCGAAAATGTTAAAAGACACTAGTTACTTTTCTTGTCTGGAACTTGACCTTACAAAATTAGAATTTCATGAAACTTCTTGATGTAGAAACTAGTTTAACCAATTGAAACCGACCAAACTAGGAGATCATAATCCACTCATGATAAAAAAAACCAAAATGGGAGTGATATAACAAAAAGGAAAGAAAGAACTTGTTAGTACCTTTTTCAACCATCTTTCCTTTATGAATGACAGCAATCATATCTGCATTCCTTATGGTGCTTAGACGATGGGCGACAATTACTGTAGTTCGATTAACCATGATACGGTCCAGGGCTTCTTGCACGACATGCTCAGATTCAGCATCAAGTGCACTTGTAGCTTCATCTAGAAGTAAGATTCGTGGATCTTTCAAAATTGCTCTAGCAATGGCAACTCTCTGCTTTTGACCACCAGAAAGTTGAGTTCCATGTGCACCAACAAGTGTGTCAAGTCCCTGAATGCAATCAAGGATCCAAATATTAGAAGAACATTCGAAAAGCTGCTGTTTATGCATTAAACTCGTAGCGAATGTTGATACCTGAGGTAGTTTGTCGACAAATTTTGAAGCATTGGCAAGTTCAGCTGCTGCTTTTATCTCTTCCATGGTTGCACCATCTTTTCCGTAAGCGATATTATCCTTTATGCTAGATGCAAACAGCACAGGTTCTTGGCTGACAAGACCAATTTTGCTTCTAATCCATTTTAGTTGAAACTCTTTAAGGTTAATGCCATCAATAAGAACTTCACCCATACTTGGATCATAGAATCTCTCAATTAGACTTATCACAGTTGATTTTCCACTTCCACTCTGTCCAACCAAAGCTGCAGTTGTCCCGTTCGGAATTTTGAGAGAAAATCCATTGAAAACGTGCTCGTTTGGTCTAGTAGGATAGCTAAAATGGACATCCCTCAATTCTATATCGCCTGTAATGTCGTCTAGTATCTTTCCTTTTGTGTCATAAGCATCAATGAGAGGCTTCCTCTTGATGGTCTCAAACATTTTAAAGGCTGCAGCTCGACCAGCAGCAAATGCACTTAGGCATGGAGATGCTTGGCCTAGAGACCTGATAAAAACATTTAGCATACATAAATATTAGAGTGAATTCAGTTGATAAACTTTGTAAGTTCAGTGAAAGAAATGTAAATAAAGCTCACATAGAACCAGTTAACACCGCAACGAGCACGTTAAGAACTTCGCCTCCAGTGTATCCTTTATCCAATATCAACTTTGCACCGTACCATATAGCTAATGAATCGCTGAAGAGAAGTATTGCAGACATAGTTCCAAAACCGATTCCCACAGCCAAACCTTCATGGACACCCGATCGGTAAGCGTTTACAAGAAATTTTTTATAATTTGTCACAGCTTGTTTTTCTCCAGTAAATGAGGCAACCTACAAAGAAGTAAAGTATCAAAAGTCAAAGTTCATAAAGGTTTGGAATGCTTTGAATAAGTTATCTAGTGTGACATGCTCTCATGGACGTTGTTGACACACTGTTAGTAAACCTTGTAAATCTCTATGTCGTTTCTTTACTATTCACATTTTTTGCTTTGTCAATATGGTTTATGTCATAGTAGAGGAAATAGTCCAAAGAAAGAAAACTATGATGTCTGGACAATATATAACATACAGTTCTAATTGAGCTGATTGTTTGCTCAACAACGTCGGCTGCTTTTGCATAAGCACTTTGACCACGAGACGTCATTTTCGTAATAATGATCGATGTAATACCCCCGAAAATCACAAGTAGAGGAAAGGAGGATAACATGACGAGTGTTAAAAGCCACCCTTTGATGAAAGCTATTATAAAACCTCCAAAGAATGTTGATACAAGTTGTATAAATTTTCCAACCTGAATGAAGAAGATATAGATTTCTTAAACATCATTCACAAATACACATGTAATGAACTTTGAAGCTTAATTTCTATACTAAATGTTGATACCTTCTCCCCCATTGCATCCTGTATAAGAACGGTGTCTCCCGACATCCTCTCGACCACCTCTCCGGTGTTCGTTTCCAAGTCAAAGAACGAAACATCTTGTCTCAAAATAGTTTTGAGATACAAACCCCTTATTCTTGAAGCTTGCCTCTCCCCTGTAACCATCCAACTAGCCACCTCTGATATGTGCAGAAAAAAAAAAGAAAGTTGACAATCAGAATCGTTTATGCAATAAGAATTCGATAAAACTCGGTATCGAAAAATGCCTTACGGATAAAAGCTGCTACACCACATCCAATTGCTAAGTACACAAATTTAAGACTGACCTGTACAATTGTGAAGATAACAAAGTTAATGAAATGAAGCTTTTCTTGTAGTAATACAAAAAGGGATTCTTCAAATAACATCACATAACATAGTCTCACCTTGGAGACTACTTTAACTATGTTTGAGCTGCTCTGATTAACACCAAATGAATCAATCAATTCTCCAAACAAAATAGTCATAATGGGTAGACTGAGTCCATTCCCTATGGCACCGATAGAGCCAGCGATTATCAGAAGAACGTCGGTCGAATCTGCAAATGAGAATAGCTTGTAGAATGGAACCGAATTCGTTTTCCCATCTCCATTTCTGTTGTTCATATCTTGTTGGTTTCCATTCTTGTTGGAGCTTTTCTCAGTTTCATTACCTGTTGATGAGCTTGGTTGATCTGTATTATTTGAGTTTCCATCTACACCATTTTCTATCTCCATTGGTGTCCTGACTTCTAGTTCTGCCCACTGGAAAATATCACACAAAATAGTGAATATTAAAACAATCAATGTGGATTCTAGAACAAGTTTGGTTAACAAGTAGCAGAAAATAGTTTAAAAAGCTAATAAGATGGTAAGAAAACCTCTTATATTGTGCACAAAACACCTAATTTCCTAAAAGAAAAAAGGAACAAAGACAGGAAACAAAATAAATAAAACAGAGTATTTGCCCAAATGATAGTGCACATAGTTAGAGCTATCCTCTGGTCTAAGTTATTGCTAGTTTTGAGATATATTTAGATGCTTCCATATATATATACACCCGGTTTGTTAACCATTTAGTTTTTTATTTTTTATTTTAAAAATGAAGCCTATAGATGTTACTTCCACCTCCAAATTTCTTTTTTTCTTATCTACTTTTTACCAATAGTTTAAAAAATCAAGTCAAATTTTCAAAACTAAAAAAGGTAGCTTTTAAAAAGTTGTTTTTGTTTTTGAAATTCGGAGAATTCAACAATTGTACTTAAGAAAGATGCAAATCATTATAAGAAATGAGCAGAAAATTGACTTAATTTTCAAAAGCCAAAACCAAAAATGAAATTGTTATCAAACGAGATCTTGTTACCCCAGATAACTGTGATTCTCTTGTTTGCAGGCCCAAACTACTCAACATAAACAATCAACTTCACTTCAAGACTCACGGAAGACTATATTCTTTAAGCTTTAAAAACTCTTCAATCGTTTACCTGTATGCAGCTCAACCGTGTAGACGAAGCTCTAAGGAACTAGATGATAGTTCAATTGTGTAGACGATTTTAAGAAGCACTAGACGATCGTGTAGACGATAGTTGTGTGGAGCTAAACGATCGTATAGACGATAGCTGAGAAACTAGACAATCGTATAGACGATGCAAAGTAGAGCTAGACGATCATGTAAATGATGCAAGAGGAACTAAACGATCGTGTATACGATACTTAAGGAAACTATCATTTTTCAATGGAATAAGCTCTTGTGATTACAACAAACAAAACAGAAAGAGGCGACAACGATAAACTGATTTCAACTTCATTTTTGTCTCAGTTCTTTCTGTTACAGACCTAAACTTTTATGTTTGATTAATTTAAAGTAATTTTTATAGTGCAACAATTATTCACGTGATCTTGTACTTAATGCCTTTACTCTTTTGGCCAAAGGTTGATTGATTTCTTGATTTAATTTTTAGTTAAGAAAACCAAAATTTAGATTAGAACATTAATGCATGACTAATTCTAAAATTTTGCCTGGAATTGAAGAGTTTTCTTAGAAGTTAAAAAAAGTTTTGTTAATATCTTGCTTTTTATTATAAACTAGACAAAGTTGTTGGTTTATTAATTAGGCAAGGAAATTTAATAAAGCTCAAGAGTGTCAATTAATGAAATTTCTTGACTTGGTTCGTTTGGATTGATTTGAAAAAATATATTTTTTTTTCAAAGAACTCATTTTTATTTAAACATTTTTGATAAAAACGAATTAAAACACACTCAAAAAGCTATCTTGAGTGATCGCCAAATACTCCAATTTCTTCCAAAATAACTTATATTTTAAACTAAACACTTGAAAAAGTATTTCAAACACACTTTTATAATTGTATACAGAACTAAATTGAATCGTAAGATTAATTAAGCATGAATCAAATTGATGAAGTCGAGATGTTTCATCTCCGCCTATCTTAGTATTAGTTTTACTTAGTTTAAATTCAATCTTTCATTTATGTTCATGAGATAAAAGGAAGTGGTAGTATCTTAGTATTAAATTGCACTAGAAATATGATCTCGAAGGCGATATTCGATACTCATATTGATCACCCTACCTAAAACTTGACCGTACTAAAATCATGCAAGAACAAAACAGAGGAATTACTTTTATATTTTCTCTATTATATGCAAGCAAAAGCTGAAAAATCAAAAGAGAAATAGTAAAGATCATGATTAGACTTGATAAAAACACATAAAATGGAAGAAAAGATGAAGAAAATTACAAGAAGATGAGATGAAAGCCTAGAAGATAAGAAAGGATAAAAAAAACATCATTAAGAAGAAATGCCCAATCCCACATGATAGAGAAGGATACCTAATAAAGATATCACCATAAAAGAAATAATAGGGAAAGGATGAAAAAACCAACACAACCACAAAAAAAAGCCCCAAAAAGGGCAAGGGGGTATGCTTAAGCTTGCATTAGATCAAAGCAAAGGCCAAAGAGTACCTGAAAAACAATATGAAATTTGAAAAGCCACCAACTTTGTTTTCTGGGGGAGACAAGTGCTGAAAAGAAAGAGCTCTTTTGGCCCTTCCTCTAGAAAGCTTTTGAGCTGAGCTTTCATAAAGTGTTTCACTTCCTCATTCCTTGATGCCCAAGCTCAAAGGATTTTTCTTCTTCTTTCACTTCCTTTAAAGTAAAATGAAAATTCATTTCCAATTGTCAAAACTTTTAATATAAAGAAATCCTCAGATGGGATCCAAATCCACTAAATCCAAAGTAAAGCCAACCTTTGAAATGTCTTACAACAAATTTCAGGTTGTCTTGGTTTTTGAAAGTAAGTCTTTGTAATTTGTAATTTTTTTTAAGTAAAAGAGTTGAATTCTTAACTAAATGTCAAAAGCAAAAATAATTTTGTATACAATGATTTGCATCTTTCTTAAGTAAAAGAGTTGATTTTTTAGCCAAATTTAAATTCTAAAAACAAGTTTTTAAAAACTATGGTTTTTAGCTTTTAGAAATTAAAAACAAAAAACCAAATGGTTACTAAATAGATCCTTAGTTGTAAAATTTTGGCTTCATTTTTTAAAACATCGGTCAAAGGTAGATAACAAAGTTAAAAATTTAGAGGTGGGAGGGGTTCCTAAAAATTTAATTTCCAAAAACTAAAAACCAAATGGTTACTAAATAGTTGTCGACTTTTCTTTTTTTTTTTTTCCTTTCTTTTTTCACATCTTCATATGAATCTCTCACACTCTTTATAGGATATATAAATTATTTTTTTCTTCAATTAATTTTAAAATGAAATTTCTTGTTTATCTAATATGGTATCGAAATGCATTGGCCCATTTGATACAGATTTTGATCGTCCATTTATTTTATCTTTGGGACTAAGGTAATTGAGATAGAAGCACTTTTCGGGATTTTTTTTTTGGATTAATTTTGCGGCATTGTCTTTTTCTCTCTAAACTTTGACTTTTTTTTTTTATTAATTTTTTCACCACGTTTGAAAACTTGGAACTTTTATATGTAAAAAACACATGTGACGCAAGAAGAAAACTAAAAAAATGAATCATCTACGACTTTATTTGTTTCATGAATTTTAATATAAAAACTTTAGTCATGAATTATTTGGGTTGTTAAAAGTAAATGAATATTGCATAATAGAATTAAAACAGTCTTAAAAAGAGTTCAAAGATAATAAGTGATTGATGTTATAAATATTTAAATTAGATATAGATGTCCATAGATTACATGTCTCCAAATATCTTTTTTATATTTATCTTCTTCATTATCTTCTCCATATATTTTCATTTTTCATATCTTATAAACTTAATAAATAATAGTCATTGCGACATTTGAGAAATACAATGGAATAGAGAATACATTCACTCTCTACTTTCTCTTTCCTCACTTTGTTCTTGTTTCATTTGTTTTACAATACGTTATCAATACGAATTTTTACCATTTTGAGATTTTTTAGAGATTGAATTGAAGATTAGAGTCAATTCATTGGAACACCAAGAATGCTAAAGGTCCTATATATTTTTTATGTATTTAAAATTAAAGTTCAAAAAAGGTAGAATACTTTATTGTAGTCACATATGTGATTTATGTGCTTGCAAATTGATTTTTAAGATATATATGGGTATTTTTGTTAAACTTTTATTTAGATCAATGGTAAAAAGTTCATATTAATAAGATTTCTTTAGTAAGAAAACCTAAGCAGTTAATTGCATGGTGATTTTAGTTTCCCAAACCTTGTTTATTCTTGAATTTGATTGGAGCTATTCTATTGCCTGTGATGAGATTTTTCAACCATTTTTGAAGTAAAGTTAATCTTTGCTTTTATTAGCATTTATGTTAAACGTACACTCGTGTACATGGACTCTTGAATATGGCTAGGTATAAAGTAATTAAGCATTATCATTGAAAATTCATATAAATCATTGAACTCTGGAGTACATATGATGCATATTAAACTAATAGGATCAGGTATTAGGGATTATTAAAGGATTAAGGGTATATTAGTAATTAGCTAAGTAGTTGGTTATAAATAGAGGGGTAGAGAATAGAGAAGGCAAACAATATTTTGGTTTATGAATTAGGGCTTGAGAGTTATTTCAAGATTATTGTTATTGTTTTTATTTGGCATGTAATTTTTCTTTGATTGAAACATTGGATCTTTTTCAGTTGATTTCGTGACAGACTGTCTGGTTTGGAATGTTTCGGTCTTACTGGTTTCCTTGTCTGTAACTTCCTTGTTGATATTGTTATAAAAGGAAATATGAGAATGTTCTTAACTAGGTTTTCCGAAACTGAAGGTTCATTTTCATTTTTGTGCGGCCATTGCTGAAAGCGAAGAAACGAAAAGGTTTGTAGATTCTTTATCGTGCGTGGGTAAATCCTTGAAGAGAAGCGTTGAGTTTAGGGGGAGCCTAAACGTACAAGATCAATAGAGTCTGAGCTGAGAAAATATTTTGAGATAGGTGACGTCAAGTTTAAGGGGAGTCTAAACAAATTGTCTATCTAAGGTTTAGTGTATTACATGATAGTTGTTCTATCAGTTAAGTAGTTTCTCTTGTAAACCTTCTCAATAATACCGAGCTTCTTTTTAACTTGGGCACTGTGTCCCTCAGATGTAGGTAAAGTTATACTGAATTAGGTTAACATATTGTGTGTTACTTTTCTTCTCTGCTTGTTTCTTTTGTGTTAATACTTTTGTTAGCATCATTGTGTCCATCATCATATATTCAATTGATTGTTTATATGTTTTTCAATTGGTATCAGAGTGGGTTTAGTTGTTATATTTCCGTTAATTGTCTGCAATGGAACCAATCAGAGAATGTGGATCTACTACTAGACCTTCAGTCCTTGATGGGACAAATTACTCATACTAGAAAGCCAAAATGACTGCTTTTCTAAAATCAATTGACAGTAAGACCTGGAAAGCTGTTGTAAACAGGTGGACTCATCCAATAATCACTGATGAGGATGGAAAAGTTTCTTACAAACCAAAGAAGTAGTGGTCTAAAGTAGAGGATGTGGCTTCCATAAGATATTCTCGCACTCTAAACGCAATTTTCAATGGGGTTGATAAGAATATTTTTTGACTTATTAATACGTGCATTTCAGCTAAGGAAGCTTGGAAAATTTTGGAAGTTTCTCATGAAGGCACTGAAGAAAATCAGACATGAGGATTTCCATGAGCAGCAAAATGATCGTTCCAAATTCTATATGATATTGAACATACACAATTATAGTACAAGAAACGGAAACTAATAGGTCATACACAATACGAAATTACAACATGCTTTAGATAATCAATGGACAACAAATACATACCTTTGAAGACTCATTCTCCAAACTCCCTCTATCACGAACGCTCGTTCAGTCTCCAAGACAACAATACACGAATGCTTGAACACAACGACCGCAACACAGCACGATCAACAACAACCACCACACGAACACTGTGAACACACAACGAATGACCTCCAAAACCTCGAACTCAGTCGAATTAAGTGAGGACACCACCACAATGGTTACCTTGGTATTCTCGGTGTGACAATCTAGAAGTGTGGGCTCTGTATGGACTTAGTTAGATGTAGAGACTGGAGAAACAACAATCATGTAGACGATTGAGCAAGTGGGAGATGAGAAGTGTCTATCGTATAGACGAATACTCAATCATGTAGAAGAAGGCAGCCTATTGTATAGACAATGCCCTGCGATCGTTTAGCTACAACCAAGTGAATGAACTATTGTATAGTAACACTCTATGATCGTTTAGTCTCTCTATGAGCTATCGTTTACTGAAATCATTTCACTTGACAGCATTCCATAAGTACTTTCCAAATTAAGCAATATTTCTAAATTTAGGAAAACATTTTTTCTTTTATCTCACGGTTACCATAAAACCACCAATAAGCTCCCACTCAATTGGTTATTAGCGAAAAAGAGATCATTATCAAATAATTAATATTATTATAAATATATATGATAACTAACTTACCATATTATATTTATAACCTATAGTTTTAATATTTCATCTCATGAAACATATAAACTATAACCCTTTTTCTATTTTATGGTACTTAATGTAAATCATATTTACATTAATCCTCCACTTGATGTATCTCATACATCACACCGATTATATCATATATAATCGAATTTCCTCTTGTCAATTTGAACATTTCAAATCAACCCCAAGAACTGATTCTCAACTTGAATCCATTGAGCTACCAAGAGGACCTTATGAACCTGTAGTTTGAAGCTCCAACCTATGTGAATAACTGACTAAACTCTTTAGTCACCGGATCCACCATCCGTTAACTATCGGACACTTCACTAAAGATCGATAGCTGCACTCTTCTCACTATAGATATATTTTGTGTTCATATCAACCAATCAACAGTGCAATAACCCTTCATAGATCACTCGTAAGTACAGCTGGGCTAATTTACCGTTATGCCCCTGTAATTACTTCTAACTCCTTAAGTACCACTAATCCATCTAATGAACATAAGTCCTAGTCCTACTATGATCGAGTCCTTTCTTCCAAAGAGAAGTTATGGCCACTATGTTCAAGACCCGGAATCAGCCCTTAAGGGAGCAATCTATCAACTTACCCCTGCTTCGGGGAAGGAGTGAGTTCCATCTTGTGTAATTGAGTTTCCAGGTCCCAATCAAACAAATCCCCAAAAAGGTAGGCATGTTGAGTTGGCAATCTGACCACTCTAACCCATACTAACCAAAGGATCGCCCTCAAAGGCAGGAGTTCCCAAAATACTCAGGATTGAGGTAATGTCACCTATGGTCGTTTAGGTGAGATGTAAGTCTCAAGTATCAATGGCGTTATATAAAGAGACTAGTCCTCTCGTGGTCCGATCTTATACAAACTCTTTGTATAGGATACCCCTGCTCGCATGTCTCCACATGAATGGTCAGGATCAACCATCTGTAGTAGTTCACAACACTTGTAAACCTCGACAAAGTGGGTCATATCCGTAGTGTTAAAAGGATCAGGTATCCCTCCTTAATCCTTATACTATAGATCTATTTAGGTTATAACTTCAGGCATGATCCACTTGTATATCTCATATACATGTTTAAGTTTTCATACAATAACCATGGAGCTCTATTTATTAGATATGAGTAAATGCAAAATAAAATAACTCTTTTATTTTAAATAACAATGTGTATAGTTTACAAACTATGAGACTCCGAGAGAATTAGGACACCAACCCCAACAGGCACATCCAAAATGAAAATGTCTAAAATTTCTAACTCCGAAGTTTAATCTCTAAAAAGGATGGAGGATGAAACAATAGTTGATTTTAACGTACGTATTCTAGACATTGCGAATGAATCTTTTTGCCTTGGTGAGAAAATGTCAGAAGAAAAATTAGTTTGAAAGATTCTTCATTCTCTAGCAAAACGTTTTTACATGAAAGTGACCGCCATTGAAGAAGCACACGATATAGCTGCCATGAAAGTTGATGAACTGTTTGGGTCTCTTCATACTTTTGAATTAACATTTGATGAAAAAATGGACAAGAAAGGTAAAGGGTTAGCTTTGCAATCATATGTGAATGAAGACCACATCTCAAATAGAGGGAGAGAAGGTGAAGAGAACCTTACTAACTCACTTTCCTTGTTAATAGAACAATTCAACAAAGTATTAAAGAGACTGAATAGGTGTCTTGGTTAGTACAACACACCTCATGTCAGAGACAATATTGACAACATTAATTATAATATGCATAAGAGTTTTAAACATTTTGGAGTGAAGAAAGACAGTGAACGAGGTTTGAATGGTAATCAAAATAGCAGGATCAAACCTTCAAATGCAAAGAATATGAAGGTTTTGGCCACTTCCAAGCTAATTGTCATAACTATTTAAGAAGACAGAATAAAGGACACTCAGCAACCTTGTCAGATGATGATTCAGATACAAGTAATAAGTTAGAGGATGATATTCGCACCCTGATTGGTTGTGCAACTATTGATGAGTCCACGGTAGTTAGTATTGATATTGAATGAAGCAAACAAAACGTGTTGTGAATTGAGTCAGAAAGTACCTCAGCTAAGAAATCTTACCATTCAAGAAGTGAACGAAAAATGGGAAGAAGATCTACTTACGTTGGAATAGCAAAAAGATCGTATTCAAAAGTTATTAGAAGACAATCATCGTCTTTTGAGCACTATATAAAAGTTAAAAAAGGAACCAAAATTGTCTCAACAACATCTGGATTCAATGTCTAAATCTGTTAGCATGTTAAATTCAAGTACATATGATCTAAACAAGATTCTCAACATAAGGAAGCAAGCTGCTGACAGAAAAGAGGTTGGGTTCAGTAGTCATGGAAAGTCTAGTTATAGAATAGCATTGTCATATAAGATTGCCTTTGTTCCTGCTCAAAATCCTCACATGTCTGAGCTAAAAACAGATGATACCATGTTTGTGACTCATGTTGAAATTAGTAAGTCTCGGAAGAAATGGGTGTGTCACTACTTTTGGATGGCAGGTCACATTTGTCCCTTCTATTTTTATCTTCTTGGCAGAAAGGAATATAAAACATTAAGACATTCTTCCCTGAGTCCAGGGACCTTGAGTTATGAGAACAAAAGAGTTACTTCTAGAAGATTCGAGGGGCGTATCAAAGATGAAAAATCTCAAGAGAGGATGTATTGCAATGTGGCTTTTACCTCGTCACACACCTCAAACCAAGAAGATTGGTACTTCGACAGTGGATGCTCGAGATACATGACAGGTGAAAAATCCTTCTTGTCTAATATAAAGGCATGTGGCTCTAAACATGTAACCTTTGGTGATGGAGCTAAAGGAAAAGTGTTGGGTAAAGGAGATTTGTTGAGATCTGGTCATCCTACTCTTCGTGGTGTCATGCTTGTTAAAGGCTTAACTACTAACCTAATTAGCATCAGTCAATTGTGTCATCAGGGATATCAAGTAAGTTTCTCTAAAGATAAGTGTTTAGTAAAAGATGGTAAAAACATGTTAGTTATAACAGGTTCTCATTCAATGGATAACTGATATCACTGGTCTCCCGATGCTTCCATTGATGTTTGTAACTCTTCCAAAATGAGTGAGGCTGAAGTGTGGTACAAGAGACTTGGTCACATAAGTCTACGATCAATAAGAAAAGAAATCAACATGGAAGCCATTCTTGGATTACCCTTTCTGAGAGCAGAAACTGATTCATTCTGTGGTGAATATGAAACTGGTAAACAAGTTAAAACCAGTCATAAGAAATTGACACAATGTAGTGCTAGAACAGTTTTGGAGTTACTACACATTGACTTGATGGGGCCCATGCAAGTTGAAAGTTTGGGAGGAAAGTGGTATGCTCTCGTTTGTGTGGATGAATTTTCTCGCTTTACATGGGTAAGATTTATCAGAGAAAAATCTTACACTTTCAAGGTGTTTCAGACATTATGTCTTCAACTTCAGCTTGAATAAGAGAAAACATCATTCAAATTAGAAGCGATCACAAAAAGAAATTTAAAAATTCTCAAATTGTTGATTTCTAGACTTCTGAAAGGATTCTACACAAGTACTTTACTCCTATAACTCCTCAGCCGAATGGAGTTGTAGAAAGAAAAAATCGCACAGTTCAAGAGATGGCTCGTGCCATGCTTTATGCTAAAAAGATGCCCCTTCACTTTTAGGCAGAAGTGATAACTTATAGAAATACAAGTTATTGTCTCTTAAAATTTGGAGCAAGTAGGACTCTTTGTGATAAAAATGCATTCATCTCAAGGAAAAATGCATGAAATCCTTTAACATATCACCAACGCATGCAAAAGTAGCATTCTTGTTGTGCGTGCTTCACTAATACATATAATTGCAAGAAATCAGGAAATTTCTCCAAGTGTTCCACACCCAACTAATGCAAGGCCCTGCGTCCAAATATGTTCGACGCGGAGGAGATTCATCGGCTTACACTTTTTCTATCAAATCACCATTTGCAGGTATGGGCACCTAACTGGCAGCATCTGAAAAGCTCTGAAATGGCAGGCAACTGACCAGGGCATTGAATAAAGGAAATAGGGAAACACTACTATAATTGTGAATTCCTTTGTCGGTGGAAGATGTAGAAAAGTCCTTGATCCCTTGAATCAATGAATGACCTCTAAGTGATTCCTCTCTCACACTTTTTCTATAGATTAAACACTCTCTAAGACTCTTTCATTTCATGTCTTGGATGGTTGAACGACCCTAGGCTCTATAGAGAAATTAAACTTTTCAAAAATACATTTTTTTTTTTCCAAAAGGGGTCATGGCGCCATAAGACAACTGTTGAGGTTGATGTCTTTAATCTCGTAGGGTTCTGTAGTTTGTAATTGTTTTGTACAAAAATTTTATTTATTCAATAAAATATGAGATATTTTATTTGACATTTAGTAGCATTAAACCCACAAACTAATAAACTAACATCCAAGGTTATCTTTTGTAGCTTAAACATGTATATGGAGACATACAAATGGATCATGTTTAAGTGATAACCTAAATGGCATATAGTAGATGAATAAGGTTGGATACCTTATCTTGGTGATACTACGAGTACGACCCAATTTGTAGATGTTACAATTGTTGTAAAGTGCTACAAATGATCTAATCCTAATCATTCATGTGGAAACATATGAGCGGGAGTATTCTATACAAAAGAGTTTGTATAAGACCGGACCATGAAATGACTAGTCTCATTATATAATGTCATTCATAATGGAGACTTACATTTCACTAGAATGACCATAAGTGACATGACCTGAATCCTGAATGAGTTATGAACTCCTGCCTATGAAGACGATTTCTTTGATTTGTATGGGTGAGAGTGGCCAGATCGCCGACTCAATAATCCTACCATTTTGGGGATTCATCTGATCGGGGAGCTAAGAACATAGCTACATAAGAAGGAATTCATTCATTCCCCAATGTCGGGAAAAGTAGACAAATTGCTCCTTTAAGGGCTAATTCCAAGGCTTGGACAATGTGGCGTCATACCCTCTCTTGGCTCAAGAGGGATTTAGTCATAGTTGAACTATGATTTATTGTTCACTAGAGGGATCAGTGGTAATTAAGGAGTTAGATGTAACAATGGGGCCAAAATGGTAATTTTGGCCCAGCTGTACTTACGAGCAATTTGTGAAGGGTCTTTTCTAATATTATGTGCCTTAGATGCAGGGAAAAATTTTCTAAGAACTTATTTTTCAAATGATTCCATGTAGTGATGGATCCCGCGGGCAAGTAGTACAACCAATCTATGGCCACATCCTTCAAAGAGAAGAGAAAAGCCCTAAAATTAAGTTATTATTGGGTTACCCCATGCGGCCGCATTCCGTCACATACTAGATGAAATTCTTTCATGTGTTTGTATGGATCCTCATCGGATTGTCCTTTAAATCTATGCAAAAGATGCACAAGTCTCGATTTAAGTTCGAACGGAATGATAGTCTCTGGGTACACTATGCACAATGGTTGTTGGCTGTAATCCGGCTCCGCAAGCTCTCTCAAGGTTTGTTCCCTCGCTTCTCCCATAATGCTTGATCGAGTTGGTTCTTTTTATTCTCCTCTTGTTCTTTCCCTTTGAAGTCGCCTCTCCTCGCGGTCAATGTCTACAATCAAATCACAAAGTAGACTCCGAGAGGAGCGGGTCATGAACAAAAGGAAATCTAATCACACTAAATATTTTTTAGTTTATTACTTCTCTTATTTTTTTCCCCTTTTTTTAAGGAATTCAAAATTCAAATAAGACAATTGCATGGTTCCCCAACAACGACGCCAATTTGTTCGAGCTAAAAATAATGTTGTCAGTTCAACTTAACCCAAAGCAAATAAAATTTGTAAAACATGCACAACTACTAATACTAACATATAGTAATAGTGGGAGCATGAGGTCGATCCACAGAGAACCTTTATTAACTAGCAAAATTGTGTTTTGAAATCCAAAGTGAAAGGGGGGGTTTATTGGTTTAAAGAAACAAAGTAAATGTAAAAAAGAATTGATATGAAATTTTGGTAATTAGATTAATCAGAGAGAGTATGAACGAAATTATGTAAGAATTTCAATGGAAAAATGATCTTGAGGATTTTATGTTGATTAACCTAATTCTATCATAGACTTAATTGATTTCAAGCAATTCAATTGTTTCATATTTCATTAAGGCTAAGCCCTAATGCCTTAGTTAGTCAATTAACCTAAATTGGTCAATTAACCCTAATTTAGTTCATAAATGCTTCTTAAAAACATCCCGCATTTAATTCCTAAATTGCATGCATTTCTTGGGTTTTCTCAATTATGACATTCTTGAAATTTAAAAGACTAAAATCAAGTAAGATTAATATGAATGTTCTAAACTAGTAAATCTTTTCAAGAAAATAGGAAAAGAAGTCCACACTTTCCATCAAAATCACTAGTTTTTGCAACTTAATTACAATTATGCTATAGAGCCATGTAATTTTGCATACAAAAATCTAAAAAAATTGAGGTGTCAACCCATTTTCATCAGAATTTATTGAAATTAATAGTAAGAACATTCAAGAACAACAAATTACAAGAAGAAATTGAATGAAAAAGTCTCAAGAATTGGCCAACCTAACATAATCCCCAAGATAAAAGAACTTACCTACTCATGAAGTAGCAAAATCTTCAGGAAATCCATTGAGTCTTGCAAAAATTTGTACAAGGATTGAAGAAAATTATGGAAAACACTCTAAAAAATACAGAGAAAAGCTCTCAAAATCGTAAAAATGGGTCTCTCTCGCAAAAATGGCTGAAAAACTATGTTTACACAGATGCTGCAGCGTTGCATCGCTCTTTTGCATAGGCGCACATTTTTTTATCTTTATATCAAAATTCGTAGCATTGCAACGCTATCATGTATATCAGCATTCTACTTTGATCTTTTAATGACAGACAAACAATGACAGACAGTAGAAATCTGCTTTTAATGACACACACAAGATGTCGGTTGGCAAAAAAAGCTGCACATCTTCATATTTTCTTCCTTCTTTTCTTCTCTTCCTTTGATCCATTGCTCGGTTTTGACATCTTTGGCTACCCTTTTTACTCCAATTTAATCCAAAATTGTTGTAATGGCTTTAAAATGCTCTCAAAACTATTTTACCCATAAAATCGGGATATTAAACAAATTAATAGTATAAAATGAGCAGAGTTAACATGTAAAATATAGTTTATTTCAAGACCTATCATATTTCATAGGTCGAACTCTTTTCCTCCTCATCCTTGCCTATAAAGATGTTGAGGTAAGTTTTTCTTGTTCTTGGGAGTTAACCTATGTAATGACTTTGAGGATTATTTGAATTAATTTCATGTTCAAATTTATGCATCTTTGAATCGTTTGAACTCTCGATGTATATTTATTGGTTTGATTGACACTCTTTCCTTTGAATGTATGTCAAATACTATAGATTTTAGGCTTGTGTGATGTCTTGATTCTTTGTTTAGCTTAAGTCACCGAGTAGCAAATATTGAATCACGCATACTAGGCTTTATAGTCTAGTCTTGAATCTTAAAATGCATGATTTGATTTGTTCCAAAGAACTTAGGTTAATTAGGTCGGGCTTTCCGGTTAATTAACCACACAATAGAAACCTAGGGCTTAATGTAAATGTAATTGATTCTTCACAATCGCTAAGGATTCCGTAGGATTGATTCCATTTAGTTAATTAGAGCTTCGTCAGAGGTTTAATTATGCTTAGGTCGCTTGCATGGTTCAGTCTCACTAGTTTTCCGCCTTCATAGAGGCTAGTTAAGGCGAGTCAAGCATGTTGTTACATAAAGTATGATCGATATGAGTTAATAAAAATAGTCCGATGATAAAAAATTACATAGGAACCAAATTGCTCCTAAGAGCTAGAATCTCCGATCCTTGAGTACATTTACCCACTTTATTTTAATTTCTTGCACAATTTTCTCTATCCATACCAAACCCTTCCCCCTCCCCTCCCTGCCTCTCATTTATTTTTATAACTAGTAAATTGGCTTAACGAACAAATTGCGCTTCCTTGCGAATCGACCCAACTTACCATTATTGTTGTCTTTGTAGTGATAGTAGTTCGATATTATAAATTTTATACTGATTTGTGGCTCTTTTGGAGAATTAAATGACACCGAAAAGGACACTATCATCGAGCGACTTAATTATCTCCTTCTTTATGACCTCTTCCATGATCGGGTTTAGCCTACATTGGCGTTCTATGCACCTATCCTTTTTTTTTTATAGGCAGATTTTATACATGCAGAATGCTGGATTGATTCCCCGGATATCAACAAACATCTAACTAATTGCATTGACATACTTTTTTAGCACCTGCAAGAGAAGATTCTCATCAGTTAAGATCAACATAGAAGAGATAATAATAAGTGTTATTGTCCCCTAAGTATGCATATTTTAAATGTGAACGTAAAGCTTTTAAGTCAAGGGAATGGGGCTCCTCAAGAGAAGGCTTGGTCTTAATAGTTTCTCTATTACTCAAGTCCAACGATTCAAATTCTGATCTCTTTCCACTTATCGCATATACTTCTTCAACCTCACACTCATCTTCATTTTCTTTCAATAACAATACTTCAAAATCATTTTTGTAGTACTCCCGATTATTAGGCTCAGTTTCTTCAACCCGTTGGTAAGATTCCCTTTCTTCTAGGTACTTCATCATGTGGAACATAGTAAACTTGACCTCTTGGTCATCGATGCGAGTAGTTAACGGTCCTTTCTGCACGTCTATAAAAGCTTGTCCGGTAGATAGAAACGATCTCCCCAAAATGATAGGGATTTCACTATCTATTTCATAGTCTAGGATGATGAAGTCAACTGGGAAAATGAATTTCTTGACCAGCACATCCTCAATCGTTTCCTCTGGATAAGCGATAGAGCGATAAACCAACTATAGGGTGACGGTGGTAGGCGTTGTTTTACAAATTCCTAGCTTCTTGAAATTTGAAATTGGCATGAGGTTGATGCTTGCACCTAAATCACATGGTGCTTGCCCCACATCCATTCCCCCAAACAAGACAGTATGAAGCTCCACGGATCTTTCATTTTGGCAACTTTTTTTTAAACAACACATTGCATTCATGTGTTAGACCCATTGTCTTAAATTCTTCCAACTACCTTTACTTCAACAGAATATCTTTTAGGAACTTCACATAGCTCGACATCTATTCCAACGGTGGTGGTTGTCACACAATCTCTTCAACCTAATGTTAAGGTTGTTTGCCTTTATCCTTACCTTTCGAGGCCAGCTTTTCAAAAGTGCTAGCACTGGTACAACATTTTTCTTTTCTTTTTGCATCAAATGTTATGTTTTCCCTGTTGTTGGTGTTGTACAATTCAAATCAGAGGTAATGGTTCTTGTGTTTGATCTGCTGGAGTAGAATCAGGATGGGATGAGGCGGACGAATTACAATAAAGATGAACATGTTGGGATTGCTGTCCTAATTATCTCGGAGTCTCATTGTTTCTAATATACACATTGTTATGAATAAAATAAGAGTTATTTCATTCGAGAATTTACCCATATCCAATAAACAATGCTCTATGGTTATCGTATGTAAACTTAAGCATATATATAAGATATACAAGTGGATAATGTCTTAAGTGATAACCTAAATAGGTCTGTAGTATAAGGATAAAGGTGGATACCTGATTCTTATGACACTACGAATACGACCCGCTCTGTAGAGGTTTGCAAGTATTGTAAACTACTGCAGATGGTAGATCCTGACCATTCATGTGGAGACATGCGAGTGGGAGTGTCCTATACAAAGAGTTTGTATAAGATCGGACCACGAGATGTTTCGTCTCTCTATATAACGCCATTGATACTAGAGACTTACATCTCACCTAAATGACCATAGGTGATATGACCTCAATCCTGAGTATTTTAAGAACTCCTGCCTTTGAGGGCGATCCTTTGATTAGTATGGGTGAGAGTGGCCAGATTATCAACTCAACATGCCTCCCCGGCTATAGCGCCAAAAACTTCTTGCATTATTTTATGTGATGAAATTATAGAATAAGATGCGGTGATGGAAATGCATTAAGCAACAAGTTTTCTCAGTGGAATCCAAGTATAAACCCCCTGAGTTTCCTGGTAAGTCCAGGGTCGAACTCAAGGACTAGGGAAAACAATATACGGTGATAATTTTCCAAAAGATTTTGCAGTAACCAGAAAATCAAATAGTTGTTTGGTGTTGTTGTTTGCGGTATAAAGTAAATGTATGCGACAGATTTGAGAAAAGATCGATTATGCGGAGATGCACTGAGTATTAGAGGAATGGGTTGAGAAGGTCTTTAGCTAGCGCTTCCCGGGAATGCATCAAATTATGCGATCATGCTACACTCATGCAACAATAAGTCATTTTCCAATGCAAATGCGGTGCTCCTTGTTCTAGGACGCATATGTTGAATGCAATAGTGTCCATAGAGCTTATTCCTAAGTCTCTACTCTTTTCCTATGCGATGATGCAAGATGCATACAAAGACAAGGTGACCGCACACAATCATATCCTATCTCTAGGATGCATGCGATGCGTTAATAGCAAACAATGCTTATTCCTAAGCTCTTATCTCTTGATTATGCATTCTAATCTGACTCTCCCGAGCCTAGATTCTAATCTGACTTTTCCAAGCCTAGATCATGTCCTTAGACTACCCTCCCGAGTATCTCCAATGGACGAATGATGCATACATAATATAAGATAATCGCATAGAGTGAAGACCCCTAGTTGTGCTAGCTAAGTGCTTCTCAATCCATTCAACAGATGTAGCTACTCATGCGTAATAAACAGAGAGTGAACAGATATAAAGAAGTAAATTCCATTTCTATAGATGAGTTTAAGTACAAAATGACAATGGAAGATAAGGATAGAGAGCCTGGTAGCAATCCCTTGCTGCCCAAGTCTTTTACACTGTCAACTCTATTCTGTTCAAAAGATAATGCTGCTTTCGCAGGAGCTGGCCCTCTCTCTAGTCTTGACGCTTCTGGCACTCTCCCAAGTTCACCGGAACAATCTCTTGGCACAATCTAGCTTATTTCGCTTCCGCCTTAAAATAAAAGAAAATCTAAGAACAAGGTTATTCTAAATATGGAAAAAATTATCTAAGTATCTGAACTGCTTTGCTGAAGGTTGCCTTTGGTATTTATAGAGCTCCGGGTGAAAGACGGCTTCTCTCTTATGAATGCACTGATGGGATGGCTTTAATTCTCTGATTGATGCGCAAAATATTTTTCAACGAAAAGCTGAGTGTACTTGCTATAGTAGACCGTTAGCGGCTAGTCAACTTAATTCGGACTCGACCGTCATCAGCTTTCTGTCCCATCGTGATTAATTATGCTTTTCACCTATATGCGCCCACCAAGTTGTGCCGGTTCTATGCGGCAATCCTTCTTAAGCAGATATTTGCGAGCACAAATCACCCCAAAGCCTTGTGGTAACGCTGCATTCGATCGTTGCTTTCTTATGATCGCATTTTCTACCTTGTGTCAATGCATATTCTACACAAAAATACACAAGTTAACTATGCGATGAACGCATGCGACCGCAATGTCATGAACTTAATGCTTTTTGGACGCAATCTTATATTTTATCAATGCAAACCTTCATTGTTTAATAACTTAGCACCGTAATAACGTCCATTTCTGCCCGTTATCAAGTGGCCAGATTTTCAACTCAACATGCCTACCTTTTTGGGAACTTTTCTAATTTGGGAGTTGGGAACTCAGGTACACAAGATGGAATTCACTCCTTCCCTTAAGCATGGGTAAATAGATAGATTGCTCCCTAAAGGCTGATTCTAAGGCTTGAACATACTGGCCACGACTTCTCTTTGGAAGAGGGGACTCAGTTATAGTAGGACTATGACTTATGTTCATTAGAGAGATCAGTGGTACTTAAGAAGTTAGATGTAACTATAAGTGCATAACGGTTATGGGTCGAGCTGTACTTATGAGCAATCCATGAAGGGTTATCGCACTGTTGATTGGTTATGATGGACACATATAATATATATGTAGTAAAGAAAGTTCAGCTGTCGATCTTTAGTGGAGTGCCTGGCAATTAACGGATGGTGAATCCCGTGATTAAAGAGTTTAGTCAGTTATTCACATACCGTTGGAGCTTCGAGCTACAGGTCCATAAGGTTCTCATGGTAACTCAATGGATTTAAGTTGAGGATCAGTTCTTGGTGTTGATTTGAAATGTTCAAATTGACAAGAGATAATTCGATTATATATGATATGATCGGTATGATGTATGAGATACATCTAGTGGAGGATTAATGTAAATGAGATTTACATTAAGAGCCATGAAAAGAAAAAGAGCTATTGTTTATATGTTTCATGAGATGAAATATTAAAATTATAGGTTATAAATATAGTATGGTAAGTTGGTTATCATTTATATTTATAATAACATTAATTATTGGATAATTATCTCTTTTCCTCTAATAACCAATTGAGTGGGAGGTTATTGGTGGTTTCATGGTAACCGTGAGATAAAAGGAAAAATGTTTTCCTGAATTTAGTAAGATTTGCAAAATGTTGATTTGAGATTTCCATTCTCGGAAAAGTTCTCACAAAAAGGTTGTCAAGTAAATATGATTTACTAAACGACAGCTTGGAGAGACTAGACGATTGTGGAGTGTTTCTATACGATAGACACTTAGCTGGCGATGAGTTAAACGATCGCATAACTTTAGCTAGACGATCGCATAATTTTTGTTAAACGATTGGGCATCGTCTATACAATAGACATCTGCCATCTCCCCCTTGCTGAATCATTTACATGATTATTCTTCCTCCAGTCATTACCTCTAACCAAGTCCACACAGAGTCTACACTTCTGGATTCTCACACCGAGAATACCAAGGTAACCGTTTTGGTGGTGTCATACTCAACTCGACACTGTTGAGATTCTGTGGAGACCGTTCGTTTCGTATTCGCTGTGTTCATGACCTTGGTAATCGTTTTTTTCAAGTTCACTATGACCGTACAGTGTACCGGTCGTGGTATATGAGCGTTCGCGTGTTGTAGTCTTGCGGGTTGATCGAGCGTTCGTGATCAAGGGTTCTTGAAGATGAGTCTTCAAAGGTATGTGAATTCTTCCCTTGATCGTGTAGTAAAGCATGCTGTAATTTTTGTTTTATGCATAGCCTGTTGTGTCCATTTGTGATTGTAATTGTGTTATTCATATACGATTGAAATTTGGAATGCTCCTTCCGCTGCTCATGGAAATCCTCATGTCCGATTTCCTTCAATTGATATCAGAGCCAGGTTGTTTTGATATTCCAAAATTCACTTCTATTTTGAACTTCTTTTACAGTCATGGTGGGTTTTCTGCATTGTGTTTAACTGTTAAATACGTTTGTGGATGGTGTTGATGAATGTTTATGGGTTTAATTGCCTATGTTTAAAGCTTTCTTTAAATTACAAAGTGTTAATTTGTAAGGGCCCCTGTGTTTTTGGGTGTAATTAACATGCAATCGAGTCTGTAATTCAAAGTGTCGAGTCATTCATGATGAAGTTTCGAAGCATGGAGATACAGTTCTCAGTGAAAAAGAAGACCAAGAGTTGGTAGTGTCGTGTAGCCTTAGGTAAACGATCGTTGGTATTTAACTAAATGATCGTGTAGATTTTTCTATACGATCATGTAGTATTTACTAAATGATCGTTTAGATTTTTCTATACAATCGTGTAGTATTTACTAAACAATCGTTTAGCTAATGCTAAACGATGGGGTAAATCAATTCCTTCTACCCTCTACCAAATCCATACAGAGCCCACAACTCCTGGATTCTCACACCGAGAATACCAAGGTAGTCTTCTGGTGGCGTCTGCTTACTGTTCGAGGGTCAAGTGTTATTTGTTCTTGTTCGAGGAGTTTGCTGAGGCGTGACGTTCGTGTTGGTGAATGATGATGTTGTTAGATCGGGGGAACGAGAAGAAAAGTTCTTCAAGGGTAAGTTCTCTTGATCCTTAGTATTTTTTTTTTTTTTTTTTTTTTGAAGCATGATGTAATTTAGAGTTCATGCATAACTATTACTGTTTGATTGTAAATGTATGTTCTGTCACAATAAGGTTTGGAACGATCTCGCTTCCGCTCACTGGTCTCTTTGATAAGAGTTCCTTCACCGAGAGCATTGAGCGAGAGTTTTGATGCTACAATCAGAGGCACTTTGGTTATTTCTCCTTCTTTGACGCTCAAATGCTCAAATTACCTCCAAATTGTTTCAACTTAACCCTGTTTGATTCTAAATGCTCGGTTCTACCTCTTCGGTGCTCAGTACCTACAAAATAGTATAATTAACATGTAAAATCCATTAACGAGCCTAATTTAGAATCAAACAGGGAATTATAGATCTTTTTGAGAGTCATCACTATGCACTGAAAGTGAGCATTCGTTCTTCCAGCATAACTTTACTCTGTGCATGGGGTTGTAACGTTGCTGTGAGTGGCATTTTGGTAATTTTGCTGACTTTTGGGTGTTTGATGCTCCAATTCTACAAATTAACATCTTTTGGTCCATTTTTGTTCCAAATTAACTTTTCTACCCTTTGGACGATTATTACCTACAAAATACAACATTTAATGTATACACAGATGCACAAACAAGAGAAAACTAAGTTGGAAATCATAGCACTTTTATGGTTCTATCAGAGAACGTCGCATCTATTTATACAAGCTTGTTTTTTTCTTCTCTACAAGTAACTTTTACAAAAAAAAAATAAAAAATAAAAAATTGAAGGGTTACTATCATGCTATGAAACGGAAAAACCATTTTATAATTGTTCTGTTCCATAACTCATTATTTCTACAATTACTCACCTCTTGCATTTATATGTTATCTTCAAACATCCTAACCTGATAAATTCTTTATGCAAATTTTCTTGAAAGACATCAATAATAATGTAGACATTAAATAAGGGTACAATTTTATATAGAAGTATAACAATATTACATGGTAAAAATAAGATTCATTAAATTCAAGATTGACCTAATATTTATTTGGTATGAAGGTTTCCATTTCTAGTCAAGAATTTGAAAGGTAGGGTTTGAGTTTGACATTAAGCAATTTGCTAGCAGACTTGTGTTTGTATGAACAATTGATAGGCAACACACTTCATGAAAATACCTTAAAAGGTTTCCATGGTACTAAATCTATGTGGCTTATGTAGTAATCCTCGCATTTTCCAACAACAATGCCTTCACAATTGGTTTGGCCAACGAATTAGTGTATGATGAAACCATAGGTTTTCAATAAAGAACCAAAGGTAGCTTTCCAAACTGGAAACATTTGTAAAGAAGAAATCCAAATTTCATACAAACATGAATTGAACATGGAGTAACAAGTAGCCATGCACATACATCTATTCAAGTGAGCAAAATCCATTTTAAAAAAGAAACCAATTACTTTTCACTAACCATGTATTTGCATACAATTTTGCAAGCAATCAATTCCAAGCCATCTAATCATCACAAATATTTGAACTTTTGTAATCTAGAAACATCAAACGCTGCACATGAACTCCGTAGATATGAATCCAGTTACTCGAAGACATCAGGAAGAGTTTATTAATGCAATGCCAGAATCTAAAGAAACATTACCATTTTTCAGATTTAATACAAGTCTAGCGACTCGAGAACCCGACGAGCTTAGATGTGCAGTGCTGTTAATCTCTCCTTTGGATCAAGAGTGGAGACAAATTGACTAGCTGCTCAAATCAAGGAGGCTGATTTCTCTCCAAGAAGCTGCCTTATGTTCTCATGTATGGTTGCTAGAGAAGGCCTTCCCATCCCATTTACCTGTACAATAAGAAGCAGTAAGAACTCACCATATTTCAACCTAATCATAAGATCAAGTTAATTAAGGGAAACACATGGTATTCATAGCCTTTGAAGAGGACTATATCTCTCCCACCAACTGCGTAATGTATAGAAAATGGTTGATGTGATGATGATAAAGGAAGCACCAAATATAGTTTGATAGATAAGAATGGGAAGAACCTGAGGTTTTCATCTATATATTTGTTCCTTATGAGCACTATAAAATTTTATAAGACTCGTTACCTTATTGATAAATAGAGTAACCATTTGTCAATTAAAATATCAATCTAAAAACTTTTGGTAAGTGAGAAAAAAACAACATAAACATAAGCTTGAGAACCTATAAAAAAATTACAGAAATTTAAAGTAAAAAACTGAAAAAAGAAGAAAAGAAAAGAAAGGGAACTACAAGCAAAGCATACCAGATGGGTCCAATTCCCTTGTAAGTTTTATGGCATAAGAAGTTGCTATGGTTTGATCGATAGGAGATATTGTTAGAATAATGCAATTAGGCTATAAAATATATGCAGAATACAAATTTAGATTTAGTATTAAAACATTCATTATTAAAAGAACAAAAGAACGCAAACAAATTCTTGAAAAAAAGACAAACAAAATGCAAACAAACATATATTTTTGCTATCAACTTAGCAAGCAAAGAGCAACATAAGTCAAATATACAAACTGCTTTAGTAGAAGTTATGGACACTAGCTTCACTACCTATAACTTAAGAATCCACATATTCTTCTTTGATGCAACTATGTAAGGCTTGACTACCCATCAAACAATAATTATAACTAAAAAGGAGCATAAAAAATCCCACTACCTTGCTAATGTAATTTCAAACCATATGGTCTCGATATCTTCAACGATACTTTTAACTTTAGGTTGTCCCTTTATATTTAAAAAATACAAAATACATTTGTAATTAAAAGTACACATATCTTGTTAAGTCGAAATATTATTCATCAGAACATATCTACATACCTACTGCAACTATTATTAAACTAGGTAAATTAACAAGAATAAACTTGTGTTAAAAAAAATAAGAGAGGAAATGCGATTTTCACCTTGAAGAGACAAAAAATACCCACCATTACTTTGAAATGGTACAAGGAGGAAAAAAATTAGAAAGAAAATCCCATAAGGCATTAGCAAAAATAAAGCCCTAGCTAAATAGAGAACTGAGGTTTTGAGTGTAGACCGATGAAAATTAAAGGAAACAAGGGAGAAAATATGAAGGAGTAAGAAATTTACAATGTTAGAAATGATGGAGAAGAAGTTAGACATGGATTAATGTTGCTCGAATGGAATGATGTGGAGAAGTCGATGCTCAAACAGATTCTGGAACATGGAAGTGAATTTTTAGAAATTGGAAAACGAAGAGATTCTAGAACAGATGTTGGAATGCGAACGCAAATGGGAACAGATCCTGGAACACGAATGATGTGGAGAAGACAAAGTCGATGAAGAAGAAATGAGCAATCTGTGATGGAGGAGAGATCAATTTGGGATTCTATCCTTTGGGAAAACGAGTGAAGAGGTTTTATGATCGAGAATGAAGGAGGGGAAATTGGGAAAAGTGTAACCAAAAAGAGGAAAGATTGGCACGTGCATGCCAGAGGAAATTTGGGCAAGCAAAAATTTTTAGTTCCCGGTTTTTTCCCTTTTTCAATAGCCTTTTATGTAAAACGCTATCCTCAAATGCTATTAAAAATGATTTCTTATAATGTATCCTAATTACATTATGGGCACGACCCATCTTATAATTGTTACAAATGATTTGATCCAAAATGCTAATATAAAGACGTGAGTGGAAGTATCCTATACAAAGTATTTTTATGAGGCTGAACGATGAAATATTTAATTTCTCTTTCATAAATTCATTAATTGGAATTAGTATTTCAAAAGATGATCATATTCAACACAATAAGAATTTTGAGTGTGTTATGAACTGTTGCCTATGTGGACTCGTCATCCATATAGAAAGTATGGGATCACTTAGTTTTTATTTAGAATTAAACATAAATCAAAAGGGTTAAACAAATAAAAACCTCAAAAGAGAAAGAAAATTATGTTGGCTAGTTTCCTTGCACTTCAACTCCACAAGGTTGAATCTACATTTCCTCACCAAAAAGTCTTCCTTGTTATGAGACAAGGAATCAAGGCTTGTGGGAATCTCCTTGAAAGGGAAGGGTGTAACACCCTAGGACCAGGATTCGGACCAAGATTCAAAATCCGAATTCGGCACCTGATGGCCCCAGTATTCCCCTGCATCCCCTACGACCTGGTTATGTCGTCCTTACATGCCCTTGAATACTTCTTGAAGTGGAAGTTGTCCCCACAAACTAACACAGGTCCTTTCAGCATACTTTGTCCTCACTCACATGAGTCCTTGAAAATTTTCCAGGAGGTCACCCAACATAGGATTGCTCCAAACTAAGCACGCTTAACTTTGGAGTTTTTATGATAGAACTACCAAAGAACTCTTCGCTGCATTTTGATGAATTTCGTCAATCCTTCTTATGGCAAAAAACCTAAGTTTATGGCCTCGAGTAAATTTTGCCTAGATTAAAATTATTTTAATATATAATATGCATATGGTATATATATGTAGAAGGGATTGAACTCTTCAATCTCACAACAGAAGCTTTAGAGCTTCTTTGATTTATTTAGAACTAAACACAATTAAAGAGAAGATTAAGCAAATATTTCCTTTGTAGTACTAGTTGCCAAAAATTCTTACGATCTACCTTCTTCAGTTATAATCACCACCATAAAATCTTCCTTTCTATAACTCTAGGAAGAATCAGGCTTGTGGGAACCTCCTTGAAAGAAGTAAAGGTGAAGAACATATGTTCAAAGGATTGATGTTACTCATCTAAACCCCATTTTCTCTCATATTCACTTTTTCCTTATATTCTTTTTGTTTTTCACTGGGCTAACACCACACATCCCCCTTTTACCGAGAAGTTTTATTTCTTGCATTTTTATATTTATTCATGATACAAAACACAATATACCATATATTGATCACTTAATCTACGAGTTTGAGTAGGAAATAATTACATAATTAATTGAGATTTAAACAAAATCCTCGTGTTCGACCTCAGTGCTCATCGAGAATTACCTTTTATTAAGTTTATACTTGAGCTTCTAAAGAGAAAACTTGTGAATTCTAAGAGATTTTATCCACAAATATTTGAGCACGTGCTAGACAACAAGTTTTTGGTGTCGTTGTTAAGGAATTTTATTTGAAGTTTTGACTGAATTTTGTTTGGGTTGATTCCTTGATATTTTCAGGTACCACCTCAATCAAAGGAGTATTGTCAATTTCTGCCTAAAAGTAGCAAAAGGTATAAAAGCGACGATAAGCTACCTGAGTTTGATATTGACCCTAAGATAGAGCAAACCTTTCGTTGGAGAGCAAGAGAAAACTGGTGTAGGAGGCAAAGGAACCGAGATATGGATAATCAACAGAATAACCCTGACGCAAAAAATGCGACCAATGATGAGAATACACAAACTATTCCCATACTACTCCTAAATAACCGAAACAGACTTATGCAGGAGTATGCGTCACCGAATATCTATGACTTTTAACCGGAAATCATGTGTCCCGCTTTCGACGTACCAAGGGTCAAAATGAAACCTATGATGTTACAGATGATTTGGGTTGTTGGCCAGTTCGGAGGTGCCACTAGTGAAAATCCACAAGCATATAGGAAAAGCTTCATGGTGAAATGTAATACATTCATAATCCCTGGAATCACACCAGAGGCAATCCAAATTTCGCTATTTCCATTCTCTCTTCAAGACAAAGCGCGTCAGTAGAATATTCATTCGAACCAGGTGAAATTACAACATGAGATTAGGTGGTGGAGAAGTATATGCAAAAGTATTTTCCCCACACTATAAATGCTCAACACCGAAGAGATGTCATTTTTTAGCAAAATGAGACAGAGACCTTAAGCAGCACATGGGCTAGAGCCAAACGACTTGATAGAAACTGCCTGCATAATGATACACCTGATTGTATCCAGAAGGAAATCTTCTGGAGGATTAAATTATCCATCTAAATCATTTGTTGATGCCTCTATGGCAAGGGGATTAATGGACAAAACATATACTGAAGCTAAGGATATATTGGACTAGATTTCGAAGAATCATGAAGAATGGGTTGATGATGGATATGGAACTAGATCTTTGGACAAACCAAAAACTAATTGGTAATTTCGTCATTAATTTGAGAAATGACATGACTATTTTATGGCCCAAAATTTATCATTCAACCATAAGAATTGATATTCTAAAACTACTTGAATTATTTTTAGAACAAAAGTATTACACTTAAACTCTTAAATAATAAGAGATATTGTTATTAATTATAATTATACAAAAAATTTAAATTAAAAAACAAAATAAACAACCATGAAAAAGTTATTTAAAATTCAAGATCGATGACTGAATAATATGTTATATGCCACGTGTCATATCTTCCAAAACAAAAAATTTTAATTAATTCATTAAAAGAGTCTTGTTTGGTCAAAGTTCATAGTGACAATAATGATAGAAGAGAGGAGTTTGGGATTATTAGGGATAAGAGTTTCAATTGATCGAGTTCACGAGAACTACAAAATTGGCTTTAAATTAGTTAAATAAATTTGATTCGTATTAACAAAAATATTTAAAATAAAAATAGACATCCAATTCATGATAGATGTGGGAGTGCATGTTAAGTGACTCTTTAGGATTTGGGTATATTTTAATCTCTATAATTTTTAAAATGTATAGGCTTCATGAATTTCTTGTCTTTAAACTCCTAGATTTTCTCAGTTGTATTATTGTCATTGGTTTTAAGGCTAGACTCATTCCAAATTTATTATTACAAAAATAGAACTCTAGTATCAATAGTAAGGACACCAATTCAAAAAATAAAATTATACATAATTTATTTAAAATCTCCAAAAAAAAAAAAAAAAAAAAAATGAATTGCTAACTCTTATACAATTCTTTCAAAAGAAAAATGCCAAATTTTACATGTATATATATTAAAAAAAAAAAAAGAAAAGGATAAATGGAGGAAAAATAATGATTAAGCTGATGAAGTTGAAGCATTTGTGTGAAGTTGAACCAAGGAAGCATAAAATCCGTCTTTGATATTAATCAAAGTATCATGCTTTCCTTTCTCAACTATGACTCCATTTTTAACCACTGCAATTATATCAGCATTTTTTACAGTACTTAATCTATGAGCAACCACTATGGTTGTTCTGTTCACCATCACTTTGTCTAATGCATCTTGAACCACTCTTTCAGATTCCGCATCAAGTGCACTCGTGGCCTCGTCTAACAACAAGATCTTAGGGCTCTTGATTATCGCTCTTGCAATCGCTACTCGTTGTTTTTGCCCTCCCGAAAGTTGAGCTCCTCTCTCTCCCACCATCGAGTCATACCCCTGCTCATTTTGCATTCATGAGTTTGTTAAATATCAACAACTAGAACTTTTTTTTTTGTTTTATTGGGTATTTAATATGGTATGTGTTCGATCCTCTTGTAAATGTTATCAATTTCTTCTCAATTAAGGAGTGTTTTAGTTGTGAAAACATATGATAATTGTATCTAGTACCACTATGAATCAGTTACATGATGATCAATCAACAATAGTATTCATTTCTCTCACCTGATGCAAACCACTGATGAACTTGTGAGCATTGGACAATTCAGCTGCAGCGATTATTTCGGCCTCAGTTGCATCTCCTCCCTTCCCATATGCGATGTTAGCTCGGATCGTGTCGTTGAATAGGATCGGTTCTTGGCTCACTAGACCCATTTGTTGTCTCAACCATTTTAGTTGAAACTTGTGAATCTCAATTCCATCAAGTGTTATGCTACCAGAATCAGGATTATAAAACCTCTGTAATAAAGAGATGACAGTGGATTTTCCACATCCACTTTCTCCAACCAGAGCAACAGTCTAAAAGAAGAAGCACATGGAAACCAAAAATGAAAATTTGCACGTAGTTTTTTCAAAGAAAATTTAAAGTAATAGGGAAAAAAAAAATACCTTCCCGGATCGGATGGTCAAGCTGAGGTCTCGAAGAATTTGAACATCTGGTCTAGAAGGATACTTGAAGCTTACATGTCGAAACTCGATCTCACCCTTAAAATTTTCTAATGTTTCACCTGTTTCAACACTCGGGTCAATTTCTGATTTACGATCAATCATGGAAAATATGGAAGCTGTGGCTTCTTTTGCCTTGGTAGAATCAGGTGCAAGTGAACTTGATTGAGAAATGGCAAAAGCAGCCATGGTCAAAGCAAAGAAAACCTGCCAATGACAATTATTATTAATAACTAGCTAATAAACAAGGGTTGTGTCGATTATGAAAGCAAGAAATGACCATCAGCTCAACAGATACTTACTCGAAAAACGTCGGAGAAAGTTGCTTTGCCATCTTCGACAAAATGAGCACCGGCGTAGAATGTTGCAGCATAGACTGCAAACAATAAGAAGAATGATACTCCAAATCCTGTCCCACTAATTAAGCCTTGTCTTATGCCTGACTTCATTGGACCTTCACATTTCTTTTTGTAAAGTAGCATCACCTTTTCTTCTGCACAAAATGATGCAACTGTTCTTATACTCCCCACGGCATCGGTAGCAACCTGGCTGGCTTGTTCGTACATCAACTGCAAAACGGTAAACAATGTCAAAGAATACTCATAGTAATACTTCAACCTATTTTAGTTAGTTTTAGATTCTACCTTTGCATCTGCACTAAATCCTTTCAAAAACCTCATTTGCACAAAGCCATTAAGCCCAAGGAGTGGAAACATGGCAAGGACAATCAAAGCCAACTGCCAACTTGAAGCAAAAGCAATGACTAAACCAGCTGTAACAGATGCTAGATTCTCGACAAGTTGACTTAGCGCATCCCCGACTAATGCACGTACAGTTGCAGCATTTGCCGAGAGCCTGGCACCTATCGAACCACTAGAATTCTCAGTTCTATCAAACCAACCAACCTCCATGTTAACTATATTCTGAAAACAAAGCAATCTAATCCGTTGTATTAACTTGCAACCAGCCACTGAAAAGAAGTATGTTTTTGCTGGAGCTGCCAACAATGATGCTACACCAAGCAACATCATTATCAATGCCCAAAATTTCGAATCCTTTTTTAGTTTATCCGGTGGTTTGTAAAATGTTTCGATTGCATTGGCAAATAGTAAGCCGAAAAGTGGAAGAATGACACCATTGATGATCGCAGCCACAGATCCAAGTACAAGTATAGGAATTTCTGGCTTATTGAGGTATGCAAGACGACGGAGTGGGACTGGTGGTGATCGTTCCGCGGTGTCGACAGATGCACTTTCATCTGCCATAGGAACATCTGTGATAGGAACTCCTGCAGGTAAACCAAACGAAACTGAGAAAGAGTGACGGCTGCTGTTTCCTACTCCAGATGACCCTCTGCTTATGGACCGTGGCATTGACGCTCCTTTACTATAGCGTCTAAACGATCCCGATGTACTTTCTTGTTTAACTTTATCAATTCCAGCCTCTTGGGACTCTTGGTTGACTTCTTGCAGCCTAATAAGCTGTGAGTAAGGTCCTTCAGGATCCTTGAGTAATTCTATGTGAGAGCCTGATGAATCAAACAAAGTCAATTATCAGACTTAGAGATCGAAAATGTTAAAAGACCCTTATTAGTTTTCTTGTCTGAATCTTGACCTTACAAAATTAGAATTTCACGAAACTTCTTGACGTAGAAACTAGTTTAACCAATCGAAACCGACCAAACTAGGAGATCATAATCCACTCACAATAAAAAAACCAAAATGGGAGTGATATAACAAAAAGGAAAGAAAGAACTCGTTAGTACCTTTTTCAACCATCTTTCCTTTATGAATGACAGCAATCATATCTGCATTCCTTATGGTGCTTAGACGATGGGCGACAATCACTGTAGTTCGATTAACCATGATACGGTCCAATGCTTCTTGCACAACATGCTCGGATTCAGCATCAAGTGCACTTGTAGCTTCATCTAGAAGTAAGATTCGCGGATCTTTCAAAATTGCTCTAGCAATGGCAACTCTTTGCTTTTGACCACCAGAAAGTTGAGTTCCATGTGTACCAACAAGCGTGTCAAGTCCCTGGATGCAATCAAGGTTCCAAATATTAGAAGAACATTCGAAAAGCTAATGTTGATGGATTAAACTCGTAGCGAATGTTGATACCTGAGGCAGTTTGTCGATAAATTTCGAAGCATTGGCAAGTTCAGCTGCTGCTTTTATCTCTTCCATGGTTGCGCCGTCTTTTCCATAAGCAATATTATCCTTTATGCTAGATGCAAACAACACAGGTTCTTGGCTGACAAGACCAATTTTGCTTCTAATCCACTTTAGTTGAAACTCTTTGAGGTTAATGCCATCAATAAGAACTTCACCCATACTTGGATCATAGAATCTCTCAATTAAACTTATCACAGTTGATTTTCCACTTCCACTCTGTCCAACCAAAGCTGCGGTTGTCCCGCTCGGAATTTTGAGAGAAAATCCATTGAAAATGTGCTCGTTCGGTCTAGTAGGATAGCTAAAATGAACATCTCTCAATTCTATGTCGCCTGTAATGTCATCTAATATCTTTCCTTTCGTGTCATAAGCATCAATAAGAGGCTTCCTCTTGATAGTCTCAAACATTTTAAAGGCTGCAGCTCGACCAGCAGCAAATGCACTTAGGCATGGAGATGCTTGGCCTAAAGACCTGATAAAAACATTTAGTACAAGTAAATACAAGTGAATTGATTTGATAAACTTTGTAATGTGTAGTGAAAGAAATGTAAATGAAGCTCACATGGAACCAGTTAACACGGCCACAACCACATTAAGAACTTCACCTCCGGAGTATCCTTTATCCAATATCAACTTTGCACCATACCATATAGCCAATGAATAGCTAAAGAAAAGTACTGCAAAAATAGTTCCAAAACCAACTCCCACAGCCAAACCTTCTTGAACACCCGATCGATAAGCGTTTATGAGAAATTTTTTATAACTGCTCACAGCTTGTTTCTCTCCAGTAAATGAGGCAACCTACAAAGTAGTAAAGTATCAAGAGTGCTTTCGTAAAGAAAAGATAGTCCAAGAAAACTATGATGTGTGGACAATATATAACATACAGTTCTAATTGAGCTGATTGTTTGTTCGACGACATCGGCTGCTTTTGCATAAGCACTTTGACCACGGGACGTCATTTTCGTAATAACGATCGATGTAATACCTCCAGAAATCACAAGGAGAGGAAGGGAGGATAACATGACCAGTGTTAAAAGCCACCCTTTAATGAAAGCTATTGTAAAGCCTCCAAAGAAGGTTGATACAAGTTGTATACATTTTCCAACCTGAATGAAGAAGATATAGATTTCTTAAACATCATCCACAAATATACATGTAATGAACTATTAAGCTTAATTTTTATACTAAATGTAGTTACCTTCTCCCCCATAGCATCTTGTATAAGAACAGTGTCTCCCGACATTCTCTCAACCACCTCTCCGGTGTTCGTTTCCAAGTCAAAGAAAGAAACATCTTGTCTCAATATAGTTTTGAGATACAAACCCCTTATTCTTGAAGCTTGCCTCTCCCCTGTAACCATCCAACTAGCCACCTCTGATATGTGCAAAAAAACAAAGAATTTGACGATCAGAATTGTTTACGCAATAAGAATTCGATAAAATTCGGTATCAAAACATGTCTTACGGATAAAAGCCGCTACACCACATCCAATTGCTAAGTACACAAATTTAAGACTGACCTGCACAACATTGAGAAGATAACAAAGTTAATGAAATGAAGCTTTTCTTGTAGTAATACAAAAAGGGATTCTTCAAATAACATAACATAACATAGTCTCACCTTGGAAACTACTTTAACTATGTTTGTGCTGTTCTGGTTAACACCAAATGAATCAGTCAGTTCCCCAAACAAAATAGTCATAAGGGGTAGACTGAGTCCATTCCCTATGGCACCGATCGAGCCAACGATCATCAGAAGAACGTCGGTCGAATCTGCAAATGAGAACAGCTTGTAGAATGGAACCGAATTCACCTTCCCATCTCCATTTTTGTTCTTCAAATCTTGTTGGTTTCCATTCTTGTTGGAGCTTTTCTCAGTTTCCTTGCCTCTTGATGAGCTTGGTTGATCTGTATTATTTGAGTTTCCATCTACACCATTTTCTATCTCCATTTTGTTGTCCTAAATTCAAGTTGTACCTACTGAAAAAACAGCACACAAAAGAATGACATTTAAGAATAATCATTTTGAATCCTAGAACAAATTTGGTTAACAAGTAGCTGAAAAGAATTTAAAAAAGACAATAAGAGATGGTAAGAGAACCTTGTACATTCAACACAACAAACCCAATTCCCCAAAAACAGAACAAAAAAAAAGGAAAAAAAAAAACAGAAAAACAAACAGAGAATCTGCAGAAAACAGAGAAATTACTTTACACTTTTTCTCTCTTATTCAAACAAAGATGAAAATCAAAAGAGAAACCAAAAAGATAATTAGACTTTATTCCATTTCTCCATTTCATTTTCATCAAAAGAAACCAAAGTTAAACAGAATAAAGTAAAAAAAGGGGAAACAAAAAAGCAAGTTCTTCAAAATTCTCTACCACAGGAACAGAGAAAAAGCAGAAAAAAATGGAGGAAGATGAAGAAAACAGGAAGAAGAAGAAGAAGAAGATTGAGTAGAAATGTGAAGTCCCACATGAAAGAGAAAGATACTCACTACAGAAAAAGCCATGAAAACAGAAGAGAGAAAGAGGAAAAGGACAAGACAACAAAGAAGAAGAAGCTCCCAAGAAATGAAAATTTAAAAATAAATAATGGGCAAGTGGGAGATTAAGCTTTGCAGAAGATTTAAGCAAAGGCCAAAGAGAAGTACCTGAAAAACAAAGATGAAAGTTGAAAACCACCAAACTTTTGGGGGAGAGAGGCTTCAAAAGAAAGAGCTCTTTTGGCACTTCCTCTAGAAAGGTTTTGAGTAGAGGTTTTTATAAAGGGATTTTTCAAAACCTCCCACTTTCTCTTTCCTTGATGCTCAAGCTCAAATCTTTTTTCTTTTTCTCTTTCCTTTTTCTTCATTTAAAAAAAAATGGAAACCCATTTCCAAATTCTAAAAATGGGATCCACATCCACTATATCAAAACCAATAACAAATGTTTGAACTTTGAAATGTCAAACCAACACTCCATTTTTCCCATTTCTTCTTTTTTCTCTTTTCCCATACCTTCACATGAATTGAAACAAAGTAATATCAGTTTTACATATATATATGTGGATGAATATATCAATAGATGTTCATGTTAATGGATATTTGTAGGAAAAAAAAAGAATCAAAGAAAATATTTAAATTAAGAAATAAATATTTTATCTTTTTAAATAATGTTTATTATCCATTTATATTCACAATAATGACACTTTATTGTGTATTTTTTTAATTTCATTTTAGTCTATTTACTTTGGATTTGTCCAATTTTAATCTTTATACTTTTAATATCTAACTTTTACTCCTATACATTCAATAAATCTTAAATTTAATCTCTTGAAATTATATTTTATCACAATTGATTAACTAATGATAATAATAATATTTTGCATGCAATAAAATACAATATAAGAATATATTTTCAAATTTTATAGTGAAAATATTAGTTAATAATAAGGAAAATTATTTTAAATGGTAAAACTATTGAAAATATTTACAAGATATAGCAAAATTTTAGAACTATCAATGATAGACGCTGATGGACTTCTATCAGTGTGTTCTAAAATTTTGCTATATTTTGTAAATATTTTAGTTTATTTTTCTATATTTAAAAACAACTCTAATAATAAAAGATTTTTTAAATAAAATCAATAATAAACTAGTAGTCGAAACTAAATTTAAGATCTATGGAAAGTTGAACAAACTTCATATAATGACCAAAATAATATTCGAGGTAAATATTAGGTAGGGGTTCCAACTCAAAACCAATTGACAATGAAAGAAGTAGAGATTTACCAATCTTGATTAAATCACAATTTTTTTTTTATTGAATTGAATATCCGTTTTAGCTTTATAGATTCTGATATCATAATAAATAGTACGGGATCTCCTCTCTAACTTATTAATTTTTCTAACGTCAGATCTCAAATTTTATGGAAATGTGGGGATGAGAGACAGAATTTAAAACTACATGAATTCACACATATGCTTGGAAGCTAAGTAAAACTTTACCTCAGCACACCAAAGATTTCGCCGTTTTGACTTATTTATTTATTTAAATAACAGATGTTTTATTTTCTTTTTATTTTAGCGTAAAGAATATTACAACCAAAAACAGGTAATTGGAAATTGCATAGAATCCAGAGAGAGAAACGACCAGGTACAGATCTTCATTGCCAAAACCAATTTTTTAAAAAGCACTTTACGAGAAGATTGATGAACATGGCCTTTGTCGGAGCACACCTCTTTCTTTTTTTTCTTTTTTTCTTTTTTTTTTCCATTTTGGGTTTGGTTTTTCACTAAGTTTGAAAAATTGGAACCTTTTTATATGTGAAGAAGAAAATTAAAAAATAATTCTATGACTTGATTTCTTTTTATTGACTTTTAATATAAAAAGTACTTTGGGCCCCTGAATTTTATTTGAGTTATTAAAAATACCAACGTTGCATATAATTGGATAAAATTAGTCATAAAAAGAATTCAAAGATAATACGTGATTGAGATGTTTTGATCATTTACCAATATTAATGTATGGTACCGAGTATAGGCTTATTATTGTAGTAGGGTGGAAATTTTCAACTTATAAAGAAGGTTTTCACTATTTTACCTTCATATATTTACTTATTTCCTTTTAACTAGAAACGGGGAGCGAGAATTATTGGATTAGTTGATGACTAGTTTTATAGAATGGAACATCGAATCTCATACCTTGAGATTGATAGTACAAATTAATGTCAATTGAGATATGTTTTTGTTCGCACTAATTGATGATTAATAAAACAAAAATAAACTTGCAAAAATTGTGTGTGTGTATGATCAAAAAAGAATTTAAGTGTTGGTTGAGCTACACATTTTTAGTTGCCAAATAAAATTTAGGGAATTCGCGAGGATCGGGTTCCTCGTGGGAAATTTTTCTCCGTTACTTTTTTTTTTTTTTTTTGTATAAAACCAACTAATCTAAATCACTAATGTAAAAAAAATTAATTAAATAATTAATTTTATCACTAAATTGTTTATTATGGTTAGTTTTACATGACAATTTGAATTTTAAGATAAATTACTCAAATTTTGACCTAAAAAAAGCTAATTAATTTTTTTAGTATAAATAAATAAATATAAATCAAATTATTCACATATATAATCTAAATTTAAATATTCAAGTTAAACATATTCATTATCTTTCCCAATAAATAATCAAATTTGAAATTTAATTATAATATTTATATAATAATAATAATAACATAACATTCAATAACTATAATAAATAAATATGTAGAAGCTAATAGGGGTGAGGACGGAGAACAGGACGGGGGCAAGGATGGGGAATGCATTCCCTGTCTTCTTCCCATAGGAAAATTGGACATCTTTTTAGGGTGAGAATTTCAACTTTTAACTTATAAAGAAGGTTATCGCTATTTTAACTTGATATATACTTGATTTCATTTTAATTAGAAATGGCGAGAGAGAACTATTGGGTTAGTTGATGACTAGTTTTTTTTTTTTTTAAAGAAAATATGTATAATGAGACATCGAATCTCAGACATTGAGATTTATAATACAAGTTAATGTCAGTTGAGATATGTTTTTGTTGGTATTAATTGATGATTAATAAAACAAAAAGAAATTTTCAAAAATTGTGTGTACACTATCCGAAAAAACTTAAGTGTTGGTTGGACTACACGTATTTTTATGTCACTTATTTAATTATCTAATAAAATATGTGTAGTCTAAACTATACTTAATAATTGTCATATATATATATATATATAGTACACGAGTGGAAGACAAAACTTGTGCGACAGTGACAATTATTTGTTAAAGTAAAAAAAATAATAATAATAGATTTAACTTTCACTAGTGTTAGAACCGTATCTATAGCTTTCATAAGTTAGTACTAGTTTTCTATTGCACTAAATTTAGAACTTCAATAATAATAAAGAAAATAGAATCATAAGTAAAATAAAAACAACAAAACAAATTGACAGTGAAAATGGGTGAAGAAAGTCAATTTATAATGGTAGTAAATGAAGAAGTTGTGGATTTTAAAAATCCAGGACTTAATGTCTTATTCTTCCAAATTCAAAACTAAAACCGTAATTTCTCTAAGAATTTATAAATATTAATTAACTCAATATGTATTTTATATAATAATCAACTATCTGAATATTAATTAACTATCATCATAAGAAACAATTGTTTACTTCGCTCCTATCTTTAGAGAGGGACGTTGAATCATATTGGTGGGATCAAATTTGGTTGGTTGAATGTCTATCTGCCATATTGAGAAGGTGGTCTAAGTATTTGTCATATTCCTAATTTCTTGGGCAGAGGTTTATAGTTTAGCAATTGTAGTATATATGTAATTTATCCCTCTAGTTCTTTGTTGTTGTCGTGGTAGGTTATCCTTCATGTTAGGGACAACTTAGACCCTTGATTTGTTTTTCTTTTAGAGATGAACGTCACTCTTCAATTTGGTTCAACTATTGGCTAGAAGGAACATTATCCTTCATTAGTTTGATACGATGGTTATTAGATGTGAATAGTTTCCTTCAAGATTAGGTATCTAATTTTGTAAATCTATATAGGACTTGGGTTTGGTTGTCTAATTCTAGAGATATGGTACAATTCTTAGAGCAAATACAGTTTATAGTAGATGAGATTAGAAGGGAAGATGTGTGACCCTTGCTTCCTTGTCGCTTTAGAGTGTTTTCAATCCCTAGTTTAGGGAGTCCTCATAATCTAGCCAACCTATGGTCCCTTGGTCTAACCTCCTTTGATTTGGAGGTAAAGTGCCCATACACACGTCCATTCCTTGGCTTATTATTCACAATCCACTATAGATGCTTGGATCTCATCATAGCAAGTGGTGTCCTAATATTTCTAGTGTCTATGTCCTTTACAATAGTAGGGTGAGTCTCGAGACTATTATTCTTTGATTATCTTTTTAGTCAAGCTATCTAGGGGAGGTGTTCTTGTGGCGAAGGTATTCTCCATATGATATCTTATTGGGATTCACAGCTTGACTGGATTGGTCGTATGAGTGTTGGGCAATCAGTTGCAATATAAGGTTTGGAATGTAACCCGATGTGTTGTTATTTATCATATTTGAAGAAAGTGTAATCTTTATATCAATGGAGTTATCTTACGAATGTTCCTAGGTGGTTATTCACATTATGTGGTCGACATTTTTCCTTGAATTGTGCAAGTTTTTCTGTTATTTTTTTTGTGTCCATGCAGCTCTTAGGCTGTGAGCCCCTCTCTCCTCATTGCAATTTAATATATATATAAAAGGAAATTAATAATAAGTAAGTACAAATTAATTGCATATGAATTAAATTTAATTATTGGCTTACTTGTCCTAACTACTTGTTATATTTTCAATTATGTTTTAAATTATTCGTTTATATGATTTTGAAGGCATTATAAAAATATTTAGAGGTGTTTAGCCCCCAAGTTGGGTTGGATGGGTAAAAAAAACTTACTCACCATTTGGTTCACTAATTGTTAAAGAGATTTATTATTTCGTTATTCGTGTTAACTCACATTTTTCATTTCGTTATTCATATCAACTCTCTCAATTACTCTTCTTCTATAATAATTATTAATTCAATTTAACTCAATTCTATACGTTAAAAAATTTAAATCATAATCTCAGGAGTAAAAAGTTCTTCGTTAATTATTCCTTTGGCTCCCTTCTGGAGGGAAGAGACAAAGCATCTCCAAATGAGGTTTCTCTTACCTAATTAAATTCCTCAAACAAAGAGAGGATTCCTCCCCAGAAACCCAAAAGAGGATGCAATTAAATAATTAAAAAAAAAAAAAAAATAAACTACATATTTAATTTTCTTATGACATGTCCATATCTTCATCATTATTTTTATATTTTATTAAATTTGACATAATAATAAGTGATGAAGTGATATTTCTTGATGAAATAGAAAAAATGATCAACAAAATATTATTATTATAGATATAATATAAATAATAAATGTGCTCCCTTTTTAAGAAAAGCATAAAAAAAATTTAATTTTAATATGTTTTATAATTTTTATTAATATCGATATTTTATCAATATTTCTATAATATGTTTTCTAAAATTAAGACTTCAACGTTTTCATAGATATGGATATCAATATTTGAAACCTCCAAAAATGAAATAAAAACTGTCCAATAAAATGAAAAGAGAGAAAAAAAAAAAAACCACCCCTTTAGAAAACACAAATGGTATTTCATGGGGTCTTCAAAAGTTGCATTATGCATTTGTTATCAATAATGGGGAACATAGCTAAACATTAAAAATAATAATTAAAAAAATAATAAAAAAAAGTTTGATACTTTATTCTCGTCTTTCTTTCTTTTCACCGTTGAAAAAAATGTCCATGAATTTTTTTAATCCAACACAATACCCATTTTTTAAATTACGAGCCGATTCTTTTTAAAAAGTTTAAACATCAGTTTGGTAATCATTTTATTTTTAATTTTTGTTTTTTAAAATTAAGCCTATAATATCCACATTTCTTACCATCATTTGCATCTTTTTTTAAGTATAACGATTGAATTCTTAGCCAAATTCTAAAAACAAAAACAACTTTTTAAATGCTACTTTTTTTAGTTCTCAAAATTTGACTTGGTTTTTTAAACCATTGGTAAAAAAATAGATAACAAAAAAAGAAAGTATGAGGTAGAAGTAGTGTCCATAGATTTATTTTTCAAAAACAAAATAATTACCAAACGTGGCCTTAAATAATATGATTTAGTTTGATTCAATAATTTATTTTTCTTCTTGTATTACCTTAAAAAAATAAAAATAAAACAAAATTTTTTCTTTAATTGTTATTGAAGACAATTTTTGTTAAAATAAGCATAACTCGACGGACATAAAGTTTGTACTTTCAATGTCAAGATTAAATTTTAATTTGTCCACTTCACATATTAAAAATTAAAATAAATAAATAAATAAATAAAAGGGATTCGAGATGGTTTGGTTAAGTTTAATCAAATTCTAGACTTATTTTTAAGTAGGTAAGATTGAAATTTATTAATTAATATTATGTAATATTGGGTACCTCATACAAAGTTGAGAATTATATTAAAATGAGTTCTATTCAATATGGTCTTGCCATCATGATTTAATTTGCCTAAAAACAATATTATGAATTGGGTGAAATGATTGAACTTGTTGATTAAATCAAGTTGCAAAGTCTACTAATAATGGACACTTGTTTGAAGCTGAACAATTTATCATATAGTGGAGGGAAAGGAATATATTTGCAACATTATTCTCTCCACTTCCCTCTTGATTTTATAGTTGGATACCAATTATTTGCAAAATGACATTTATTTTAGAAGCAATAATAGGTATGTGGGGGCACATAGGTAATTAATTTAGAAAAAATAGTGGCATTTAAAAGATAATAATTACCAAATTATTATATAAAAAGAAAAAATTTTCCCAAATAGAAAAAAATGTCAAACTATTTACAGAAATAACAAAAAAATATTGATAGACATCTATAGACTTCTATCCGTGTCTATCAGTGATAGACTTATATTATATTCTATCACTGATAGACTTGTATCACATTCTATCGCTTACTGATAAACACTGATAGACATCTATCAGTCTCTATCGATGATAGACGACTTTTATCAGTTTCTATCAGTGATAGATTTGTATCGGTTTTTATCACTAATAAATACTGATAGACTTCTATCAACGTTTACCTGTGATAGACATTGATAACAATGTCTATTCTATCACAACTATCTAAAAGCAACAAAACTCGAATCTAGCATCCAACTTCATGGGTAAATCAATTTTAACATCAAAACTTAATAGGTGTTCAAGAACCAAAGAAAATTAACACAAAACCCCCCAAATCTTACCCTTAACGGTAAAAAGTCCGGCGAAGTCTAGCGCTAACGACGACGAGGATTGAGCTGCACGGATCTAAGAGTTAGAGAAGGAGAGAGAAAAATCGACTCATCGATGGTGACGTACAACCAACCTGCGATGTAAACCCAAACGACGATGGATCGACAATTAGACATGAGTGCGGTGGTTGTTGGATGTTAGAGTGTATAGGTTAAAGAGAGAGACCGAGATCATATCGAAGAAGAAGAGGAAGAAAATGAAAAAGGAAAGATTAAGAAGGGGAAGATAACTAAATTTTGCTATTTTGTGTAAATAATCTTACTTATTTTTCTATTTTTTAAAATCTCCTATTAAAAACTAATAATTATCATTACATATATTTCTAATTTAATAAATAGCTAAATTTGAAACTTGGTTTACTTAATAATAATCGATGGTTGATTATGATCTCCATCATATCATATAGTTTAATGTCACATCAATCTTCTCATCTCATCAAAGAAGAGAATATATATATAGTTCTTCACATGAAAAATTATAATTTACGAAGAGTGGAAAATATTGAACCTATTATTCTGTCTTCATAACACCACTTTTTGTCTCTCATTAATTAAAACATGGTAATATATTTTATAGTTTTTAATCCAATCACAATGACCTAAACTATTGTGATAAGTACATGTTGCTTTGATTCACTCATGATGTAGTACTTTTTTGAGTTAGAAGATTGCTTTTTATTTATTTTAAAATTTTTGATTAATTTTTTTCTTGTTTAAATCTATTTTAATTCATGAACTTTGAATCTGGTTCTATTTTGATTCCTAAATTTTTAAAAACGTATGTTTTGGTCTCTAAACTTTTAAAAAAATGTTTATTTTAGTTCCTATTATTAAGATTATGTTAACATTTTAAAATAAAATCTATTTAAGGATGAAGTTGCATCTAACATAGGTTGAACTAGATGAAGGTGAAGTTATCAGTGACCAATGTGCCAAAATAGTGAATGACCAAAATTTTAGACGCAAAATGACTTTTGAGATCTTCTATAATAAATCGTTTTACCACCTAATTCAAAATTAAAACCCTAAATTTTTTTAGCATGACTAATTTATTTGACAACTTAGTCATTTAAAAAATATAAGTCATCTCATCATTATGTTGAGTTAACAGAATCTTAACAGCATGGATCAAAATAAGCAATTTTTATAGGTTTAAGTGCTAGAATTGACGTTTTTGAAAGTTTAGAAACCAAAATAGAATAAAATTCAAAGTTCATGGACCAAAATACTTAATTTTTTTAGCATATGTCGTTTGGTAATCATTTGAATTTTGGTTTTTAGGTTTTAAAAATTAAGTCTATAAAAACACCCTTGTCATCTCTATTTTTTTTTACTTTGTTATCTATTTTCTACTCAGTTTTAAAACTAGAAAAAAAAAAAAAAGCTACAAAATCTTGTATTTTATTTTTAGAAATGGACTAAAAATTCAATCCTTTTACTTAAGAAACATTAAAATTATTTATAAAAAATATGAGAAAATAGATTTTATTTTCAAAACAAAAATCTAAAATCAAATTATTACCAAATGAGGCATTAATGTTATTTATTTTCCCCCTTTCTTCCATGTACAAATGTGGGTAACTTTTATCCTACTTTTTATGTCCTTAATTTCAGATTTTGATATAATTCATTACTATTAAAGTATATATATAAAACATTATATTAAAAAAAAAAAAAACAAATATACCTCATGCATATGAATATGATTTAGTTTATCCACTCTCTGTATATAATTGGAGTGGTTGAAATGTTTGGGCCCTAGAGAAAATGATGGCATTTATATAATACATAAAATAAATGCTATATAGAATCTCTTTAACTTTTTTTTTTTTCTTTTCCTTAAAAAATGAAATTGTATGTTAGAAGCAACCAAACTCAGAATTAATTATGAAATTATAATCTTGCTAGGAAATAAATTTATTAATATCTAAATCTAATCATTTAAAGGTTTTATAAGTATGCTATAGTGCTTTTGGAATAACTTTTTGAGAAAAAAATGATGATTTTTTAAATCAAACCAATTTTTTTTTTTTAAATTATGTTCCATATAACTACTTGAATGATTTTGGATGATCAAAAGTATTTGTTTTTCAAATCTTAATAAACAAATAACACTTTAGAAAAACAAAGATTAATTAAAAATATATTTTTGAAGAAATAATACTTGAGAGGTAGATTATCCATAGCGATTCTAAGTGATAATGACTGAAAATATTTTCGCAATATTGTAGTAACAATAACAATTAGCACTTGTAATTAGAAATATATTTTTTAATATAGTACAAAAAAAAGGTGTTATTTGATTACTTTAAAAAAAAAAATCTTGAGATATAAAAATATTATTAACTTTTTTAAAAAAAAAAAATAAAACTTTTCTATTTATAAAAATTTCCTATTTTAAATATAATTTTGTTTAACAAATATTAAATTTTAGCCCGTAAAAATTTAGTTAATTTATTTTTATATTTATAATAATTTAGTCTTTTAACATTAAACAATGGAACAATTTAATTTATGTGTTTTAAAATTAGTAACAATTCAATTTCTATCATGGTCAAAAGCTTAGTTAAGTGATAATTAACATGCACTTTCTCTTTTAAGGTTAGAGGTTCAAATTCCTATTCCTACAATTATGGTACTAAAAGTCATTATAAAATTTTCATCAAAATTGAGTGTCGATAGGGAACTTAAACGTCATTATGTAATAAAAATTGATCGTCAATTTTTATTATGCGTTCAATTTTTATTATGTAGACCCTCTTAATAAAGATTTGGTTTTTTGTTTTTTATTTTTGAAATTTACGTTGATTTGTATTAATTTTTTAATTATACTATTTCCCCATGTATTAAAGAAAAAAACATTTGAATCCATAATCAAATTCTAAAATAAAAATATGTTTTTGAAAACTAAGTACTTTTTTTTAAATTTTAGATTTGGTTTAATTTTTCAAAACATTATTTAAAAGTGAATAACAAAACATAGAACCAATATGCTTATGTTTTTAATTTTGGAAAATAAGAAATCAAATGGTTATTAAACGAGACGGTAATACTTTTCAAGTTGATCCTTAATTATTTTATCCATAGACATATATAAGAAGTCTCATAAACTCTTGGCAAAATTTTGTATGATAGGGACTAAATCATTGCAAATTTAAAAGTATACAAAAACAAAGACTCCGTTTAGTAACTATTTGGGTTTTTGTTTTTTTTTTTTTGAAAATTAAGTCTATTTCACCTACATTTCTTACCATGATTTGCATCTTTCTTGAGTACAATGATTGAATTCTTAGTCGAATTTCAAAAATAAAAACAACTTTTTAAAAGCTACTTTTTTTAATTATCAAATTTTGGCTTGGTTTTTAAACTAATGGTAAAAAGTAGATAAGAAATGAATAAATTTGGAGGTGGAAGTAGTATCCATAGATTTAATTTTGAAAAACAAAAATTAAAAATAAAATGATTACCAAATGAGACCTAAACGGTTACAAATTAAAGCTTAGGAATTAGGTCATTATTTTTAATTTCATTAAAGTTTATGGACAAAAAATGCTCTTTAATCTAAATTGTAAAAAATAAGGTATTACAATATTATATTTTGTACCATTCGAATACAGAATATCATGGTTAGTTTTTCATAGAAACTTATTTGTATTAGATAATGTAAGATATTCAAGTATTCGTATTTCTATAGTTGTTAAAAAAATAGAAAACCAATGCATTACAAGAAATGAGAAAAAAAGGAAATAGAAAACAAAAAAACAAATTACATGTAACAGAAAATATGGGATTAAAATTTCTTTCATTTAGTCTTCATTGTCACAAAGCATTAAAACTAATTACCAAAATAGGGATGTAATCTAAAAATTGCTCTTCCTTAATTGAGTTAAAATATTTATGTTTTAGGTTTGGTGAAATAGATACAATACACACCCATTAATAGTTGTTAATTTGTTCAAAAAAGGAAAGTTTTGTTTATTATTTTAATTATATTGTTAGATAAAATTATACGAAATACCGTTAAACTTATCATTTGTTTAAAAAATACTCTTATACTTTTTGTTTCAATATTATCACTCAACTTTCATGAACATTTTTAAACTATCATTGAAGTAGGAATCTTTTAGAATTTCAAACATAACTCAGATTTAAAACTATGTGACAGTGACCTAAAACAAACGATGTAATGATTAAAATTTTTGTTTTAAAGATCATTACTACGTTATTTCATATCTCAATCTTCGTCCAAAATTCTAAAGATCAAATTCTACTCCAAAAGGTATTCTTAAAATATTTATGAAAGTTCAGGGGTAATTTTGTAATTTTTAAAAGTATAGAGAGATATTGATCCAAATGAATCATTCTTCTGTTCTCTCTTCGCTCCCTACCCTTGAAGGTGTAGACGCTTTCTAGAGATAGAATCTTCAAGTTCTTTCTAGCTATTTGACTCGGAATCAAGTTTTTTTTCCCCCATTTAGTACCAAACGAGCCGGACCCAAACCTTTTTTTTTTCTTTTTTTGAAATAGATGACCAAATTTAACCTATTTTTTTATGTTATGATTCAAAATTAGTTCACCATTTTTCTAAAAAATCAACCTTAGCCATGGTTCCAATGAGGACAAGAATGTTGGTTGCATGGTGGTTTCCACATTATATTATTTACTTTATTTTAAATTTCTAAAAATGGTGACAACCATCTCGTGATGATAGCTAACAAAAAGTCAATTTTATAAACTTTATTTTAATTAATAGAATACGTGTTCGTAGTGCCAAGGATGATCTCTCGCTTAACATCCCCAAATGTTGCCCTTTTTATTATTTAATCCAAAATTATTTGTAATTAAAATAAACTTGGGGACCATTTTTCAAATTGTAGTAAACTTGGGGACCATTGTTTTTTTTTTTTTTTAATTTTAATTGAAACTTTGGACATTTCAATCACGGTTCATAGTATATGTTAACATGTCAATCGAAAATAAAACCATTAGCTTAAAAATATTATTAGATAATATGTAACAATCAAATTATTTCATAAAATAATACCAAATCCATGATTCAAATTTAACAACTAATAATTTAAATGACTTAAAAGTTTGTATTATCAGTTTTGAAGTCAAAACTTCGATATTTCCATCAACTGATATATAGTATGTATTAGCGATTAAGAGATCTGTAATTTGAATTAATATAAAAAAAAAAAATACTATTTTATATTTTATTTTTAATTTCAATTTAAATTCTCTAGCAAAGGATTTGAAAGCTATTTGATATGTTTTCTTTTGTTTGTTTTTTTTAATCCATGTTGACAACGATATTTAATTTTAATTTTGTTGTATATTACGTCATCCAGTTTTTAAACTCTGAATAAAATCGTAACATTACACAGCAACATTTTTTAATTTAAGGAAACCTATTTTTCAGAATTTGAGTTGATTAAAAGTATTTTTAAATATGAAAATGTATTTCTTTATTTTGCTTATTCGTCACTTTGTAGTCCTTGTCAAAATAATCTGAATTGAGGTATTGTTGATAAATATTTTCATTATAGATGATATCTTGGGAAATATATTATTTAAGGTAAATATAGGTATTTTGTCCAAATCAACAATATCTTCTCCTTCGTGTCTTTCTCCAAATATTCCAAATTTCAGATGTCGACAAAAAATGGGGCAACATTTCTATAGTGGAATGAAAGATCATTTGGTATAATGAGTTAGTTATTATAGTTGGATTATGATAGTTTGTGTTTTGGTATAGATTATTTTAGTTTCGATTATAATATTATGTGTTTGAGGTGTAAACTATTTTAGTTTGAGAATGAAATATTAAACACGGTAACAAATAATAAAAAAATGATGAATGTAAAATAGTAAATACTATAGCGAATGAGAGTTTTGAAATAGTATTGACTGTAGCTAATTGGAGGTTTTGAAATAGTTTTTACTGTAGTAAGAGATGGTTATTATATTTTGATGATAGCTCTTGCCCCAAACGCCCCCTTAGTGAACACGTTTCGTTTGAAATACCTTCTAATTTAAACAATTTTGAAAATGAATATTTTTAATAAAAATATTATTATATATACTTTATACTTTTAGGAGAGCTATTTTTAAATATAGAAAAATGAGTCAAATTATTTATAAATATAGCAAAATGCTTCCGTTTATCAGTGATAGATAAAGATAGACACTGATTATAGATGTCTATATGTGATAGACAGTGATATTTTGCTATATTTGAAAATATTTCCAATAGTTTTGTTATTTAAAACAACTACCTTTTTTAGCAATACTATTTCAAATTACAAAAGAGAAAAGTATCTTTTTTGTCTCTATGTTTTGAATCTAGTTAATTTTCATTTAGTCTTGAAGTTTCAAAATGTTGTCTAGTCCTTAAGTTTTGAGTTTTATTTCTCAATTTAGTCTTTAAGTTTTAAAATGTTACAATTTTATTTTTGAAGTTTGTATTTTGTTTCAATTCTGTCCTTAGATTTCAAGTTTTACACTTTTAACATTAATTTTTTTTTCATTAAATACTCACTTTCAGTCTCTAACATTAATGTCTATTAATTAATTTAAATATACAATTTTCACTATTTTTTCTCCACTATCCAAAATTAATTTTAAATTTTCACGTTGTCATTATTTTGAATTGATTAATATACCTCAATGGCAAAGACTTAAATGAATATTAGTGAAAAATCAAGGTGATTAAAATGGTAAATCTTGAAATTTAGGAACTAAATTGAAACAAAACTCAAATTTTAAAAATAAAAATGTGACATTTTGAAATCTATAGATTAAATTGAAATCAAATTCAAGACTTAAGGCCTAAAAGTATAATATTTTGAAACCTAGGGATTAAATGGAAACTAGACCAAAAAATATATTTTTCCCCAAAATTTATTTGATTACACTATATTCAAAAGTGATTTAATTAATCATACTTTACGTTCATTTTCGTAGTAACAAAACTATATATTCAAGGACTATATAAAACCATTGTCTAAAGATTAAATGGTAAGTTGTAAGATATTTTAAACCTATGGTCTAAATAAATTACTAATACTTATAATATATATCCATTAAACAATAATGTCTGACTAGATTTCTATTGGTTTATCGTTATTGTAACTTTGTTATCTGAGAGTTAAATTGTTCATATTGAAAGACTTTGTCTTCAGAGATTTGACTTGAAGGCATCCTTCTATGGACAAATTCGACCTTATATTCTGATAGGATTTATTCTTAGGTGTTTTGATTTATGCTGTACTAAAAAAACAATAACGTTAAAAGATTGCAAACATAATTTTTTTTTAATATTTAATCAATACGAAAGGACTTTATTATGTGATATAAAATTCAAATGTTTCTTTGAAAATTTAATATTGAAATAATTTTTAAGAAGAGTCATTTAATAAAGATGGACTAAATTATATTAAAATTCTACTATTATAACATGTGATTTTAGAAGAAAGTTATTGAGTTAAATAGTTAGACTTGTGGTCACTTGATTCATGGTCATTTAATAAAATGAAAAAGGAGAAAACAATGAAACCAAATTAAAATTTCATAGATGTACTGAAAATTTGGGCCTAAAACTTGCTTCCATCAAAATCAACAGAAATTATCGAAATGGCTTTAGTATGTGTCCTTGTGTCGGGTTTCTCGACTATCGCTCTTGCTACTATTACATCAACAATTTCAATCCTTACAATTTATTATTCCTTCTCTTACTGTTCATTTCCTTTTAATAAAAAGAGCAAGAGAAAAATAGAGAAAACGAGGAGAAGAAAAACCTAAATCCTAAGAAGCGGGAGTGAAATCCTAATTTGCAGATATGATACAAGTACAAGTCAAAAAACTTGATTAGATTTCATTTTGACCTTTCGATTTGTGTCATCTATGGGAAAAAGTCTAATGAAAATTAGTGTGGAAGCATATAAGAACGATGATGGTATGTTTTGGGAGTGATTCTAAAATGAATAAAATCATTTTGTTATTTTTAAAATCACTCCAAAACATATTTTTAATAATTCAAAACTAATTTTGATAATATGAAAATGTCATTTAAAAGTATATAATTAAATTAAATTAATTTTGAATGATGAAAGGCGTGTTTCAGAGTAAGTTTAAACATGACAAAAATAATTTTAATAATTTTCTAATCACTCTAAATATGGACTTAAAAATTATTCCGAAAAATTAGTCTCCACCCTAGTAAACAATCTTTTCCTAAAATGGATGTACAAATTAAAATGTAATAATGTCCCAACATCAAAATAATTAATGATTCAAAAACAATGGTAGTGTAACTTATTTTAAAACTTTTTTTTTTAAAAAAAATAAATGCCAAGGAATAAAATTTAAAATAAAAAGAAAAAGACGATTAGATCATAAGATTAGTTAATGAATTTTGAAATGGTCCTTACGAATAGACTTGATTTGATAATTGTCTTATTTGATGGTTTGTTTGAAACCACAAACATATCAATATTTTTTAATATTATATGTACATTTAAGGTATAGGAGATTTGAATCTAAAAGAATAAAAAATGGCTTAACCATCAAATGTATATTTTACACACATCAATTAAATTTCTATGCTATCAAATGTAGATTTGAATCTCATGAATTTTTTAATAGTCCATTATTAAATTTAATATTTTTTCATAATTCAACATTTTTATATATTTGGATTATTGATGTTAAACTGAATGAGATTTATATTTATCTTATACAAAAGAAAATTTATTCTAAATATATCTTTGATTATCGATCGATTAACCTTATTCTTTGTGTTTAATTACAAGATTATAATTTGCGTCCTGTTGAATCAACTTGCTTTTGTGGCTGATAGACATATTCTTGATACTTCTTTGATGACTAATAAACTTATTGATGAGTGGAGTCCTTCTAACAAGGTAGGGATAGTCCTAAAGCTTGTCTTGAATTTTTTTTTTTTTTTTTTTTTTGTTGATACGGTTGATTGAGACTTTCTTGATCTTGTGCTTTAGGCAAAAGACTTTGGTATTCTTTGGAGAAATTGGATGAGTGGTTTCGTCTATAGTGTCAATTATTCCATCATCATTAATGGGTGTCTTTGTGGGAAGATCATCCCAACTCGTGGTATTAGACAAGGTGATCATTTATCTCATTTTGTTATTCATTTAAGTTGTTCATTGTTTTAGTCTTTTTGGATCATAGCTACTCCATGGACCTTATTGTTGCTCACTCCATTGGAAATTCAACATTTTATCTGATTCATCTCCAATTTGCTAATGATACCTTATTATTTTCAATAGCCGAAGCACACTACTTTGCATCAATTTGTTTAACATTATTTGTGAAAGGAACCAGTGGGTTCGTAGCGGAAGGGGATCGTCCCAATTTTACAATTTTCACATTACAAATTTACAGAACAATTAAATTATGCATTATAAAATTACAACATGCCTTTATGAATAATTAGGGAAGAAACAAACATGCCATTGAAGACAAAAAAAAATCTTCACAAATTTTCTCGAACTGGTCACAAACAATTCGTTCCAAAAACCAACCATCCAAAATGGTCACCATCATAAACGAAACCTCTGTATTCTCTTGGGATTGTGAATTCAGCAGGAGTAGTGGACTCTCCTTCTTTTGGAGGAGGGAAAATTTGAGAGGAGGAGAAAGAAGAACTTTTCTTCTATGTGAATTCTAATGAGAGAAAACACACAGAGAGCTTCCTATGAAAAAAAAAAAAAAAAAAAAAAAAAAAAAAAAAAAAAGAATGAAGATGATTAGACGTTCTAAAAAACTGAACCCCTCACGTTCTGGTTGATAGAGAAATAAGGCAACTTCTTCCCTTTAATTAAACTAGTTTCATAACACATGCTTTGCACGGTTAATAACGTTTAAAATAGTTGCCTCGAAAATATGTAAATAAACAGCTTGTAAGTTGACTTATAAAAAAGGAACATGTGAATTATTAAAATTGAAATGTTGTGTTTTTTCCCCCTAATTTTGAATTATATGCTTTTGGTTTTTATTCTTTCAAATATTTAGGTTTGCTTTTACGCATATCAAAATTAATATATAATCATATTATGTTTTTAGAACAACCCATAATACATAAACTAAATTATAATTTTTAAAATAATTCGTATAAAAAATGATAAAATGGTGACATCTTTAGCATAATTTGATTGGTCAAAGATTATATATCCATTCTTTTAATTTATTCACTTTATATTTATTTATTTCACCATGTTGAAGAAAGTAAAATAATATTTTTACATGGTCATAGCTAATGATTAATCTTAAATTACCGTTTCAACTATATACTTCAGCCATTTAGTATTTTAAAAAATGGAAAATGAATAACTAAAAATAAATATCAAGTTATAATAATAGAAATGTTGGGATATTTTGTTATATACGCAAATAATATCTTTTTATGATCCACTATGTTGCTCCAATTATGTTAACTTCCTATCCTACAAACTTCAAGAATTATTCAATTAAATTTTTTTCTTCTAACATTTTTTTTTAGTAGATAATTGGCCTAATTAAAGGTTATTAATAAAAGTGAAATGTTGAATTTTCGTGGGGTATATATTAGTAAATAATATAAGATAAGATATTGGATAGAAACTAAATCTATAAGATCTTTGAGATTTTTTTCCCTTTCAAGGATCTTTCAATAATATTTTTAATTTATATAAAAATTTTTATTTGAAATCATATATTTATGGTCCAATCTATTACATATCGACTACAAATACATCAACAATTCACATTAAAAATAAAATTCAAATTAGTAGTTATTGGGAATGATTTTTGTATTTAAATACTATGCAATAAAATAAAACAAACGAAAATGATTGTATTCTATGAAATCAAATGAATCTTATTTAAGTGAGTTGTTATATTTATCTAACAAAACAAATTTTAAAAAATGAGAATTGATTAAAAACAAATATGGTGGCTATCATACAATTATCTACAAAATCAAATATTTATATACATATTAATTAAATTAAAAGTGAAAAAAAAATTGAGTAAACCAAATCATATGAGATCACATATGAAACCATGTGGAGGGAAGTGATAATAGAAGTAATAGGCAATGTACATTTATTTGGCTTTGATTTTTTTTTTACAAGATTATCTGATCTTCATTTGTTTCATTTCCACATCTTTCTCCCCCAAACTATTTTTTCCATTTTCAAGCAAAATAACAAAGCAAACAAAAGTAAATAGGTTATTAAAATCAATTAACCATGTAAATAAACACCTAAATCAAATCCATCACAAAAAAATAAATAAATAAAAATAAAAAAGCACACACAAGCACACACACTTGCAAACAAACAAAATATTTCAATATAAACTACTTTTGTTTCCTTAAAAAAAAAAAAAAGAAACACACACTCACATTTCTAAACAAACAAAAAAAAATTCAATACAACATCCAAAAGAATTGCTAAAGAAAAAGCTACCTATTTGAAAACGCCGAAGATCCCATCTCATGCAAAATGCAAAACATATTTAAAAAATTGAAATAGAGTAAAACAAATTGATAGAGGTTATATATTCCAGTAAATCAAATGAATTTAATTGTTATATTTAAATTCAGATTTATGTAAACAAATATGGTGGATATCATGCGATCTATGAAATCAAATATTCATATAAACAAATCACATAATCTTGAATCCATGGGAAGGAAGTAATAGCTAATATTTTGAATTCTTTTAGGTTATTTTGCATCTTTATTTGTTTCAATGAAGTTATTGAAATCAGTGGGCATATTGTCCTGACCTCTCCCTCTATATAAACTCTTAAATCAAATCTCTTAAAAAAAAACACGATGCACATTTGCAAAGAAACAAACGAATAAAATATTTACATGAATTACTAAAATCCATGAACATATTGCTTTGATGTCTCCATGTAAATAAACTCTTAAACTCCTAAATCAAATCCCTAAAAAACACACACTTACAAAAAAACCAAACAAACAACATATTTTGATACAACACCAAAAAAGATTGCTAAAAAAACCTACACCCATTTGAAAACATTGTCGAAGATCTATGCTTCGACAAGATAAATTTCTTCCTCTGTCTATCATAAGTCTAATGGCCTCATGAAAAAATTCTCATTTTCAAAAGTGATCTTCTATTCCTCTCATAAAATTAAGATTTTTTTTAGAAGTGAAATGGGACATTAGAGGGAATTTCTCCATGACTAAATCTTGTTATCCCGATGGAGGAAGTTATATATGTGTACCTATTTGTAGATTTTTTTGTTGGAAAGATCTTGTTTGAATCGACGTGTCCTTTCATAAATAAAATGTCTTGTCGTAGAAGTTTTGGATGGAAAAATTTTGAGGGTAAAGTAGAAATTTTCAAAAAATTGAAGGGCAAAGAGGGAAGTTAAAAATTCTCCCCTCTTTGCCCATTTTAATATAGTAAAATAATTTAATTTAATATAGTGTGTATATACTATATGTTATATAACCTATAGTTTTTGTATTATATCAAATATAATATAACTTATAGTTTTATTTTCTCTCAACAATACATGATATTTAATATAAATCACATTTATACTAAATTTAATTATATGAATCTCATCCATATAATTAATATTTTGATCATATTCAAATATTTAATTCATCTCTACCATTCATGGTATTTAACATAAATCATATTTATATGAAATTTAATTATATGAAATTCATTCATATAATTAGTATTTGAATCATATTTAAATATTTAATTCCTCTCAAAATAAACTTTATGTTATAATGTATCGAATACATTATATTAATTATATCATATATAATTATATCATATATAATTAATTATATTATATATAATTAATTCCCTCAATTAATTTGAACAATTCAAATTAATAAAAAAAATTAATTCTCAATTAATTTGAACAATTCAAATTAATTCCTCTCAATAAGGATTATTGAGCTATAGAGAGGACCTCATGGACCTTTAGATTGAACAATGGTACTTGAATAATTAATTAAACTCTTTAATTAAATATCCATTAACTGTTGGTCACTTCACTAAAGACCGACAACTGCACTATTTGTACTATATATATATTTCTTGTCCATTGGATATAACCAGTCAACAGTGCGATGACCTTTCACAAATTGCTCATAAGTACAACTGGATCAAATTACCATTGCTCCTATAGTTACATCTAACTCCTTAAATACAACTAATCCCTCTAATCAACAATAAGTCATAGTCCAACTATGATCAAATACTTTTCCGGCCAAGAGAGGGTGTGGCCACATTGTTCAAACCCTGAAATCAGCCCTTAAGGGAGCAATCTATCTACTTACCCCGACATTAGGGAAGAAGTGAATTTCGTCTTGTGTAGCTGTGTTCCCAGCTCCTCAATCAGACAAATCCCCAAAAATGGTAGGTATATTAAGTCAGCGATCTGGTCACTCTCATCCATACAAATCAAAGGACTGCATTCAAAGGCGAGTTCACAACTCACTCAGAATTTTAGGTCATGTCACCTATGGTCATCATTGTTGGGGCTAATGCCATAAATCCTGTAGGGTCCTGTAGTTTGTAAATGTATTGTACAAACATTTTATTTATTAATAAAATATGAGATGTTTTATTTGACATTTAATAGCATTAAACCCACAAAACCAATAAACTAACATCCAATGTTATCTTCGTATCTTAAATTGTTGGGTTTTATGTCCTAAAACTTATGGTTCTTAAACAATAAACTTATTTTGTTAATCAATAAAGATATTGTTGAAGTTTGATTCAATCAAGTTGTTATTGAATATATGAATTGCTCATTTTGTTTTAAAAATAAATCCAATAAACTAAATATTTATGGCTAACACATGAATACTCGAATTTTATATGGAGACATAAGAATGGATCAAGTTCGAGTAGATAGTAATAACTGGTAGAAATACAAGTTATTAAAGCTTAAATTATTAAAACAATAGGAGAAAGCGATGTTGAAATAGGCAATATTATGATTGAATGCGCCAAATTAAAAGAAATTGCGATCGCTATGCTCATTGCATAAAAGCAGTTAAATTGCGTTATTCTGTGCAGGCACAATGCGATGGCGCGTCTGAAATTGCGATCCAAGGGAATAATGCGATGGCACATTTGAGTTTTCGATCCAAGAGTCCCTCAAAGATGATCACGTAAAGACCTTACATAAAGGCGACAACATAATAAAACATGATGGGATGTAAAGTTGATAACGGTCAATTTTGAAATATAGTTGACGGTCGTTGAAGACCATAATGTTGCAAATACATTGAACTTTCGTTGACTTTCAGACAGAGCAACAGGGTATGGAAATTAATGCCGCCGATCCATAAGATCATTAGTGAGAAAAACTGCTTCACCTAGAATTCTATAAATACCCAATGTTACCAAACCAGAAGGAGCGCGCGAGGAAGCGAGGCGAAGTCGAGGGAAGAGAATTACTTTTGGAGAGGTCGAGCGACTGTTGGAAACAACACAGAGGAGAGACACTCAACCCTTACGAGAGCAAGATTCTATAATTCGGGAAAGAGTTGAAGTGATAAGAGTAGTGTAAAAAGCCAGAGGAAGCAAGACACAACTTACCTAGCTTGATACTTCTTACTCCATTTATTGTTTTGTACTCAACACTTTATTTGCAAAAATAGAAACTTCATTTCAATTTATGATCAGTCTCTCCACACCTGCATAAGTAACTAAATTTGTGAATGGGTTGAGAAGTATTTAGCTGGCATGACTTAAGCTATGCACTTTATGGGATCATCTTGTCTTATGTATGCTTCATTCATCATTTGGAGTACTTGAAAGAGTAGTCTAAAGACAGAATCTAGGCTTGAGAGAGTCGGATTAGATCGCATAAGCAAGAGTAGAGACTTAGAAATAAGTTCTATCTGCTACATTCCATACACATTGTATGCATTCTAGAAATAGGAAATGTGGCATTATGTATTGAGAAATGTAGTGCATAATAATTGCGTATAGCATGATCGTATGACTTGTACAAAATCTTAAGAAATGCTAGCTAAATCTCTTCTCAACCCCTTCATCGCATATTTGTCACAATACCACCCTTTCATCACTTCGCATTTAATTCTATCCCATTAGAAAATCTAAATTAAATCACCATCTACTTCTTTGTCACCATCGCAATAGAATCAGAGAGTTCGTCGCATATCTATTTAGTAATCCCTGCATTCGACCCTAGACTTACTAGGACTCTAAGAAGGCTTATACTTGGGCTTTGTTAAGAAAACTTGTATGATCATCACATCCACACATCTTTACATCGCATGATAAATCAACACATCAAGTTTTTGGCGCTATTGTTGGGGATTATGGTATAGATTATGCTAACATCAAACCTCTTTGATCTTTGCAGCTTTCGACCTTTGTTGTATTGCCATTCCACTTGCGAAGGAAAAAGCAAGTGTCAAATGAGCAAAAGACATACTCCTGAGCTCAAATATGACCCAGAGATCGAAAGAACTTTTCGTAAAAGGTAGAGAAATAGATGTAAACGACAAGGAAGAGTTCATGGAATGGTTGAACAACCTGAGGAACAAGTAGCAAAAGAAAACAACATAATGGCAAATCCTATCCTACTGGCAAATGATCTCAATAGACCCATCTAGGACTATGCATCACCAAACTTGTATGATTTCTCCCCAGGAATCATGAGACGAGTATTAGATGGATCAAGGTTCGAGATGAAGCCAGTAATGTTATAAATGATATAAACAGCAGGATAGTTCAGAGGACGGTGTGGTGAAGATCCGCTCGCCCATCTACGAAGTTTCATTGAAATTTGCAACACTTTTATGTTCCCTAATATTTCCCCAGAAGAGGTTTGGCTCACGTTATTTCCATTTTCACTATACGATAAAGCAAGAAAATGGGCTTACTCTCTCGAACCAGGAGAAATAACGTCATGGGAGCAAGTTGTGGAGAAGTTTATGAAGAAGTATTTTCCTCCAACAGAAAATGCCAAAAGGAGGAAATTGGTCACACATTTCAAACAAGAAGAAGATGAATTGCTCAGTGACGCATGAGCGAGATTCAAGAGACTAGTACGCGATACCCACACAATAGATTGCCGGATTGCCTCCAAATGGAGATTTTTTTTTATCATAGACTCAACTCTGCATCGTAGACAGCTGCCAATGCGGTAGCAGTAAGAGGTCTGCTGGACAAAACATATGATGAAGCAAAGAATATTCTTGATCGCATCTTGAAAAACCACGAAGATTGGCAAGAAAGCGACCAAAGAACCAAGCCCAGAGAATGTAATGCGAGTAATGGTGCCATCGCATCATTACAAAATCAGATGAATGCGATGATAAACTTGTTGCAAGGCATCACAATAAACAATTCAGGAACTCGAAATGGGTAAGTCAATGTGATAGAGCAAACAAACACCAGTTGTGTCATATGTGAAGAATCACATTCTTTTAAGGAATGTCCATGAAATCCTCAATCAGTTCACTTTGTCAAAAACAATCCTTTTTCAAACACTTACAACCCGGGGTGGTGAAATCACCTAATTTTTCTTGGAAAAACAACCAACAGTAAGGCAGTCAGCCTGTGGCTCAGAGAGAGGGACCGCCGGGGTTTTTTTCCATAGAACTAATGGACAACAACAATAGCAAGCTAGCAGCTCTCAAACACCATCCCCATCATCCTTGGAAAACTTATTGAAGCAATACATCGAAAAGAATGAAACAGTCCTTCAAAACCAAACTGCATCCATCCACAATTTGAAAATTCAAATAGAACAAATTGCAAGAAAGCTAAAGAATAGACCCCAAGAGACATTGCTTAGCTCAAGTGAGCTTCCACACAATCTAGGGAATACAGGGAAAGAACACTGCCAAGCAGTCACCCAAAAAAGTGGAAAGGCGGCGATAGAAGTCAGAAAGAAGCCTCCCAGAACCGAGTCAAAGGAGCAACCTACAATTGAATCAAAGAAACATCTATTGCAGACTGAATCAAAGGAGTCCGAAACTATGGAACTAGAAGATACGATCACCTCTAAGCCTCCAAACTATGAAACATTGAAAGTATATCGAAAATCAGTTCAAAATTGTTGTTATGCGGAAAAAAAATTACTGATGTTGATATGTTAGAGAAGAAATTTTCTACATTTCATATCTCGAATATGCTCCTGCAGCAACAATATCGAGAGAAATATTTTAAACAGTATTCTGAATTAATTTCATGTCTTCTTATGGCCGAACAAAATAACAATTATTGATGAAAACTCATGAATCTTGACCAATCGGAACGACACCATTCCCTGAAGTGAATGTTGTGAATTTTAATAATAATTGTGGTCGAGGTCATGACCGTGGCAGAGGAAGAAATAATTATTATTTTCGTGATGGTAATTTTAATCATTCAAATTTCAAAAGAACCACAAAAAATGATGATAAAAAAGGCAAAAATCCACAAGATAAGAGTTTAAAAAGTGTTGAAATAAATGCTTCTGATACAGAATGACTGGTCATTAGTCACATACATGTCATACGTCAAAACATTTAGTTGATCACTATCAAGTCTCCTTGAAGGAAAAAGGGAAAAATGTGGAAGCAAAATTTGCATATCAGGATAATGATATATTTGAACCATCCCATATGACAATTTTGGATGTGGCGGACTTCTTTGAATCTCCTGAAGAGAAGATTGGCATAGTTGATAGAACATTAAGTGTTTCTTTTGATTTTGAGAATATCTAGACTTAATGTTGTTATTTTCATGTTCTTTTTAGTAACTTTTGTGTATTTTAAGTGTTGTTTCTTTTATTGTAATTATTTTCTTTTAATGAAGAAACATAGATCATTTTCATATGTTGGGTGTTTAAAAAATGAGTAAAGAAGATCTATGTCTGACAGACAGTGAAACTACACACACAATACTTAGAAATAAAAATACTTTTCCAAATTGACAATGTTGAAAGCAAAAGTAAATACAAATCAGGTTCTGCAAACTTGATCGAAGGTTTTGAAAAAGCAAATATTATTTTGCCTAGAGAAATTACAATTGATAATTCATTGTTCTCTAATCAATCAAAGAGAAATCTTATAAGTTTTAAGGATATACAATGCAATGGTTATCATATTGAGACTGATATTAAAAATAATGTAGAATATCTATATATTATCTCTTACTGTCTCAAATGAAAAATGTATATTGGAAAAATTGTCTGCTTTATCTTCTGGATTGTATTATAGTTATATACGAATAATTGAAACATATGCAACAATGAACCTGAAGTTCATGAATCTAGACATATTTACAATTTGACATGACCGATTGAGTCATCCAGGATCTATAATAATGAGGAGAATTATTGAAAATTCAAATGGATACCCATTGAAGAACCACTTATGAATTATCGTGTGATGCTTGCTCTCAAGGTTAATTAATAATTATACCATCACTAGCTAAAGTGGGGACTGAATCACCTGCATTTTTAGAACGAATTCATGATGATATACGTGAACCTATTAGACCATAAAGTGGATCATTTAGATATTTTATGGTATTAATAGATGCATCTAGTAGATGATCACACGTGTGCTTATTATCAAGTCGAAATCTTGCATTTGCAAGATTACTTGCTCAAATAATTAAGTTAAAAGCACAATTTTCCGAATATACAATTAAGACCATTCATTTTAATAATACTGGTGAATTTACATCTCAGGTTTTTAATAATTATTATATGTCAATTGGGATAAGTGTTGAACATACTGTAACTCATGTTCATACACAAAATCGTTTAACAGAATCATTTATATAACGGTTGCAATTAATTGCAAGGTCATTACTTATGAGAGCTAAGCTTCTTTCATCTGTATGGAGACATGCTATTTTGCATGCAGCGTCACTTGTATGCATTATGCTAGTAGCTTATCATAAGTACTCGCCATTGCAATTAGCTTATGGTCATGAGCCAAATATTTCCCATCTGAGAATTTTTGGGTGTGCAGTATATGTTCTAATTGTTCCATCACAATGCACTAAGATGGGTCCTCAAAGGAGGTTATGAATATATGTTGAATATGATTTCCTATCAGTTATTAAATATCTTGAACCCCTAATATGTGATGTATTTACTGCATGATTTGCTGATTGTCATTTTAATGGGAAAAATTTCCCAACATTAGGGAGAAGAATTAATAAATTGGAAAAATAAATTACACGGAATGCATCATCATTGTCTCATTTAGATCCCCATATAGATCAATTTGTACTTGAAGTTTAGAAAATAATTCATTTGCAAAATATAACAAATCAATTACCAGATGTATTTATAGATGTAAAGAAAATAACTAAGTCACATATACCAGTTGCAAATGATCCATAAAAAATCGATATACCAACACAACAAGTTGTCAGTAATGAGTTTGGAACATGTCAGAAACGTGGTAGACCAGTGAGTTCCAACAATAAAAATCCTCGAAAAGAAAAATAATTAATAGTGAAAAAGACTTGGTTAAGGATGTAAATACCCATGAAGAAATCTTTGACATGACTAGTGAGGAAGGTGAAATACCTAAAGATAATAATGAGATTTCGATAAATTATGCCAGGACAAAAAAAAATGGAATCGAGCTAATGTAATTATTGACAACATTTTTGTATATAAAGTTACTGTTAGGACACTGATTCTTGAATTCTTTAATAACGTAACAATAGGTACAATCTTCCGGAAAGAATAAGTGAACGATGAACAACTTCTTTATTAGACGATAGAAATCAAACAAGATTAATCGGTCACTTACAACTATCACCCGATCGCTTACCAAACATTAAATGATCTTTTACAAGTTCTACATGATCGTCTAGTATTACTAAATGATCGCTTACTAAATCCTCCGCGATCGCTCACTACTCCTACACGATTGTCTACAAACTATTACACGATCGCTTACTCGATTACTATACGATCGCTCACTAGTTCCTATACGATCGTCTACTAAATTCTACACGATCGCTTAGTTCTGCTACACAATCGCCTAGAAGAAGTAGACGATAAGTGGCACACTACGATGGATTCTCTATGATAGCGCCTTCCGAACTCCCACTCTCGAGAGCTCTCCTTCCTCACTACTGATATTTATACTTCGCTACTTCTCTTTCCATCTCCTTCTTCTTTTAAACCTCCATTTCTCCCAACGGAATTGGAAGACATTCTTAACCGATTCAACAACCTCTCGCCTATTCTTTCTTCCTTGATACTGCCACATAATTGGGATCCTATCATTACCTCCACCCTCCACTTTTACCTTGTTCTTAAGGTAATGCTCTGGTTGCTCACCCCATTTCTTTAGCTGCATCAGATGAAACACTGAACATATCGACACTATTGTCTGAGGGTTTAGTTTGTAAACTACTGATCCGACTTTGTCCACTGCCTGATGTGCTCCGTAATACTTGGGAGATAATTTCACACTCTGCTTTTGCGGAACTGAAATTTGACAATAGGGCTGCAACTTCAGCCATACCCAATCAACAATTTGAAATCCCATCATGACGCTCCTTGTCAGCAAACTTCTTCATCTTCTCTTGAGCCAGCCTCAAATGTTCCTTACGCTCGCGCAATGCAGCATCTCTGTCTCGCGTTTGTCGGCCCAAAGTCGCATTGGCCGTACAGTCCCTCCCATAGTAACTCAACACTTCTGGTTGTCATCCATACACAATCCGAAAAGGGACAAAGCCAGTAGGAGCACTATACGAATATTACTCTAATAACTCGCCCAGTGCCACTAGTTCCTCCATTCTATCGGTCGATCACTACCGCGGCTCCTCCAATTCATTTCCACGCTGCAATTTACCTGTTCTATCTGACCATCCGACTAAAGATGAGCAACTGAGCTATGATGGAGTTTAGTATCGACAGTCGGAACGACTCTTACCAAAATTGATTCACAAACTCCTTATCTTGGTTCGAGATAATGGATTTCGACACCTCCACATATCGATACACTTTCACAGTCGTTTCTTGTTTAGTAGTCACGAATCTCCCATAGATCGATCACTTTCTTGAAGATCGGAATCGGGCTAACATCTTTTTCTTCAAGTCTTTCCAATCTTCGAACGACTCTCTGTTTCTCTCCGAACGGTACCAGTCTAATGCGATGTCGTCGAAATTAACAACCACCACCGTAATCTTCTTAGATTTAGTCAACTTGTGATCTTGAAAATAGAGGTTTGCCCTGTATAACCACATGTCTGGATCACTTCCGCCAAACACTGGCATTTTGACTTTCTTGAATTCATTCCGGTCACACATCGCTTCTTCACTAGCAGCTTTCACCGTACTATTTGCTTCGCACGCATTATGGGTATGCGATCTTGCTCCCTCTTCCGTCACCTTTGTCTTTCCCTTGGCCATTTTCGTCACATAAGAAACGAACATTTCTTGATATTTTTCTGCTTGCAATTCCATTCTCTCAATGCTCTTCATTATCGATGCCAACTTCTCCTCTATGGATGATACCCTCTGTATTTCGACTCTGTATTCAAAGATTTCTTGTTCCAGTAACTCCAGTTTTTCTTTAAGATGTTTCTAAACCATACTTGCCTAGGTATTTTGCTCTGATACCAATTTGTTAGGATACTGATTCGTGAATTCTTTATTAACGTAACAATAGGTACAATCTTCTGGAAAGAACAAGTGAACGATGAACAACTTTTTTATTAGATGATAGGAATCAAACAAGATTAATCGGTCGCTTACAATTATCACCCGATCGCTTACCAAATACTAAACAATCGTTTACATGTTCTACACGATCTTCCAATATTACTAAATGATCGCTTATTAAATCCTCCGCGAGCACTCATTAATTCCTACACAATCGCCTACAAACTATTACACGATCACTTACCCGGTTACTATAAGATCGCCCACTAGTTACTATATGATCGTCTACCAAATATTACACGATCGCTGAGCTCCGCTACACGATCGCTTAGGTCTGCTACACGATCGCCTAGAAGAAGTAGACGATATGCGACACACTGCGATGGCTTCTCCACGACAGCGCCTTCCGAACTCCCACTCTCGAGAGCTCTCTTTCCTCACTACTGATATTCAGACGTCGCTACTTCTCTTTCCGTTTCCTTCTTCTTTTAAACCTCCATTTCTTCCAACGGAATTAGAAGACATTCGTAACCGATTGAACCACCTCTTGTCTATTCTTTCTTTCTTGATCTTGCCACATAATTGGGATCCTATCAGTTTCTTTTGATATTATATCTAAAAATGAGGATCCTGAACCAAAATTTGTTGAAGAATGTTGACATAAAAAAATTGGTTTCAGTGGAAAGAAGCAATCGAGGCAAAATTAAACTCACTTTCAAGACGATAGATTTTTGGACTAGTAGTCCGAATATTAGAAGGTGTCAAACCTGTGAGATACAAATGAGTATTTGTGAGAAAAAGAAATGAACATAATGAGGTCACAAGATACAAAGCAAGACTAATTGCACAAGATTTTTCACAAAGACCTGGTATTGATTATGAGGAGACATATTCTCCTGTGGTGGATGCAATTACACTAAGATATTTAATTGACTTGACTGTGTATGAAAGTCTGGATATGCATCTTATAGATGTACTCACAACATATTTATATGGATCTGTTGATAATGATATTTATATGAGAATTCCAGAAAGAATTAAGGTACCTGAAACATGTACGTTAAATTCTTGGGAATGGTATTCAATAAAGTTACAAAGATCACTATATGGATTGATTGATTGAAACAATCAGAACCGATGTGGTACAATCATCTGAGTGGATATTTGTTGAAAAAAGGATATCAAAATAATCCAATATGTCCTCGTATTTTTATAAAGAAATCACAATTAGGTTTTGCTATTATAATTATATATATTGATGACTTGAATATAATTGGAACTCCTGAAGAGCTTTCAAAGGCAATAGAATTTCTTAAGAAAGAAGTTGAAATGAAAGATCTCGGAAAAAAATTTGCCTTGGTTTGTAAATTGAGCATTTAGTAGATTGAATATTTATTCATCAATCAACTTATACAGGAAAAATTTTGAAAAGATTTTGTATGGAAAAAACACATCCATTAAATATTTCAATGGAAGTCCGTTCATTGGATATAAAGAAAGATATATTTCGACCTCGAGAAGATAATGAAGAACTTGTTGGTCCTAAAGTACCATATCTTAGTGCAATTGGTGCACTTATATATCTTGCTAGTAATACAAGACCAGATATTGTATTTTCAGTAAATTTATTAGCTAGATATAGTTCTTCTCCTACAAAAAGACATTGGAACATAATTAAGCATATACTCCGTTATCTTCGAGGAATAATCGATATGGGTTTGTTTTATTCCAATAAATCAAATTTTGATATAGTTAGTTATGCAGATTTTGGATATTTATCTGATCCACACAAAGCTAGATTTTAAACAGGTTATCTGTTCACATGTGGAGGAACTGCTATATCATGGTGATCGGTGAAATAGACCATAACGGTCACTTCCTCAAATCAAGCTGAAATTCTTGCAATTCATGAGGCTAGTCGACAATGTGTATGGATAAGGTCAATGATTTAGCACATTCGTGAAACATGTGGCTTGTCTTCTAATAAATCTTTAAACAATATTATAGAAAACAATACAGCTTGTATAGTCCAAATCAAAGGATGATATATTAAAGGAGATAGAACAAAACATATTTCACCGAAACTTTTCTACACTCATGATCTTGAAGAAAATGGTGACATCACTGTACAATAAATTTGTTTGAAGGATAACCTGACAGACTTATTTACAAAGGCATTACCAACCACAACTTTTGAAAAATTGGTGCACAACATTGGAGTGTAGCGACTCAGATATTTTAAGTAATGTTTTCGTAAGGGGGAGTAAATATATTGTATTGTTTTAGGAGTATGTATTATATGAAATATGTATTTTTTTTTTTCTCCAAGGATTTTTTTCCCATTGGCGTTTTCCTAGTATGGTTTTAACGAGACATATTTCATATATATATATGGGCATCTAAGGAGGAGTATTATAAATATCATAAAAATAGATGCCCAATATTTAGTGTTCTAAAAGTTATGTGTCATTTTTCATGTTGTCCATGTGGCTTGCAATAATTCATGTTTGGTGTTCATATAAGTCCACGTCCTACTCGCTACTTTGTCTATAAATAATACATTTTGTGGATCTTAAGATTATACACATTGGTGAGAATAAAATAAAATTTTCATATATTTCCTATTTCCATAAAACTATATTTTTTATTTCTATTATTCCTATTTTCATAAAATTATAATTTTAGTTATTTTTAATTTAGTTATTTATAAGTTTAGTTGTATTTTATTATTTTTTATATATATATATTCTCCATATCTGTTGTGTTCCTCAATTTCCCGATACAATATGATATATATAATTATATATATTTATATGTACTTGTCACAGTGATGGTTAGAATGTTTTATGGGAAGCTATTAATTTAACTTTTCTCAGTTTATTTATTTAAGTACTTCCTTTTCCTTTTTTAAAGAAGGTAGGTGAAGAAAAAGAAATGTATAATAATTAATATCTTGACAACATATAAAGATTCAAACACCCTTATCCAAAAGTAAATACAAACAGTAATCACATGGATTCCATTTGAAAAATTACCGTTTAAACTTACAATTTTTTTATGATTTAAACTTTATTATTATAATTATTTTATTGACCCACACAAATTATGAAATATAAGAATTTGGTATATTAAATTTAGAACAACTTCAAGTTTTTTTTTTTTAAAAAAAGATATTGATCGCAATTAAACTTTCAAAGAGACAAGTGTTATTAATTGTAATTATACCAAATTTTTAGATTCAAAACAAATTAAACAATCATAAATACTAATTATCAAAATTTTATTTCCATTTCATCCATGACTGAATAATATAAATTATATTTCACGTGTCAAATCTTTCAAAATAATATTTTTAAATTAATTTATTAATTAAAATTTTATTTGGTCCAAGTAATTCATAGTGACAATAATATAATAGTATTTATTAAAAAAATAATAAAATAGTAGAAAGCGAGATAGTTTTGAATTAAATATCACCTTATTCAACCATTTGGATAAGAGCTTCAATGGATTGAGTTCACATGGTTTACAAAAATGACTTTAATTAAGGATGGTTTGATAACGATTTTAATCGATTTAGATTATTATTATTATTATTTTTGAAATTGATGCTTCTTTTAAGTCGATTTTTAAAATTTATGTTGTTTTCTTCCTATTATTTACTTTATAATTATTTAAATAAATACTTGAATTTTTAGTCAAACTCTAAAAACAAAAACTACTCATTTGTATTGTGCAATATCTAGGAGATGGTAGATCGAACTTTTAACTTCTAGAGAAGATCATGTCAATTACTATTGAACTAACTGCTAAGCTTATTTTGATAAAAAAAAAAAAAAAAAAAGCTACTCATTGAAAATTACTTTTTTAGTTCTTAAAAAGTTGGACAATTTTTTAAAACGTGCAAAACTTAAAAACTTATAAGGAGGAGTGTTTAAAAGTTTAAGTTTAAAAAATGAAAGACCAAGAACAAAAAAGTAACATCATCCCTATTTGATGATCATTTAATTTTGAAATTTGTGCTTGATTTCATATAACTTCTTTATCATGGTTTTCGTGATTCCTAACTAATCATATCAATTCTTAGTTAAATTATGAAAAAATAATAATAACAAGTTCTCAAAAAATTGCTCTTTAAAGCCACCTTCAATAATATTTTGATTTTTGATTTTTGAAAATTAGATCTATAAAATACCACTTCCATCAATTGATTTATATGCTTTGTCATCAACATTTAGGAAAACATTTTCAAATTCAGAGCCAAAAATTTAAAAATTGAAAAAAAAATTAATTAACTTTAAAAAAGTTATCTTTGTTTTTTAAATAGCCTAAAAACTCAAATGTTTAGGTAGAAAGTACGAAAACCAAACATAAGAAATTGTGCAAAAACAAACTTATAGACACCAGTTTCAACTCCAAATTTCTTCATTTATTATCTTTCTTTTACCAATCATTTAAAAAAAAAGCCAATTTTTAAAATTAAAAAAAAATAACTTTTAAAAATTTATTTTTATTTTTGAAATTTCACTCAGAATAGAATTATTGTACTTAAAAAAAATGCAAATCATGGAAATCTTAGATTTTTTTTTTTTTTAAAACACTTGTAAAAAGTAGTTTAACATTAATTAATTAATTAGTCATTCTTTTCTTTTTTTTTTTTATTTCTTTGTCCTTTTCTTTGGCAAAACTCACTACCAACAGACAGCGGCATTGCTAGGTGTCTGTTGTTTTGCCATCGCTAGGTGTTTGGAAAAAGCAAAGATTTGGGCGCCATTGTTTCCGGATCATCTTCTCTTCTTCCCATTGGCAGTGAGCTAACGGACATCGCAATGCTGTTGGCCGATGGCAATGGCGGCACACTCTGTTGAAAGAAGAAGACAATTTGACATAAAAAACAATCATATTGAAAATTTATCAGAAAAAACCCTCAATTTTTTCCATATTTCACTTGTTGGAATAGTTTTTTTCAGTACACCGAAATTCCACCAAAGGTTTTGGAAAAATTAATAGAATTTTGATGTTCTTCCTGCGCGAGATTTCAAAGAAAAAATCTAAAACAATCAATTAGATGAAAAAGTTTATTTTTTTTATTCAAATCTCGATGGTTGATCTCGATTGGGATGGATAGAGGAAAACCATTTTAACGATTTTTCTAAAAGGGTGCTAGTTGTGAATTATGAAAACATTTGAAGATTATTTCTGATAATTTTCCATTAATATTCTTATGATAATTCTAGAATTAAATTTTCGTCGGGATGCCAACATGTCAATGAGTTCAATATTGACATAAAAGATGAATCAAGCTGAATTCTTAAGGGGAGCCTAAGATTTGTCTTTTGAGAAGAAATTTTTTGTCTTAGAGGGAGCCTAAGACATAGTTGCAAGAAGAAGGAGTTCTTCAACTTAGGGGAAGCCTAAGTCTTATCATTGAATCATCTTCACTAGTAGTGGGAAACATTACGTTGAAGAGAGAGAGTCTCATACACTAAGGAAAGTCGAAGTAGTTGTCACTAAAATTTGCATACTTAAGGGGAGCCTGAGTGCTATTGAAAAGGATTCTTACATCTAAGGGCAGACTAGATGATCATTAAGTAAGACTCTATATGTGTCACTGTAAATGTCGTTACTATACAGATAAGTATTTCGTTGTAAAAGCTTGATTCTTTAATCCTAGTGAATTATTTTTCCTGGGCACATGGCCCCCTACACGTAAGTCATTTATAACCAAACTGGATACTAATCTCTGCATGTCTTTTTATTTGTTCTATTAGTTGTTATTATATTGTTGTTACAATAAGTGCTTGAGCATCATCTTTGATAACTGTGAACTAGTTGTTGAATTACTTTAAAATTTTAGTTGTTAATGTATCTTAATAAATTTAAAAGAATTAAAAGAGTTAAATTAATCCAATTTCATTATTTTCCATCATTTTTAAAATTAATTACAAAATTTTGCTTTATAATTATTTTAAATTAATTAAAAGACATTGACATCACTAATTGAAAATGAGTATTTAATGAAAAATTAAGATTAACAAATGTAAAATCTTGAAACCTAAGGACCAAGTTGAAACAAAACTCAAATCTTAAGTGTAAAACTATAACATTTTGAAACCTAGGCACTAAATTGAACCAAACTCAAAACTTAAAGAATGAATGTGTAACATTTTGAAACCTAGGAACCAAATATAAACTAGACCAAAAATCTAGGAACCAAAAAAAATACTTTTCCCAAAAAGAAAAATTCATCATTCAAAAAAATAGTTTAAAAAATTAATAAAAGTTGCCACCTCATTAAATTTTGACAACTCAATATGTCATGTCACTTTTCTGTTAGTCAACTAATGATCAAATTTGTTGGATTTCAACGAAATATTAGAAGTGTAATTATCCCACATGTGAAAGATTGAAGAAAGTAACAAGCAGGAAACCCTATAAAAGAAGCCTATGCTTTTGGTTTCTAACAATCCCAATTTGAAACACTTTAAGCTTGGTATACTAGCTCAATTGTATGAGTGGTGTAATTTTTGGGGGCGTGTTCTTGTAATTGCGAACATGGAGAGATTTGTGTGATTGTAATAATTCTTCACATAGTCAAATTTTTCTAGTTTGTGGTTCTTTCTCTCCAGTTTTGAGTTTTTCCACTTTAATTTTTGTGTACCTAGTTTATTGCTTTCTTTTAATTTCTTTGTTATTTTTATGCTTATTCCTACGATAGTACTGAGAGTTTTTTTTCCCCAACAAGCGATATTAGAACTTTAGGTTTGTGTTTCTTGCATTTCTGAGTATGCTCTGTGGTTGTAGCATTTTCTGAACCTCTACACTAGAAAATAATTCTTGAAATAGGTTGCAGGGTCTGTGAATAGTATAGGTTGTTCACTATTTGTAGATTTGCTAGGAGTAAAGCAAATATGTCAAGCTTTATGAGTTTAATAAAATTTGATGTTGAGAATTTGATAGAAGGATCAACTTTGGCTTGTGGCCAGTGGAAGTTAAGGACGTGCTGAAATAATTTAGGTTACACAAGGCCTTGAAGGGAAGACCAAATAGTGATACTTCTAAAGAGTTATGCAATGATGGTGGTCTAGGAGAGTCCAACGACAGTTCTAGTAAAGTTTCTAAGAAGTCTAACATTAGCGATGAAGATTGGGAGGAAATGAATTTGAGAGCTGCAAGTGAAATCAAGCTAAATTTGACTAAGTATATTCTTGCAAATTATGTGCATGAAATTTTGGCAGCCAAAGAGTTTTGGGAGAAACTTGAAGCAATGTATCATGCAAAGAGCATTTTAAATCGATTGTGTCTAAAGGAGAAGTTTCACATATTGTGCATGGTGGAAGATACAAAAATCTTAGATTGTCTAGGTATTCTCAATTGCAACATTTTTTAGCTAAAGGTGACCAAATTGAAGATAGATGATGAAGATAAGGTACTCAAAGTCATCTTGCCACTTTCCTCTTCTTATGAACACATGAAACTAATTTTGATGTACAAGAAGAAAACTTTAGATTTTCCTGAGGTTACTAGTAAACTTTTATTAGATGAAAGAATACTAAAGAGTGAAGAGCATACTCCATAGGAGAATTTAGTACTACTGACAACTAGCAATTATAAAAAGAATAAAGAGTTCGGGTAGAAAAAATATTGTTTGGAATGTAGGCAGTCTAGACACATGAAAAGGGATTGTCATAATAGAGCAAGTTCATCGAAAGGCTCTTGATTAGGTGGTAATAACGTCGTCGCCATCATCACGGATGATGACAATTCATTCTTTTGAGGAAATATAGCATTCATCCTCATGGTATGTCTGCTTTACCATAATAGAGGATGTGATATTAGCGGTTTCACAAGTTTTCTCATGAGCATTGTCTTGGTAGTCATATAAGATGCATGGTTAAGTTATGTCGATGACTGAAGAACTTTCAAGTGAGTCAAGTAGGTAGAAGTTGCACCATAAATTTCGACAAGGGTTTATTGACATGTGACGAAAAGAAAAATTTTAGAATGTGGTATTCCAAGTGGTCTACTCCCTATGGAGGGGTAGATTATAATTCTCTGAGTTGAGAACTATGATTGTTAGTGAAGAAAATGGATGTAGCAGAAGCTATTGATTTTTCAAATATCTTGTCAAGGAGAAATTTGTTAGATTTTGGCAGAATATTAGAAGTGCAATTGTCTCACATCTGAAAGTTGAAGAAAATGATGGGCTTTAAGCACTATAAAATGAGCTTGTGCCTTTGGTTTCTAATCATCTCAATTTGAACCACTTTAAGTTTGGTATACTAGTTTAGTTGTTTGAGTGATATAATGCTCGATATACTAGCTTAGTTGTGCGAGTGACATAATGCTTTGAGGAAGTACTCTTGTAATTGGAGTTGAGGAATTTGTAATGATTTTTCACATAGTGGAATTTTTTTTAGTTTGTAGTTTTTTCTTCGATTTGGAACTTTTCCACATTAATTCTTGCATTCCCAGTTTTATTACTTTATTTTAGTTTCTTTGTTATCTTTTGCTTATTGCTACAATAATATAGTATGGGTCTTTTTCCCCAACAAAATTAATTTGGAGACCATTAAAAAGTATTTTTCATACTTTTTGAATTTAAGTGTTCATTTTGAAATTTCAAGGATCATGACACTAACATCAAACTTTAGGGATTAAAATGAATTTTACCGAAACTTCTATTGTGTTGGAACAAACTGATAAAACAAGAAAGTTCATCGTGTCAGAACACCGATAAAACACAAGAAAAAATCAATAAAAATGTATTTCTAAAAAGACAATAAAATGTCACCGTTAATAATATGATAATCATTTTAGCTCTTTTTTAATAAATGGCTAAATCTTCAATAAGTATAAAATGTTCGATCATTAATATAAATATTTATTATTTTTTATTATTTTTCATTAATATTCACGTACTTGACATTATTAAATAATATGAAGTTCTAAAAGGAGTAACACAAAATGATTTTAAATCTTCAGTAAATATAAAATATTCGATCATTAGTATAAATACTCATTATTTTTTATTATTTTTCATTAATATTCACATACTTGACATTATTATTTAATAATGAAGTTCTAGAAGGAGTAACACATGATGAACAATCACGATTCTATTATTATGTGAATAACATTTTACTTTCAACTTATTATTCTTAAGTTTTTGCTATGGTACCTTACTCAAAGATTAATTTTAAAAAATTTAAGAAAATTCTAAATAAATAAAGTACAGTCTTTTAAAAGGAAAAACCAAACACAAGATCAATTCTTTTAAAAGGAAAAACCAAACACAAGATCAATCCGTCCAAGTATACTTTATATTATTATTATTATTATTGAAATACAGAAATATGACTTGTAAAAATCAAAGGCAAAAAATAATGGATATAAAGATTGAAGTTCAACTTAGTTTAAAATTTTAAAATTAAGATTAGAAAATAATTAAAAGTTGTTAAATGATGTAAGAAACGACGTCACTTTGCTTGGGAGACATGTCTTGCCAGCTTCAGCCTCCTTTTTGACCTTCTAGACAATCCTTTTGAAGACGGGTCAAACTCAAACTCCCTATTTTCACACACTTTATTATTATTTTTTCTGTTTTTAAATTATTATAATAATAATGAATATTATAAAAAAAAGAAATACTTTTATTTTCTAAAATAAGTATGAAAGCTTTTGAAATACCTGTCTTTATTCTGTTGTTTTTAAATATAGACGTGTGCATGTTGGGGATTCACAAGGAGGTCAAAGGTTAGGAGTGGTTAGGATTTCTTATGGGGCAAGTAATTTGTAAAATTAATTTAAAGATTAGGCTGGATAATTTTTTTTAATATATATATATATATATATATATATATATCTTATAACAATCTGAACTTGAAAATGGATTTTTAATCATTTATTATTTCTAAATATGGAATCTATCAAGTAGAGACATAGATATGGTTACAAATACGATCGGATACGGTGATTTATCAATTTCTAAAATACTAAGATACAAATATGTTTAAGGATGCGTCATTTTTTTTTATATATTTCTAAAAAACGAGGATACTGATACTTTGAAAATACATTTTCTTTTTCTTTAAAAAAAATCTAGGATATAGATAAATTTAACGTACAAGTTAATAACAATGACACAAAATAGAATACAAACACTGAAATACAATATAAAAAAGCGATATCTAAGATATTGAAGTACAATAGTTAATAAAATGTAATAGAAAAGTGACTTATATTGCAAAGAAGAAGAAGAAGAAGATTAGAGGGAGAAGTATGAAGATAAACGAAGAACTTCTTCATTGAATTGTTGAAGATATCCAAATGGTTTATATTTTGATGAACTTTTTGGGGACTCAAATGCGAAAATGGAGATTAGATGATTCTAGTATAGAGTTTGGTCCGTTATTTATTTATTTTTCCTTTTAGTTTTGGATTTGAGTAAGTAAGCATTTTAAATAGGTCGCCTAGTTTTAGATTGGGAAAGATTAGATGAATTGTTTGTCTTTTTTCTTTAAAATACGCGTAGAAATAGATACGTCAAATCGTGTGTCAGATACGTATCTGAAAACTATCGGTATCCGATACATATCTGATACAGATTCTTTGTCTGACATGAAGTATCTGTGTTTGATAGCATGAAATAGTTATATTAACTAGTTCTAATTGAAAACTTAACTTCAAATCCTTGATTTGAATAATTAATAAAGTATGCTAATAATTAGTTACTTCAAATCCTTGATTTGAATAATTAATAAAAGTATGCTAATAATTAGTTTTGTTGTAATTAATTTAATAATTATTTTTTAAAGTTAGGAATCGAATCATCAACCTTTTAAATAGTGATTAATATCTTATCTACTAAGTTATGTTTAGATTTAAGGTTCAATAAATTAATTAAAGTAAGGTAAATGAAATTCATTAATTAATTTTGATACCAATTAAATACAAGATGAATAACTTATAATTTTCAGTCCATTCTAATTATTTTAAAATTTTAAAATTTGTTCTAAATAGAAAAATCGTTGAAAATATTTTCAAATATAACAAAATGTCACTGTCTATTAATAATAGATTGTATTAATCTATCAATATTAGTAACATTTTGCTATATTTGTAAATATTTTAGTTCATTTAATTATATTTAATAACAACCCTTAAATTTTTAATTTTATCAAATTAAATATCACATGGTATGATTTATATGCTAATCTAATTATACGTGACCGTTAACCTTTAATTTAATTTGATTCAACCTCTAAAGTTTAGGAAAATCATTTAAAATTTTAATACTCTCGAGGTTGTGTCAATATTAGTAGTACATTTGGTATATTTTTAAATTTGGTGTATTAGTCAACTGACATTCTTTATATTTGACATATGATTTCACTGATATACTGAATATAAATTATATATGCTATATAATTGATATACCAATTTTATCGATCAATAAGTGTTTGTGCATTTGTTATTATTTGTAGACTTAATTTTAATTATTGATTTGTGGTAGAAAATTACATAATTATCATTAATTTATAATGGTTCAACTCGTCTCGTTTTGGTAACTATTTGAAATTAATGTAAATAAGCAACCGATATACAAATATTACATTGAAAATTGAATTTTGAATGATTGCCAATATACTATTGATATACTTGAACGAATGCATTTTTAAAAAGTACCGATATAATGTACTTAAAATGAATTTTAAATTAATGTCAATATACGACTAATACACATATTTTATTTTTTAATATGACTTGGAATGATGTTGGATATACTACTAAACACTAATAATATATTTGACATAAGTTTTGATCAAGGATTATACACAAATGTTATACTTTTAAATGCATTGCCCCTAAATCTAGCATACTAAGTTGTATATGAAATATAAGTATCCATTATAAAATTTGTTTACCAAACTAAATGATGCTTATATATCATCAAAATCATATCAAATAAACAATAAATCGATTAACTAATATATATTATATTTAATTTTAATATATCAGTTGACATAATTAATACAATTAAGAAATAACATAAAACTGAGATAAAAAGTTGAAAATATAATATAATTAATGTCAAAATCTAAATCAAACCATCTAAATTTAACTAATGGAATGAAAACAACATCACATTAAAAAAAACAAAAAACATCCAATTAAAGTCATGATATATCATATATATATATATATTATATTAAATATATCAGTTGATATACAAATATAAAGTATAAGTTGACTCATATGTCGAATATAATGTATATCAAATTTATCCAGAAAAATAGAAAACTAAAATTAGATTTGAAAAACAAATACTCCTATTTATTTTATTTCTTTTTGTCACCCTTGCAATTAAAATAAAATTAAGAAGAAAAAAAAACTTGTGGCGCAATATGAATACGATGTGAAGGCACTCACATCTTGACATATATTTTATTTGGACATTTTTTCGAACTCAGTGATTTATATATTTAAATAAAGTTCTTTTGAGTTGTCACCAATTATAGCTTTGATAGTGTCATTGATCAACTTTTCTTCAAGCTAAAGTTGAAAACATAATAATTATATCTTTGATTTGGATGTCCTTTGAATTATTTTAATTAAAAGTATTACTATTATCATTAAATAAATTATATTTAATACTATTATGACGAATTTTATAGCCTTGTAAAAATACTTTGTCAAATAATGTTGTTTGAATGGGCTTCACATTTCTTTTCGAGTTAAATTGCTAATGGAGAGTTTGTATAAACGGAGATTATTAGCTCATATGGAAATAAGGAAAAACAAACTAAATAACAGTAAAATATAGGGGTGGTAATCGGTTCGATTTTTTCGGGTTTGGATCAATCAAAATCCAAGCCATACCGATTAGTTTTATAAAGAGAACTAAACCAATGTTCAATAAAGGACAAAACTAGTTCGGATTTTGATTGATTGATTCCATGTTAGTTTGGTTTTCGATTTTGGACCCAAACGGTCATTTTTCTTATTCATTTTTTTTCAAATTTTTTTCGTTTTTGTTTTGAATTGGTCATTTTTGTTTATCTCAAATTAAAATTTGGACTATTTCTTTTTTTAGATTGAAATTAGGTATTTTTGTTTCTTTTCATTTAGATAATAATAATTGGATCTTTTCTAAATAGTAAATATATACTTAAACCATAATAAGTAAACTACTGAGAGTAAAAGTAATAATACAATCCATCGTTCATCCAATGAAATAAAACACTACTAGTACATTGTTCATCAAAGTTTATGTGTGTATTTATTATCGATTTGGTTCGGTTTTGATTGTTTTTTCAATTAAAAAGCCAAATTGATCCAATAACTTTTGGTTTTCTTCAAACATAAACCAATATGTCCAGCTTTATACCAAAAACCAAACCAAACCGATGGATCTGCTTGGATTGGTTCGATTTGTCAAATTGTTAGTTTTTTTATTGCACTCCTAGTAAAATGTAAGATTTTGCCTGTAATGTGTTTATAATTTTTTGTGCAGAAACAAATTCACACAACCATTTAAGTTTCATTTGATAATCATTCCGTTTAATTTCTTATAATGATTTTCATCTTTATAGTTGAATTAAGCCAAATTTCAAGAACGGAAACATATTTTTAAAACTATTTTCTTTTAATTTTCAAAACTTGGATTAGTTTTTGCAGACATTGGTAGAAAAATGTAATAGATAATAAAATAAGAAATTTCGAGATAAAATAAATATTTGTAGACTTAAGTTATAAAAACTAAAAACTTAACGATTACCGAATGAGAGGTTAATTTCACTCCAAATTAGTTCATTTGCTTGGTAAAGTAAGCACAATTAAGCACAAAATTAGAGGTAAATCACGACATTCTCCATAACTATATATTAAAACTTATCTTATACACTTCTGGTTAGACGAATTTACATTGAGACTATCCAGATTTGAGTAGGCCCATTATGGAGGGTGAAGACGAAATGGAGCAGGCCCAATATGGCCCAATACATTCTATATTGTTTGTTTTCTTCTTTTAAGGTGTATTTGATATTAATCTTAGGGGTTGTTTGGGGCCAACATGAGATGGTATATCCCACATCATATATCATTTCAGTATTTGAAGTCCCTATCCTATCTCACCGATTTTAATTGTTTGTGAGTCTATTTTCGTAACGTGTTTTGTATCTCACTGTCATTTTCCTTCCGTGTATCGTATATCATCTCAGTGTTTGAACATACTCGATCAGAACTCTCCAGACATCAGAATACCCCACATCTATCATCCCAGCGCCTCAAACAGTCCCTTAAAGGTTGCCACCATTGGAAAATTGGGGTGGGTCAAGATGAAAATAGACCTTTTTATATTGATTTTTGTGTATTTTTAATTTTATTGATTTATGGATAGTAGTCTCAAGTTAACGATCGTGAGAACAACTTTTCTTTCAATATAAATATCAAATTTTGTCATAATTTTCGTGTACATTATTAAATTTTAATGATTGATTTTTTTTATTCTACTGTAATGAAAATAATTTTATATATTATATTAAAAAAGGGCATTATTTTCCTATGAAATTAAAATATGGTCCAGATAGAGTATAATAATAAGTTGTTGTGCCATAGAAGAACCACTTCTTTGAAAGCAATTACGGCACGATATCGGTACTAATTGTTATGTCGGTTGCTCCTCAAGGTTAAAATACCTTCCAGTTTCAGGTGTGCACTCGTCAGAAAATGGATTGGAATCAATGAAAATTATGTTTAGAAAACAATAAATCTAGAGGAAAAACATATGAATAGGAAAGACAAAAATTGCTCTATCTCATTCTTTTCAAAACTAAGAGCTATTTAGGAAAAATTGTTTCGAAATTAAATTTTAAAACGATTTTAGAATGAAATGAAATTAATTCTTGGAATTAATCACCAACAATTAATTTGTGTATTTTCTTTTGCTATGTTAGTCATTTCCAACAATCCTCCACGGATAACTGGTATAACAAAAAAAAAAAAAAAAAAAAAATTATAAAACCTGTTTTCTAAGCAAAGTTGAGACCAAACTTAAACATCAATGTCTTGACGATTTGAATTGATGCATGGTGAAATGGGGCAACAATTTTGTTAGAGAGAGTGAGTTACCTCTTGAACTATCAATAACTATGGTTGAGGCCCCCACAACACTTTTGACTCCTTAAATTTACATTGATTCCGTGATAAAAGTGTGCTATTTAAGGCCATGCACATAGAACCTCAGGTTAACATGAAAGCTTTAAAAAAAGACACTTAAACCTTTTCATAGAAGGTGACAACACCTTCACAATCACGTTACTTGCTTCATCAAGTCTATCGCAATAGACCACTCAATAACTAAGCTATAAAGACTTCACATCTAGTCCATACCAAAACCAACTTCATCAAGTCTGTCAAAGACAAACCAATAAAAAACTGAGTTATGAAGATTTTACAACCATCTATCAAGTCCATATCAGGACCACCTAAAGAAATGGCTATGGAATTTAAAAATTTTAGTTCTATCCATTAAGTCTATACTAGGACTACCCAAATAAAGGGCCATGGACCATCAAGTCTATTGCAACAGACCACCTAAATAAAAGGTCATGGAACAGGGTTTAAGTCCCATACTTGTTGAAAATTCTACAATTACTCTTCTTGTTAGGTCTTTGGTTAGAAGATCCATCGAGTTCCTTTTAGACCTCACAAACTTCAAGAAGATAACTCATTCTTTCAACAACTATTTCACAACTCCATGTCTAAGGTGTTTTGCCATTATACACATTATTCTTGACAATTTCTATGACAGTCTGTGAACTGTGCAAAGAGTTTGGTACTGATGCCCTCACAATGGTACATCTTCCAGTAGGCTTCTAAGCCATTCATACCGATGTCCTGCTAATTCTAAAGCAATAAATTCACACTTCCATGAAGTAGCTCCTCTACCCAATAAGAACACATATCCATTAGTAAAGCTTACTTCGTCATTCTAAGTTACCTAGTTTGCATACACTACCCTTCTAATATGGTAAAAAAAAAAAATGCAAACAATAATCTACTATACCATTAAGATACCTTAATAAACGACGAACAACAATAAAATGATCTTTTTCAGAATTATGTGTATATCTACTCAATCTTCTCACAACATATGCAATAATAGGTCTAATATAGTTCATAAAAAACATAACACTTCCTATAATCTTTGCATTTTCAGATCGAGAAACACTATCTTCCTTTTTTTTCTTAAGACTTATACTAGTATCATAAGGCGTTCTTACATGAGTGTCGTCAAACTATCAAATCTCTTTAACAATTTTGAATGTGTGATTGACATAAATAAAATCCATTTTTAGTAACACTAAGCATCACATTAGCCTCATATAAATCGTTTTTTTTCAATTTGTGAGGACATAAATAACTTTGTATCATTACTTCCATCTATATTGTATCAAAGATCAATATATCATCAACATACAAATAGATAATCACACGATCAGCTCAAATAAATTTGAATGAACACATGTATAAAAGGATATTAATGAATATTCACATAATCACCTCAAACAATTTGAGTAAATGACTTCTTTATATCTATGTGATGTATTATACAAATCCTAATAAGACTTTGTAGTAGCTGTTTCAAATATTTTAGTCATATGAGAATATGCATCAAAATATTTTACGATCTATTTAAACCTAACCTGTTTATTTCCTTTAAGAAATTCTACTAAATCCATGAAGTTTTCATTTTCTCTTTTCAAGATTCTAGATATACTTAATAAAATAAAGACATTGAAATTATATGTACACATCTATGTACCCATTATGATTTTCTTATCTAACCAATGTTGGACTTTGGTTGCATTTTCAACATTCCTCCTTCGAACAAAGGATCACCAAGCCTACCCTCACATAGCCTTTCATCTGTCTAACTCTTATCTAGACTAACTCCTCTTCACTAGAGCATGACGTCTATCTAATAGAGTTCAACTATAGATCGCACCATGACTACTTTTGAGACTCCTCTATATCTTTTTTCGGCATCTGAAGATCATACCAACATAGTTAAACTAGGGACATGACTCTAATACCACTTGTTAGGAGCAACAACCCTCAAAATATCTCCACAGTGGTATGATATTGTCTACTTTCGACACAAGTCCTCATGACTTTGTTTTTGGTTTCACCTCAAAAGACCTCATACCAATGGAGTAATTATCCTCACTTATATACATATCGAGATCTTGAAAAAATGCTCAATTGGATGCATGTTAGGACAACTTTAGCAATTCTGGATAAGTCAAACGCCTAGGGGGAAGAAATGATTAAGTGTTAGACAACCATGCTTTGATCTAGGCACAATCAAGTGAAAATATTAGGGTTGGATGCATGGTAATGAAGTAAAGAACGCATAAAGGTCCAGGCTGGAAATTTGGCTAAGTGTTGGAAAGCATATGACCTAATCATGAGGTAGAACCCTAGAGCTTAAAGGTTGGACGCCCAAGGAGTATGTAACACCCTAGGCCCAGGATTCGGAATCCAGATTCGGCCCCTAATGGCCCCACTCACGGGTCCTTTCAGCATGCTTTGTCCTCACTCACATGCATCCTAGGAAAATTTCCCAGAGGTCACCCAACATAGGATTGCTCCAAACGAAGCGTGCTTAACTTTGAAGTTCTTATGATTGAGCCACCGAAAAGGAAGGTGCACCTTGTTGGTATAGGTAGTAACTTTCAATTCTTTTAAGCCTTTCTTAAGGATACTTTCATGTCCTCAGGATCCCTCTCATTCAGATGTGATACCGGTTCATTCATGTACCCCTCCTGAACTCGGGTTGTTAAAGAGTATATTGGACACATGGGGCGATAAATAAAGGAAAGGAAGATTAGAGCTTGGGGTAACCATGGAAAAGGAAGCTACAACAAGAACCCTAAGAGAAGCAAGGAAAATGCATTCCTTGAGGATATAGCATGCTTAGACGCCTAAGTGAGGGAGTTGGGCGTTTTGGGAAGCACTCAGGAAAGTCTAAATCTCAAAGGATTGGTCTTGAACGCACAAACAACAAGTAGGTAGGCGTTGGACTTTACCTTGGACGCATGATAGAAGAGTTGGAAGTTCTGGAACACATTTAAGGAACCAAGCGTTGGAGTAGAGCTAAGCAGGGTTGATGTGTCTTCACCAAATGTAACCTTGGGAGTCTCAGCAAGATGTGGATAGTTTAGAACCAAGCTTGAAGCATGCAAAGTGTGACGAAGGCACTTTAAGCAAGCACCAGGTGTTGGACATGGTGGGAGTAGGACACATCAGGTAGCATGCAAGCAGGAGGTGACTTAGGTTGAGCGTTGGCTTCACTTTGAGAGGACACTTTAACTCCATGCAAGGTGGAGGTGTCAGGCATCTGAGACATGTAGAGGTGAAAAGGATGGGCTCTCAAGGCCTATAAATACCTCGGAGTTCTCACTTCACTTCCATCATTCAGAGATCTCTCAAAAGGATTCATAAAAAAGAGAGTTGGAAAGGAAATTAGTGTTAATGTGAGATCCAGGCTTTGGAGGAAGAATCCCAGACGTTGGAGGAGGTAACCAAGAGTTGGGTTTGAGCACTAGGTATCCTGAGGGTTGATCATGTGTTGGTAAGGTTGGCCAGGCGACCAAACAAGCAGTCCAGGCATTGGGCAAGGAGAGCCAGACGTCCAACTGACAAAAACTGGGTACAGAAAAGACAACTTTGTGTCTAACGGTTATTCTTGCAATTTGGAGGTTTCTTTTAGGTCTTTTGGAGTTGGTAAGCTAAGTTTAAGATCAATAAGGTATTCCAAGGTTATTCTAACCTTAAACATGAGATTCTAAGCTGATTAATGAACTAGTATAAGTATGAGAGTAAAGAAAGAACCAGGAGAAACTAGGGAACTTGCAAGGAGAAGAAGAATCCAATGATTAAACTGTAAATGATATTCTTTTAAGAAATTTAAGCACACTCTTTAGATTCTATGTTTATGTTGTGGAATGAGCAGCCTGAATAAAGATGAGAATATGAAGCCCGGGATGGTCAGGAGGCCATGAGGCCCAGTTCCTGAGCCTGTAACAGAACCTCATGGGATGGTCAGGAGACCATGAGGCCTAGTTTCTAAGCCTGTGAAAGAAACCTCATATGGGATGGTCAGAGTGTCGACGAGCCTAGTTTCTTAGCCCATAAGAGGGGCATCTATGTGCACATAGTAAAAGAACTCTTATCAAAGAGTACTTATGAGCGGAAGAAAGATCGTTCCAAATTCATTGTGACAGACATACTGCATTCACAATCAAACATACAAGTTATGCATTTAAGAACAAATTATAGCATGCTTTACACAACTTAAATGCGAAGGAACGAGAGACATACCAGTTGAAGAACTTTTATTCCCTTGAACTCTCACTCTCGTCAGGAATTGGCAACTCATGCAGCGCTGTGCTCGTCAAGGCTATCGTCCACCAAATCATGTTGTCGCTTCCATCGATGGTCTTCTACACGTATAAGGCAGCAAAGAGGACACAACCACTCAGAAACCTCGGTATTCTCAGAGTGAAAATCTAGGAGGTGTGGGCTCTGTTGGATTTGGTAAAGGGGAGGAGGAAACAACGATCATTTACCACGACCAAGCAAGTGGGAGATGTTTGAAGTCTATCGTATAGACAGTGCTTAATCGTTTAGTAAAAGGTACACGATCGTGTAGTAAACTGGGGCTGATCGTTTAGACGATCATTTAGTAAAATCGCTTTCGCGCGCGATCATTTAGAAAAGACTAGGCGATCATTTAGGTAAACTGCTCGTGTACACGATCGTTTAGGACAACTTGAGCTATCGTGTAGGCTCTCGTTTACTAGACGATAGGCAGTGTACTAAATCGTGTACACGATAGACGATTGTCTGATCACTTTGCAAAATGAAAACTGTTTTCATTTTATTCTTTAGTTACGAAAACTGAATGTAACCTCCCACTATCTCATGCGGTTATGGAGAAAAACCAACAATTATCTCATAATTTTTTTTAAAAAAATAATCACATTATATTTATAACCTATAGTTTAATATCACATCAAATGCAACATATAAACCATAGTCATTTTCTCCTCCACTAGATATAAATCATATTTATATCTTTCCTCCAATTAATGTATCTCATACATCATGTCAACTATATCATATATAATTGACCAGTTCAATCATATCATATATAATCAAACTTCCACTTGTCAATTTGAACACTTCAAACTGACCCAAAAACTGATTCTCAACTTGAATCCATTGAACTACCAAGGGACCTTATGGGCCTGTGGCTCAAAGCTCCAACGATACGTGAATAGCTGACTAAACTCTTTAGCCACGAGATCCATCATCTGTTAACTGCCAGGCATTCTACTAAAGACCGACAGCTGTACTCTTCTCACCACAAATATATTTCTGTGTTCATCGGATATAACCAATCAATAGTACGATAACCCTATTGGGGTTGATTCCCTAAAGTCTCGTGTCCTATAGTTTGTAAACAGTTTGTACGAACGCTTGTGTTGTTAATATATGATATTTACTTCACATCTTGTATTTTTGCTTGGTTACTTGTTTTATTTGCTTTACCACAAACCAATAAACATAAAATCCCTTGTTGTCTATCTGTGACTCAAGCATGTATGTGGTGACATACAAGTGGATCATGTCTTGAGTGATAACCAAAATGGTCTGTAGTATATGGATATAGGAGGGAAACCTTATCTTGGTAACGCTACGGATGTGGCTCACTTTGTGGAATGGTCACAAGTATTGTGACTTGTCACAGATGGTCTGATCCTTATCATTCGTGTTGGGGACATGTGAGCGGGGGCGTCCTATACAAAGAGTTTGTATAAGACCTGACCACGAAGTGTTAACGTCTCGTTATATAACACCGTTCATGACAGAGACTTCACTTCACTAGGATGACCATAGGTAACATGACCTTAATCCTGAGTGAGTTGGGAACTCCTGTCATTGAGGGCGGTCCTTTGATTTGTATGGGTGCAAGTGGTCAGTTCGCTGATTCAAACCTACCATTTTGGGGATTCGTCTGATTTGGGAGCTGGGAACTCAGCTACACAAGATGGAATTCACTCATTCCCCAAGGCAGAGGTAAGTAGATAGATAGCTCCCTTAAGGGCTGATTCCGGGGCTTGAACGATGTGGTGCCGCACACCTTCTCTTGGCCCGAAAGACATTCATACATAGTTGGACTATGTTGTATTGTTCATTAGAGGAATCAGTGGTACTTAAGGAGTGAGATGTAACTACAGGAGTAAAACGGTAATTTGGCCCAGTTGTACTTACGAGCATCTGTGAAGGGTCATCGTACTCATGATTGGTTATATCCGATGGACACAAAAATATATCTGTGGTAAGAAGAGTTCAGCTGTTGGTCTTTAGTGGAATGTCTAACAGTTAACGGATGGTGGATCTCGTGGCTAAAGAGTTTAGTCAGCTATTCACAGACCGTTGGAGCTTCGAGCCACAGGTTCATTAGGCCCTCTGGGTAGCTTGGACAAAGTCGAGAACCAGTATTTGGGTTAATTTGAAATGTTCAAATTGACAAGAGGAAGTTCGATTATATATGATATAATTGAACTGGTTAATTATATATGATATAATTGGCTAAATGTATGAGATACATTATTTTGGAGGAAATTAGATATAAATATGATTTATAACAAGTAAAGGAAAAAATACCATAGTAGATATGTGATATCAAACTATAGGTTAAAAATATAATATGATTATATTTATTAATTAATTAGTTGGTTAATTATATGATAATTAATCCAAAATTCACGTTCAGACGTGGGTTAGTGGGGCAACTTCGGTTATTGTAACCGATGAGTTAAAATGAAAATCGTTTTCATTTTTGATCGATTGCCCAAGAGAATTCGCAAGCACGCGTTGGAGAGTTGTAAACGAATGCTTACGTAAGACCAGAGCCTATACGATAGTCCTCTCCGCCTAAACGACCATCTACCTCGCACCTAAACGATCGCATGCTATTTCCTACATGATTGGATAGCTTCTCTAAACGATCATATAGTGTCCCGATTTTGCTAAATGATCGTATACCTTTTCCTAAACAATCGTTCAGTAAATTCTACACGATCGTGTAGCTCCTCCTAAACGATAAGCAGTCTGCTATGCGATAGCGTCTTTTTTTCTTCCCACTTGCTTATCGCCTACACGATTTCTGTTTCCTCCTTCCTCTACCAAATTCACCAAAGACCACCCTTTGAGTTTTCACTCCGAGAATACCCGGGGCTCTTTAGTGGTGGTGTCGTCCTCGCGGCGTTTGTGCTCGTGCGGTTGTTCGTGCTGCTATTGGTTATGCTGCTTTTAGGCGTTGGTAGATCGCTTGGAGGGTTCCGCTACGTTGAGTGCCGAAGTTTGAAGAACGTCTTCAACGGTATGACACTTTTTTCCTTGTTATTTCTTGTTCATAGCATGTCGATAATTAGTGTTTGTTTGCATAACTGTATGTATTGAATGTATAATATGTATTTCGATCACGGTGAGATCGGAGCGATTCGAACGCACTCATGGAACTCTTAGATATGAGATCCTTCAAACCCTTTACAGATGCTCGTAAGTACAGCTGGGCCAATTTACCATTTTGCTCCTGTAGTTACATCTAACTCCTTAAGTACCACTGATCCCTCTAATGAACATACAACATAGTCCTACTATGTGTGGACACCTCTCGAGCCATGAGAAGGTGTGTGGCACTACATTATTCAAGCCCCAGAATCAGTCTTTAAGGGAGCAATCTATCTACTTACCCTTACTTCGGGAAAGGAGTGAATTCCATCTTGTGTAGTTGAGTTCCCAGCTCCCAAATCAGACGAATCCCCAAAGTGGTAGGTTTCAGTTGACAATCTTGCCACTCGCACCCATGAAAATCAAAGAACCGTCCTCAAAGGCAGGAGATCCTAACTCACTCACGTTTAATGTCATGGGTACGAGTGGCAAGATTACCTATGGTCATCCTAGTGAAGTGAAGTCTTTGTCATGAACGACATTATATAACGAGACTATAATACTTCATGGTCTAGTCTTATACAAACTCCTTTGTATAGGATGCCTCCCCTCGCATGTCTCCACATGAATGATCAGGATTAGACCATTTGTAGCAAGTCACAACACTTGTAACTATTCTACAAAGAGGGCCGCATCCATAACATCACCAGGATAAGGTTTCCCTCTTATATCCATATACTACAGACCATTTTAGTTATCACTTAAGGAATGATCCACCTGTATGTCTCCACATACATGCTGAAGTTACAATGACGACCAGGGATCTTAGTTTATTGGTTTTTGATAAAGCAATTGAAACATCCAATGTTTCATAGACTATAGTGAAGAAAAATATCATATATTATTACATCACAAACGTTTGTTCAATATAGTGTTTACAAACTACAGGACCTAACAGGAGTTTAGGGCATCATCCCCAACACATAGAAGACAGAAGAGTTGTGACGAGATCATGAGAAATGAATTTGTCTATCTATCGTGCGTGTAGGTAGGACAAAAAATAGACCCTTCGAGACTGAGGTTTGAGTATTAATCTCGTGGGGTGATATGTTGTTTTTTGTTTTTTGTTTTTTTTAATGTATATGGGTTGAAAGAGACCTTTTAAGTTGTTACCACTCACTGAGCTTAAGGCTCATGCTTTTCTCTTATGTTTTTCCTTTGTAGGTAGTAGAAGAGTCCATGTTGTTGCGAGAAGACGAGGTCTACCACGAGCTAGAATGTAATTAAACTAGTTGTATATGGGATTGGGCAAATGTTTGTAAAAACCCTTTCGAAATCTGTATAACTAGTTTTCAAATGAGTTGTACTCTTAGTTGTTTTCTTAAATTTTTGATTTAAGTTAAGTTAGATCGAGCAGAGAAGAGGGCAGTAAATATCACAAAAAAGGTGGTATTCACCGTCCTCATGCCCGCTTTTAGGTTCTAAAAGCGAGCTCGGGAGGGGGGGGGTGACATCTTTAGTTCATGAAGAGAAATTCAAATAATAGCAAGAAAAAAAAAACCAGACTTTATGAAGATTGGGGGCTTGATTTATTAAGATGAAGGAGGAACTGAAAAAAGAGAAAAAGGAGAAAAGAGGAAAAAGACAAAATAGGGAAAATGAAAAAATAATAAAACCTTACTTTCAAGACAAAATAGGTTGGACAAAAGAGTAAAACCCTAATTTCTTTCTGTCACTTTTTCCCTTCTTTCATGCATGGATACGACAAACACAAAATATTTTTTCCTCCAGCAATAACGACGACGATGGTTAGTCCCTAATTAATGGCTTCGAATAGTGAGTAGTGGCAGTAGTGAGCAACAGGTGGCATCTTTGAACGTCGTGCATTGGTTAACTTCAATAGCAGCGTTTCTGGTAGGTGGCGATGAGTGGCTTCGAACAAGGAATGAAGAACAATGAATCTGAGTGGTGGTTTTTTTGAACGACATGTGTGGCAAACGAAGAACGGTGACTATTAAGGAAGAACAAACAGGCTACCAAATCAGAGGAGCAAATAAAGTCAGCTTACCCATGTCAACGGTTTTCCAAAATAATCGAATAATAGAATTTGTTAAGAAGGAATCTTGATAGTTAGAGGCTACTCATTTGTATTATGCCATTTGTACTTATTCATTCATTATTTATTCATTCCTAAATTAGAGATTTTCTTGTATAAATTGCACCATTTGGTATCAATAAAAGTACCCAAGATTTTAGTGAGCAATTCCCTTTTATTCTCAATCTATTCCTTATTTTGGTATTAGAGCCTGAATATGGCCAACGCCAATCCCACAGGAAGCTCAGCTGTGAATTTCAGTGGCAACAACTTTGGCACCCCACCCCTGAATCAATTACTCAACCAGATCATGTCTATAAAGCTGAATTGAAGCATTTTATTTTTATGGAAAAACCTAGCTCGAGACTTGAAGTTCATTTAACAAGATAGAAAGTTTGTCCTCCTATGTATCTATAGACTGTCATTGGGGAGAATGCCACCATCAAAGCAGTAGTGTCCATAAGCACTGTCGCATCAAATGGTAGTTCTAGAAGTGTCAGGTCTTTCTCCTTGAGTGCTCAAAAGGTAAATCCTTAATATAAATATGGATGGCAGTATACGAACTTCTCCTTGGTTGGTTGTACAACTCTATGATGCCCAAAGTGGTAGTCTAAGTTATGGGGTGCGTGTATGCGCAAGATCTATAGACTAGCATTCAATAGCTGTTCAGAGTTCAATCCAGAGCTGAAGGGTATATTCGACAAGTCTTCTAATCGACAATGAAAGGGAATATAAAAATGGATGAATATTTATGTATTATGAAAACTACTGCCGATAACCTTGAACAAGCTGGAAGTCTAGTCCCCACTTGAGCTCTAGTGTCACAGGTATTGTTAGAACTTGATGAAGAATATAGTGTCATCGTAGCCACAATTCAAAGCAAGATGGACATATCCTGGCTTGATATACACTCCGAACTTCTCCTATTTGAAAAATGTCTTGATCATCAGGAAAATTAGAAGGTCACAGTAGGCTTCAATAAAAATACCTCTGTCAACATGGCAAATACCAAGAGCACAAATGGGAGTAACAATCAAAAGTCCTCTAACAACAACAACAACAAACGGCCTTCAAATGGAAATTAGAGAGGTAATGGGAGCTGCAGAGAACGTAGTTGAGGTAGAGCAAATAAACCAACGTGCCATGTATGTGGAAAAATAGGGCACACTGCCTACGTTACAATAGATACAACAAAGAATTTGTGCAAACATTTTCTCCAGAATAAATGAGGTGACTTTATACTCAACAACACAAAGGAGTTCCACAAAATCAAGCTGCCTTGGCTATTTCTCATGGTGGTAATCAGTTTCTTGTCGATTCTGAGGTAGTTGCTGATCCAAATTGGTATACCGACAGTGGGGCTTCGAGTCATCTGACTGTTGACTACAACAAGCTTGCCAATCTCAGTGAGTATGAAGGTAAGGATTCAGTTACTGTGGAAAATGGGAATAATCTGAAAATATCTCATGTTGGTAATGCATACTTGAGTGATAGTGATAATGTGTTGAAACTTAACAGTATGTTATGTGTTCATGGTATTTCCAAAAAGTTAATCAGTGTCTCTAAACTTACCAAAGACAGCAATGTCCTTATTGAGTTTCATAATGATTACTTCCTTATTAAAGACAAGGACACGGGGGAAACTATGTTGAAGGGTGTGCTTAGAGATGGACTTTATCAACTGGAAAATGTTGTGATCAAGGTAGATGATAAGCCAAGGGGAAGTTCAGCCCAAAAACAAACAATGAACATAAATAACAATCTGGCTACCCTTGCCTTTTTTAATTCTATAGTGTCTGTTAATAATAGGGTGTCTAAGATGGTTTGGCATAGACATCTTGGTTATCAATCATTAAAAACATTAGAGTCAATCATCAAAAGTTGTAATCTGCCTGTCAAAGCTAATGATGGATTGATGTTGTTTGAATCTTGTCATTTTAACAAAGCCTATTCTCTACCATTCTCTATCTCAAAATCAAGAGCTACTGAATCATTTAGTCTTGTGCATACTGATTTATGGGGTCCTACTCCCATCTTATCCATTGAAGGGTACAAATATTATGTTACATTTAATAATGATTATAGCAGGTACATTTGGATTTACCCACTGCGGCTGAAGAGTGACACTCTCACAGCCTTCCATCACTTTGTTGCCATAGTAAGAACTCAGTTCAATAGGGTGATCAAGGCTCTTCAATCTGATAATGGAAGAGAGTATGTTAAATTCCACCAATATTTTCATCAACAAGGCATCTCCTCAAGGTACTCATGTCCATATACCTCATCTCAAAATGGAAGGGTTAAACGTAAGCATTGACATGTGGTTGACACTGGGTTGACGTTGTTAGCACAAACAACTTTACCGTTGTCCCATTGGTGAATGCCTTATGTATGCAGTCTATCTCATCAATAGTTTGCAAACCCCAGTTCTTTAAGGGAAATCCCCTATTGAAATATTACTTAAGAAACAGTTGGATTATGGCAACCTGCATATATTTGGTTGTGCATGTTTTCCTTGTTTACGACCGTATAACTCTTATAAAGTTAGCTTTCGTACTGAGAAGTGTGTCTACCTGGAATCATAAAGGTTATAAATGTTTGATGAAGTTAGGGAAAGTGTTCATATATAGATATATTATTTTTAATGAAAATGATTTTGTGTTTAAGACTAGTTTTGTAGAGAAACAGACAACCTCTACTTCATCAATAACTCCAGTTACTTGGCTTCCCCTACCCATAGAAACAACACCCATCACCAATCCTCATCCAAGTTCACCTCCCCCATGCTGTCCTCTTACACCAAATGCCAATCCATACTCCTTGTTGCCCATAAACACTGATATTTCATCACCGTCTCCTCCCCCAAGCTCACCCATATTGCCACAAAACAGCCTTACAGACTCACAACCCTTAGTCTCGGTTGTCAATTCGTTAATTGAGTCCCCTTGTACTATCTGTTGACCAACAATCTCCTGCTTCCCATTATGTGGAACCTTTTCCTCCCCGATCACCTATCAAATTACCTACACATCCTATGATCACTAGAGGAAAAGTAGGCATCTTCAAGCCAAAGGCCATGACAATTTAGGTATCGAGGGATTGGTTTCTTACGAAACCAACAAGAATGCAAGATGTAGTTAATACCTCTAAATGGAAAAAGGCTATGGATGCTACATTTTTAGCTTTGATGAAAAACAACACTTGGACTCTTGTACCTCCGAATTCATCTATGAACATTGTTGGCAACAAATGGATATTTTGAATAAAAAGGAATCCTAATGACACCATACAACGTTACAAAGCTAGATTGGTGGCTAAAGACTTTCATCAAAACTGACTTTTCCAAGACCTTTAGTCCAGTAGTCAAAGCAACAACTGTTCAGGTTGTCATTTGTCTTGTCGTATCACAAGGATGGATACTACGACAACTTGACTTCAACAACGTGTTTCTGAATAAAGCTCTTGAGGAGAGTGTTTATATGAGCCAACCACAGGGGTATGCTGACTTTAACCACTTGACCCATGTTTGTAAACTAAATAAGGCAATTTACACTCTCAAACAGGCTCTTCGAGAATGGAATAACACATTAAAGGAAATCCTTATTTCTTGGGGTTTTCACAACGCCAAGTCTGATCCCTCTCTGTTTATATTTCATAATGGTTCAATCTTACTTTTGCTATTAGTATATGTTGACGATGTCATTGTGATAGGCAACAATGCTGCATTTATTGAATGTATGATAAAAGTTTTTGACAGTCGGTTTGCCCTAAAAGATTTGGGAGACTTCAATTACTTATTGGGTGTGTATATTCATTACTTGGAAAATGGTGCAATTCTAAGTCAAGAGAAATATGTGGATGCCTTACTCAATAAAGTTGGCTCTCATGACTTGAAACCCGCGTTGTTGCCTAGTGTAATGAATAAACGATTATCCATATCAGATGGGCAACCTTTTAAAGATCCATTCATATATCGTAGCACGATTGGCGCCTTACAATACTTGACAACCACACATCCGACATCACATATGTGGTAAACCAACTTAGTTAATTCTTGAAGCAACCCACAAACGTTCATTGGCAGGCTGTTAAATGTTTACTTCAGTACATCAGCAGAAGAAAACAATTTGGCTTGTAGTGGTTAAAATGTTACGCTCTAAGTGATGTATATATGTCTATATTCTTATTTTGATGTAATTGTGCTTGCATTAAAAGTTTATATAATTGAAGTTGATTTTACAAATATTTGAGATAATATGTCTTCCTAAATGTGCTATACAAAATATATTTGACTTTCATAGTAGTACAAGTTGCTTACTTTATATAACGGCAGATGCTATAATGAGATTAAATATGATATATGTTTTTGTAGCATTTTTTTCCTTGCTATAAAAACTGTTATTAAATGTCATTCTTAGCATTTTTGTAATGCTATGAAAAGTTTTCATAACATTAAATTTATGCCATAAAAAATAAAACTTTTATCGTTTATTTGATAGCATGAAAATAAATGCTATGAAAAGTTGAGGACTTTCAATAACATTGGCTACAACATGTATAAAAACGCTATGGTATGTTTTATAGCAGTTTTTCATTACTATACAAAACGCTATTAAAAACAAACCATAGCATTTCTGCGGATGCTATGAAAAGATCCATAGCATTGAAATTATGCGGTAAAAAAAGGACTTTTTATAGGCGTTGAAAAAATGCAATGAAAAGTCTATGACTTTCAATAACATCACCTACGACAACATTTTGACAAACGCTATGAAAAGTCTATGATAGCGTTTTTTCAAAGCTATCAAATGTGCTATTTGTTGTAGTGGGTTGAACTTATGCTTATATTAGTTTTATGCAGATATGGTTCAATCTCTAATATTTAATTTTCTAATTCTCTCTATCGAGTGCGTATGCTTGATTTGAGCAAGTGGAGCATAGATGTTCTTGAAGTTGAAGTCTTGGACGAATGCTTGTATCTTTTAAAAAAAATTAATATTCAAGTTTGATTTAATCTTCAGGAGTTTAAAGAGTCTTTTGATTCTTAAGAGCATTCTCTCTGAGTTTTCTGCAATATTAAGATTTTGAACCACTTAAATGAAGTAGAACTCCTATATTTATAGAGTTCACATAGAGTCATGTGGGCTTGGACTTGGTTGGCATCATCAAGATCTGACAACTTTTGTCTTCAATTTCAATTTGGGACAACTGTCATCTTTTAATCAGTCCCAAATTTAATAATTTGTAATTTCATCATTAATTTTATTTGTGAAACTTATTTAAATAACCATTTTAATAAATTATTATTATCTTTAATTTTATATAAATTTGTTAAATTAATATAAATTATATAATTAATCAATTAACTATATTTAAAATGAAATAATATATAAAATAAGAACTAAATGAAGAATGAGGCAAATAGAAAGTCCATAAGAGGAAGAAAAGATGGTCCAACTTTGGGTTTGAACATAAATTTATTCTTCTTCTTCTTCTTTTAATGGTAAATCAACACTATTGTTACACATATAATTAGCACCAAATGAAAAGATAAGATAAGTAGACTAATTATATGGAGAAATAATCCAAGGTGTTGTTCTAACTCCCCCTTTTCTCATTCTTAAAAAAATGTTGCCATGAGGTCTCATAAAAAGGGTCAATGAATAAACTCTAAAGCTGCATAATAAGCAACCAACACAGGAAGAGAAACAATTGCCCCAAAAATCACCCTGCATTTCAAACAAAGGGGCATATTTTAACAAATTGATTATGTCATTAACAAATATTGGTAGAAGTAGCAAAAAATTGCACAAAAATCCCATCAATTTGGTGATGAATATTAATAACAACACTTCTCAATTATTTGACAAGAGAAGTTCTTCCTTTTTTGTATTTCTTTTAATTTTAATTCAATAATATGTGAGAACGGGAAGATCTATGCTGATCAAATTATGTATGTCCTAATCCGTTGAATCGATTCAACTATATATATATTCATGTTTACATGTTAACTAATTTGAATATATGCTTATTAATTTTTGTAATTTATCAAAAGATTAGTGGTCCACATATCATCCGCTTGATGATTATTTGAATTTTGGTTTTTTATTTTTGAAATTTGTACTTATTTCTTTTACAACTTATTTGCCATCATCATCTTTCTTAATAAAACATTTGAATTCTCAACCTAATTTAAAAAACAAGATTTAATTTTAAAAGTGTTGGATTCAATTTGACCCTTCCAAAATTTTAAAAACAGAAAGATTGAAAAAAATGTTAAAATATGTGGTTAAGGTTGTGTATAATAACCATTTCGCTTCTGTTTGGTAACTATTTAGTTTTTTATTTTTTGTTTTTTACAATTAAGGTTATAGACAATACTTCCACCTCTAAATTTCTTCATTTATTATCTTTTTTTCACCAATAGTTCAAAAAACTACGACAAATTGTGAAATTAAAAAAAAAAGTAGATTTTGATCAAAACTTGTTTTTATTTTTAAATTTTGGAAAAATGCAAATCATTATAAGAAATGAGGATCAAATAGACTTATTTTTCAAAAAACAAAAACAAAAAATAAAATGGTTACTGGGCCCCGTTTGATAACCATTTTGTTTTTGAAAATTAAGCCTATGAATACCACTTCTACCTCCACATTTCTTTCTTCCTTTGTTATCTATTAATCACATATGGTTTAAAAACCAAGCCAAATTTTGAGAACTAAAAAAAGTAGGTTTCAAAAAGTTATTTTTGTTTTTGGAATATGGCTAAAAATTTAGTCATTGTACTTAAGAAATATGCAAATCATGGTAAGAAATGTAAATGATATAAACTTAATTTTTAAAAAAAAAAATGGTTACCTAACGGGCCTTAAGGGGTCATCCTTTTTTTTTATTTTGATTTTTGAAAATTAAGTTTATTTTTTCTAAATTCGAATGATTTCACTTTATGAAGTACAATAGTTGAATTGTAAGACAAATTCTAAAAATGAAAATAAGTTTATGGAAGCTACTTTTGTTAGTTTTTAAAATTTTCCTTATTTTTTAAAACCATTGTTAAAAAAGTAGAAAAAAAAAAGAAATTTAGAGGTGAAAGGAATCTAATTTATAGGCTTAACTTTCAAAAAAAATAAAAGAATAAAAGATAAAAAAAAAAAAAAATCAAATAGCTTTCAAATGAGGTGTAATTTTTTCCTTTTCCTTAAAAGATTTTAGTATGTTATCCATTTAAAAATAATTTAATAAGTAAAGAATAAATTACATTCCAAAAGTTGATGATTCACCAATCACCTCATAAAGTTAAAATTTCCATTAACTATTAAATTAAGCTTTAAAATCTATTAGGCTTTTAATTAGATTTGTTTTAATTACTCTCATTCATATTTATTAACATTTTATATATATATATATATTTTCCCTTTTTGGGTGAGAGAAAAGGGAGGGATACGAATCTTTATAGTCCCATCGCTTTTAAATATTATATTTAGTCCTTAAGTTTAACATATATTTAGTCCCCCCCCCCACACACACACACACACATATATTTAACACTGATAAGTTATATTCTTCAAAGACAAAATCAAGAACTTTATTTTAAAAGGATTAAAATTTCATTTTTGACAACTTTATTTCTAACAACTGTGCTTACATATAATAACTTTATTTAATTTATTAACTACTTGTAAAAATAATTACACTGTAGAAAACCATAATTTTGTGAAAAAAGAATTAAAAGAAAAATTTTACCATTAAATAATATTAGTGAAAATTAAAAACAAGTACTTACGCTGTGCTAAGAACATCTGCATGTAACCCATATTCTTTTGCATAAATAAATGATGTAATGGATTGTGGTACTGCTGCCTGCAAACAAATATAACATTTGTATTAAAATGATTTAGAATTTTGAAATAATTAAAAATAATTTTAGCTAGTTAAAACTTCTATTGACACAACATGTTTATTACTATTATAAATTTTCAGTTCATCTTAATTTCAATATTTTAGACATTACCATACGGAGGATTTTAAAAATTAAAAAAATAAGAAAAATTATTTACACAAAATAGTGAAATTTTAATATTTTTTGATAGAGATTGGTAGAAACTGATAAAAGTCTATTAGTATTTATAGTGATAGAAATTGATAGAAGTCTATCCATTTTTCTTATTATATTAATTATTTTAAAAAAATTGGAGATCAATTCACATGCAAATATTTTGAAATGAAAATTACTTAAAGTAAATTTTGGTTCTTTAAGTCTACTTTTATATTTATCATAATTTTATTATTTTAAACATCTTGTTTTAGTCTTCAACTTTAGATAGAAAAGTACATAAAAAAAAATATTGAGAGAAGAAGTTAGTCCTGTCAATAACTTTTGTTATTAATAAATTATTTAATGGAAACATGACCTCTCAACACAATATTGTTTGATCATTTACTTTACCAATAAATGTCTATATCAACAAATGCTTAGTAACATGTGTGGTAGATTGGTGTTAAGAGATATTAATTAAAAAGAAAACATTATGATGATTAGTAGGAATTAAAACCTAATATTTTATATAAAGTTTTAGGGAATATAAAATAGAAAAGTTAAATAGTTAAAAAGAATTACAAAGTTGAAAATATGTAAGGTAAGGCTAAAACAATCACTTCTAAGTTTTAAAAAGAATATGAAATTGGAATAAATATGAAACTCATGTAAATTTGAGTTGACCTAAAAGTAATCCAATTGGTATTTTTATTTTTATTTTTTGAAGGAATATTTGGGTCAAGCGCCAAAAGGTTGGTTTAAATTCAATATAAGAAAAGTAAAATTAGGCATATTTTTTTTTTCAACAAAATTTATCCCTTAACTCTTGGAAGTTCCTTTCAAAAAAAAAAAAAAAAAAAAACTCTCGGAAAGTTCACCCATATGAAGTTTAGGACAAATATCAATTTTTATTTCTAGGTTTTTAGAGTTGTATCATTTAAAATATTAAACTAATAATTATATCGATTTAAACTCTAAATTCTAAATTGTATCAATTTTCACATTCTTTCAAAATTTGTTAGACTAATATTATGTGAAACTTATAAATTCAATCAATTAAATTCCTATATATTCATACTATTCATTAATTATCTTTCAAAATCATCCCTGCACTAATTTTCAAGTATTTGTAAACTTATTCAAATGTTTGTTAGTATTACAAAATGGACAATTAGAGTAATTGCATAGATAATTCTAAAAGAAAATTATAACTAAAAGTCTAAATTAATTCATTTGTCAAAGTTTAAAAATTTATTTAATACAATTATAAGTTTCACGTATAAGATTTTTTCAAACCAAATATAATTAATGAAGGGTGTAAATTGATACATTTATCAAATTTTAGGATTTAAATTCATAGTCATTAATTCATAGTTTAATTTGATTACAAATCCTTAAAATTTAGAGGTATAAATTGATATATATTTTTCTTAAAATTTATAGATCACTAGCTTCATTAGACACAATACTAACAAATCATAGACTAAACTTATAATATGTAGATTAAAATACTATTTTGTTCCTCATACTTTAAACTTTGTTTAATTTTACTTATACTTTCAATTATTCAAGTGTAGTCCCTGTACTTTCAATAAATTTTAAATTTAATCTCTCAGATTTAATTTTTATCGAAATTTATTAAATAATAACAATAATTTTCATGTATAGAAAATAAAATATGTGAATATATTTTCAAAATTTACAGTAAAAATGGTATAGATAACAAGAAGTTTATAGAAAATGAACAATAAACTAGTATCCAGGACTAAATTTAAGATTTATTGAAAGTCCAATAACTAAAATTGGACAATTGAAAACCAAAATTAAACAAACGTTATCAAAATTTTTAAAAGTAAAATAATTTCCATATTAAAAAAAAAAAAGAAGAAAAGTTGTTAAGAAATTATACCTGGATTATAGCTACACGTAGAACATCACCATGCAAACCCATGGCAATGGAGCCAATGGCCATGGCAGCTGGTCCAGCAATAAACTTCAACACCATTCCTATTATTGTAAGTGTTGGTCCACAAGCTATCAACTTCTCTTGCAGTGCCATAAAAATCCCTGCACTTATTTAACCATAACCTAACTCAAGTTTTTCTTATTAACTTTCTATCACAATTTCAAAATATATAAAATCAAATAACAATTAACATTCATATATAAAATAGATGCCAAGAAAATTATCTTCTTTCAATTATAATTGAATTTGTTTTTAATTTAAATGTAACAAGTTGCGTATAAGAATCTGAACCTCCAATTTTAAGAAAGGTAACACGTGTGATTAATTACATCTCAGTTATACTCATTTTGGTTTATCTATCATCTTTGTTGTTTACATGTATAATTAGTTAACCCAAGAAAAGGCAAATGTGACGTAACTTTATTTCTTGAAATTTAGATAAATTGATGTATATTTTATTGACTTGGACAATTGATTGGTGAACATATATATGACACGCCATTTCTTAAATGTTGGGATTGTTCGGCCTACTGAGTAAAGTTAATAAGTATGGAATCAATATGATGGAGATAGTAAATTTGTGTTTGGGGTGTAGAGTTGTATGATAAAGTTTTCAGATAAATGTGAAAAGTAAAAAAAGAAGAGATGATGAAGTTATTCGATAAATGTAAAAAGTAAAAAAAGAGAAGATGATGAAATTACTTAATAAATGTAAAAAAGTAGAGATAAAGAGAATAACGAAAATTCTTCCATAAATGTGTAAAAGATAGAAAATAAGAGAAAATCGAGTTACTATTGAAGTTGAGTTGTTTACACTAACTTAAGAAGTTCGTAAGCCAAACGAGGAATATAATCATAAAAAAACTTAACCCAACTCAACCTAATTTCATCCTAATATTATGCCATAATATACATTAATGTGCTGTGTCTTAATTTGAAATTTTCTCAATTGTGTAAATAAATATACTGACAAAGATCCCATTAGTTTTCTTACATTATTTTTTCAGCTTATATCATTTATCTTTTTTGAATAGATTCCCACTCAAATCTTCAATTATAAACACAATATTTTTCTTTAAATGTGTGTTAAAAATTTTTATTGGGGATTGCTAGACACTATTGGAATTTTAAATGATACTATAATCTATTTAAAAAGTTTAAGAATTAATTATTTAAAGTCAAATCACCTTCAACTGACTTAATTATTTAAAAATTAGGATCATTATATGTGTAATCAATTTGACTCTTCAATCCACAATAGTATTAAATATTATAAAATTGATAAAATCACTTTTTTTTTCAGAGTATAGTTAGTTTTTTCTCATATATTTTTCATGATAAAAAAAAAAAATCAGAAACAAAATTGAAAGAAAAATCTTACCCATATTAAACATGGCAGTGCCAATCCCAGCTTTTGACATGATGAGAATAGATCCTTCCATAATGTTTGGCATTTCAACATGCCACCTGGCATTAATTGAAAAAATATATATGTAATAATTCATAAACAAAAATTCTTACCCTGTAATACACAATATACTAAATTTAAAACATTAATATTTTATTTGGCAACAATTAATTAACTTTTGAAAGTTGGTTGGAGAATATAATTCTATGTTTTTGTTTTCCACACTTCTATTTTTAATTTATTTTTTCCTGAATTTTTTTCTGTTTTATTTTAGTTAATAGTCTTTCAAATGTTGTATATAATTTTAATTTGTAAATTCTAATTAAAATATTATTTGAATCATTCGCATTAATTTAATAAATTATTTAACATAAGCTCTAACAAGAGATTTTTTTTTTTTTTTTTTAACTAAAAGGTCATGGTTTAATCTATGTTGTCCACTTATTTAGAATTTAATATCCTATAATTTTTTTTTTCACATCAAAATATTGTAGGATCAGGCGAATTATCTCATTAAATTAGTCGAAAATAATTTTTTTCTTTTTTTTCCCACTTACTTCCAATAGACAATGCATTTGAAATTGCATGTAGTAAGATATGTGTGAAGTTTCAAAGAAAAATTACATTTATGTTGAATAATTCATTAAAGTTTGACCACACAAAACAAAAATAATTAGGGTTGTTCAAATAACCCGACAATTGAACAACTCAGACTACCCAACTTAAAATGTAAAGGTGGGTTGGGTTAAAAATAAAAAAATAATTTATAACCCGACAACCCAATCCAACCCACTTTATTTGGGTCATTTTGGTCTCCAATCAAACCAACCTAAATTTTCGGATTGATCCAAAAAATACCTTCAACTCAACCAATCCAACTCATGTACACTCTAAAAATAATTATAAAATCATAAGATTTAAACTTGTGAATTTTAGAGAACATTTAAAAAACATATAGAAACTAAGACAACATATATAAAAATCGGTTCAAGTATCATTTTGGTCTATGTACATAGTTTAATAAACTTGTTATATAATGATCAAGTTTAATTTTCAGACTTTCAATAACTTAAAATTGATCTCGAATGTTAGTATATGCTTAATTATTTAATTTTAAAATGTACTAACTCCTCTCTATAAATTTTAGAAATATATATACATTGTGTTTTTCTATTTAATTTAAAAAATATTGTTATAATTATTTTGCAAAATCAGATAAAAAGTACGTCAAAAAATATTTTTAATCACTCAACTTTACGTGATAATGATTTAGTCTCTCTACGGTCAAATTTTACAATTTGTAATGAATCACAACCAAAAATGTATTTAACCTAAAAATTAACTTCAAACTTACAATAAAGATTGATTTTAAGATTTATTAAAAGTATAAGGATAAAAATTTAACAGTGAAACGAATAAAAACTAAAACGAAATAAAATTTCAAATACAAGGACATAAGAGTATTTTTACCTTAACATTTCAAAGAACAAAAAGGAAGTACTATCAAATGTAACTTGTTTTAATCTCAAAATCTAAAAGGCTTTTTCATTTTACTTTTACTTTGTAAGTTTTTAATGATATAGGAATACCTTTTTGCAACAAATGCCCAAGCAAAACCAATAGTACAAGCATATGAGTTGGGATTCCCAGCCAACTTCAGCCAAACTTTCTTCATCAAAGGCTTCAAAGAAGGCCTATGGCTGTTGCTTGATCTTCTTTCCTCAACCTTCATGGCTTCTCCTTCTAAATCCTTGCCTCCCTCTCCAGTCAATTGCACAGCTTTTTCGTCGCTGACAAACCCCGGAGAAGCTTCGGCAGCAATCAAATCCAACCTCGTCCGTCGAAGTTCCAGCACAAACAATAGCATTGTCAACCAAACAATCGCCTGGATCACCGAACCCTGTGCGGTCAAAATTTAAAATTTTCGTTGACATGTCAACATTATTATCTGTGAATGTAACTCTACCAATAAAAACTTTTCAACATTGATATTTAAAACCTTGCCTGCACGACGAGATCAACGGCCATTTGACCATACATGACCTTAGCGAGAGGGACACCGATAACGAGGGCGTTAGTGAGAGTGGAGAGCGAGAAGCTAGTGATGGACCAACAATAACTACCTTTGCTAGTACACTTGGCCCAAAAGGCCAAGACGAGAACGATAATGAGTTTTCCGATGGCATCGGCCACGATGAAAGGAAAGTTGAGATGAAAAGGATCGATGTGAGAAGTGAAGTCGAAGGTGAAGAGAGGGAGAGTGAAATAACAAACCAATTTGTTAATGGCATCGCACTGTTGGGTGCTGAAGATTTTCCACCATTTCACAGAGCCATAGCCTAAGATCAAAGCAAAGTACAATGGAGCCATGGCGGAAACCACCTTGTAAACATCTTCCCAACCGATCATGGCTGCAAAAATCCCAACAATTCCTATTGGTTTTGGAGCACTATTAAAAACTAGAGGAATGGCCTATTTATAAAGAAGAACAAATATTTAGTGTATCTTGGTGTACACTCACCTCTAGTCAGTCCACCTAAATGTCTATTCACAAATGTTAAGAAGAATTTTTTCTTTTAAGATATATGTTTTGAAAATATATTTAAATAGATCTATCTTTTTACATCTTACCAAATTATCCATTCATAATTTACCATACGATAAATTCTTCTTATTTTTTTTCAAATATTTTAATTAATTTTGGGTGTAAGTAATGTGAGAAGATGCATAAAGATAGATGTATCTTGAAATGTATCCAAGATTATCATACTTTATACATATATATATATTTCCATTTATATGTACATGCACAAAGGTGATGAAATCATTTTTTAAGGTCAAAAGACAATTTTGGTCTCAATATTTTGAAGTTTGTTCAATTTTAGTTTGATATGTCTCATAGATATTAAATTTTGTCCACTTAATTGATCAACATTAGTTAAAAAAATAATATTAGTTTTTAGGTAAGGAAATACACTATGAAAATATGATTTGAAAGTTTATAACAAAAATACTAATCGATAATAAAAGTTTTCTTTAAAATAATCAACAATTAACCAGCAATAAGAATAAAATTGAACCAACAGACTAAAATAAAGAATAAAATTGAACCAACAGACTAAAATAAAGAATAAAATTGAACCAACAGACTAAAATAGTAATTTTATCTTTTATTATTATTGATATTTGTTCAGATTCTTGAAACTTGAAAGGTTATGGTTAATGTAATTTACACATCATGTCTTGATTGTATTCCTTTATTCTCTCTTGTGTTTTAAAGAATTTATTTTTATTTTTATGCTTTTTGTAGAATTTTCATTTTACTAATATTTTTTTTTTTGGACAGACTAATACTGTTCTATTCGTTTTACTTATCTATTTTTTTAATTACAGTTTCATTATGATGTTTTTGTTTGATGATTAGTCTTGAAAAAGTCACTTTGGGCTTTTGTTGTTAATTTTGCTAGTTATATTTTATAAAATTAAATCTTTGAAACCAATCGTGCATCGATCAACTAGTTTAAGTATGCACTTTCAACTAAGAGGTTAAATAAATAAATACTAGTTCAAAAGTCATGCATAATAGGTAAGATTCATAGGTTCAAAATATAGAACTTTGCTGATAATGTTCGATGAATTATTTTTAGGCAAATATTATTTTACTCCTGAACTTTAAGTGTTGTATCAATTTAAACCTCAAACGATTATTGTATCAATCCAAACTCTAAACTTTTATAAGTGTATCAATTTAAATTCTGAACTTTCATAATTATATGAAATTAAACCCTCCATTATGTTTTATTTGGATACACTTATGAATGTTTAAGGTTTAAATTGATAATTTATGAAAATTCAGAGTTTAAATTGATACACTTATGAAAGTTCAAAGTTTGAATTGATATAATTATTAGTTTGGGGTTTAGATAGATACAAATCAAAAGGTCAAGGTTTGAATTGATACAATCCTGGAAGTTTAAGATTTAAATTGATACCATTTTCAAAGTTTAGGAGTATAAATTGATATTTACACATTATTTTATCTAGAGAACCTAATAGAAGGATTGGTTTAATTTTGAAACTACACATACTTGTAACCTTACTAAAGATAGAAAATTGGAAACACTACAAGAAAATAACCATTTTTTGACATTTGAAATTGACGAGAAATGGTGGTAAACGCGTCGGAAGATCATCTCAGTCGTTGGGAGTTTGGTCGGGATATACCTGTTGAGAGACCATCTCCGACGCTCATATACATACCTTCGAGAGTTAGTGATAACTCTCAATACCTCGTGTACTGCATCGGGAGTTATCTACTCCCGATGGATGTATATTCGTCGTTGGGAGTTCCTTCATCTCCCAACGATTTTTCTGTTGTTTGGAGTTTGATTCGGAAATCCAATTTCCTGAAATTAAACTCCCAACAATTTACCCATCAAGAGATAGTGGAACTCACGACACCGTCGTTGGAAAATCAAACTCTTACCCATTTTTTCCATTTTTTTTGTTATTTTTCTAATTTTAATCTGATAACCTAAAACTCATAACATTATTAAGAAAATCAAACGTATTCACATAAAATAAATAAACAAACAAAATCGATAGTATTTTTTATTACACAAAAGAGAGAAAAGATGATAAAGATGGTCTACAAAACAAATGTCTTGAAGAATACATAGGAGAAAGTTTGATGACATCTCTAATAACATCTCCAACATCTCCAAACAGCATCTCCAAAACAGTAGTTTACCTACAATTACATTAATTAGAGAACTTTATTATATATATCAAGATTAAATATAAGAAGAATTATAAGACATAGTGAGTGAATACAAAAAAGGTCATGTATTAGAATATTAATTAAACAATTAAACAACTCACGGAAGAACATGGCATGAGACTCCCCTCTTAATAAAATTTAGGCGACCCCTAAGTGTGAGAATATTAGTGAATGCCTACTTTAGGTTCCCCTAAGTGTGAGACTCTAACTCAATAAGAACGTTTATCTTTCTAATATTAGATGAAGACCACTTTACTTAGAAAGCTTAGGCTAGCTCTCCCTAAGAATGAGAATCCCTTCTCAAGATATAATAGAATGATTCAATATGATCTAGTGAACTACTCGAGATCGACAGTAGTAAAGGTTTCACAATCACATGGATTGACACACTTGTGATTTCGGTACAAACACAAGATAAGGACCCAAAAATCTTCAAAGCAGCAACCCTAAAAAGAGAATAATATTATATTAAATATGCACAACAGAAAAAGAAGAAAACCATCTAAAACCAGCAAGCATAATGCTGATAAGCAAAGAAATCTGCAAAAATAAATACCATAAATTTTTTAGATGAGGAAAATATATTCAACCAGAATTTGTAATTCGAGAGACATCTTGAAGAACAATCCAAGGGACAAACATTCCAATAATTCAAATGATGAAGATCCTACGCAAGGGAACGAAATCAATGGCTCTCAAAACAAAAAAGGAGAAAAAAAGGTAGAAAATTTTGGTTGCCACTAAAATTGCTTACGCCTTAAAAAGTAAATAAATAAACAGAATTCAAAAACACAAGTAAAAAATATTAATTGAAGAACAAAAAGAATAAAGAATATCTAAAATAAAAGAATAAAAGCATAGAAGAATGGAAGAACGCAGAAGAATAAAAAAGAAGAATAAAGAATAAAAGAAGAAAGAAAATACACGGGAAAAGACACACAAACAAACAAAAAAAATACTCTAACATGACTCTCAAACAGTATACTTAGACTCCCCAACTTCGCTCAAAATAATTAAACTTAGGCTCCTCTGAGTATGAATACTCAGTGTTCGACTTCTTCACAAAACTAGAAGCTTAAGAAACTCTTCAGTCGGAACTCAGAAGTGCACGTCAATTCATACACAAAACCCACAACTATATATAAGTAGCAAAATAAAACAATTTTGTAAGGAAGAAAATGTTCGCCTAGAAGGATTTGGAAGATTGTTTCTACGGATTTATAAGTGTTCACACGAGGTTTCCAGTGTAACGTGTCAAACAAGGGTTGAACTTGAGTTGGTGTTCATGTTGAAGTTGATTTGATGCGATGTGCTTGACTTGAAGAAGAAAAAGAACGTTATGAATTCTCTCTAGGCTCTCTGAAGGTAGAAAAGGCTGATCCTCTAAATGAGGAGAGAGTTCATAGGTGGACTTGGACTTGGATATCCATGGGTCTGGCTTTGGGCCCAAGTTGCACTTGGGCTTAGTTGGTTCATGGTTTGGCCTTTGAGCCCAATTAATCGGATTTAGGCCTAATTTGACATTTGGTGTCGAATTCAATCTATTTAATATCAAATTGGACCAAATTAATCTTATCTGATTCAATGGTCATGATAAAACCACGTGCGAAATTTGTTTTCAAACAAATGTCAACTCCTAATTGAGCCCAAATTTAATGATTTAGAATTTTGTGTAAATGACGTGACAACTTGTGATTGGTCCAAAATTTTTAATAAATAAGAAAAAAATATCATCTAAATAGAAATTTCTCAGAAAATCATGATGTTCTTGACGAACAAAAGAATAAGTTGGTTGATATTTTACCTAGATAAAAGAATCAGCCAACTCACCATAGTAAACATGTACCTATTATAGTTATGCTTAACTATAAGAGCTAAATTGGTGATATATGATATCGTATTGGAATAAAGAAACTTTTATGGATTAATTAGTGGTTTAACACTATCAAGTAAATTCTAAATCAATTTGGATTTGGTGCTCTACTTAATTATCAGCAAGTTTTGGAACTTGGTTTTTATAGCTTTGCTTATAATTGATTACAGATTAAATTATACACTTCTAGTATAGTTTCTACTTCACTCATAACTTATCGTACTTATGCCTTTCAAACCAAAGAAAAAAAAAAAAACTATTATACTTATGCTTATTTAATCGATTTCGATTCAGATTTTAATATTAACATATTATAATCCAATTAAATATTTTAACGAAAACTACTAATGGGTATTTTTGAAAAAATGAATTGAAAATTGAAAAGTACGCAATTGAAATTTTGGAAAAAAAAGTGAATATAATTAAAAAAAACCATACTTAGTTGTAGTCTAATATTATAACTTTTGATTTTCTTTGCTAGTGTTTTTCAGGAATCGAACAAAAAAAAAAAGGAATTTAGAATTCAATAGAGTGAAAAGGGTTCGATTTATATAATAAATATAATAAGGGGTTAAATTTGTAAAGTAGACAAGAAAATGAGACCAAATGGTGCTAAAAAGGAGCGTTATGGCACTCCATAGTGTTATGTATGGCGACCAAATTCGAGAGCATAACTTTAGGCAGTGTTGTGGCAAAGTTTTTGCTATCGATCCTATGGATTTCAATCATTAATGACATCGAATTTTGGAGACTTAGAACATGTTTTAACTATAGAGAAGCTTGGAGGTCATTCATTAATTCTAAGGGACAAATTAAGGTGTGGCTAACATTCTCCACCGCCTTCGATACTAGTTTTTTTTTTTTTTCTCTATTCTTTCTACTACTTTGAATAATTGTTAAGGTGTACGTAAGTATGTGTTTGACAATAAGGAGTGGCTAGACTTATTTGTTTTATGGTGTTGGTAAACTTGTTCATGAATTTGAGTATTGTTTAGAACTTAAATGAATACTATGGAATTGATTATGACTTTGTTTAATTACATGCTTCTTAACTTGGTATCAAAAGATTAGTAATTGATTAGGATTGCATGAGAAAATTTTGTTTTTAAAAGAAAGTAATTCGGATTATAGTTTCTAGATTTAAACACATCATCAACACAAAATTTCATAGAACTTATGCACAACTTAATGAATTGAACAATGAAATGAATACACTAGAACACTTTTATCTTTAAGATTTAATCTCTGTCTTTTTATTTTCTTATGAGTTTGCAATTATTACCATCTTGTTTCCAATTCTTGATTATAGTTAACGCAATTCTAGAATAGCTAAATTAATCTGGACATTTAATTTGATCTCTTAAGATGATATTCGATTTTTGACCCTTACTAAGACACGTACAGCTCAAATGCATCTAAATATTTTCTAAATTAAAACCAGTCACATAAATTAAAATATATATTTTTTGTTCTTTTTATTATTTGATTTTATTATTATTGATATGTTTTGGTGGGTTCATTAGGGGGCAATTGAGAAGTGGTGGAATCCATAAGATCAAAATTTATTTGGTTTGTGGTGTGAGAGTGAGTGAGTGGGTGCATGGAAGTGATTTGTGGCAGTCACCAAAATGAATTGTGCCTTTTAATTTAATTATATGAGATGGTAAAAAGCCTATTGGGAATAAAGAATCATGAAGTGTAGCATATATCTTTGCAAATTGGATTTCTTATTTTTATATAAAATATTTTTCTCTTTAAATCTATTCTTCAACAATAGAGATGTGTCATCTATTTTCTTTAGGAAAAATGAATGGCTGATTTATTTATTTATTATTATTTTTTTAAAACTAGCCTTCTCTTTATCTGAAAATAAATAAAATTAACATCTTAATAATATTCATTTTATAACTAATTTCCTTTTTGAAAATATTCTTCAACAACAGAGATGGGACATGGTCATTTATTTATTTTTACTAGTTGGAAGGCACGTATGATGTACGTGACTTAAATTTTTTTATAATAAAATTTAAATCGTTGTTTAATCTTTCTTTATCATAAAGTTTTGATTCAATTTTCATCGAGTGTAATTAATAAATATTTGATATGAAATAAATAATTTAAACATAGTGCCTTAAACCATGTTTCAAGTTAATTTACGATGAAATATGAGATATTTTGAATGTCATTGAAAATTTTTTAGAATTCTTTTTAAGGGGAAATAAAATTTTTAAATATGAATATATTTATGTAATTGATTAAATTTTAAATAGATGACATGAAATTTAAAAGTATAAAAAGAAAAAGAAAATATAGAAATAGATAAATGAATAAAATTAAAATACAGATAATGTAATCGGAATAAAAGTGATACGATACAATAATGTAACTTATTTATTATTTCTTAGTTTAATTCTTTACTTCCTGGAAGATAATGCTTTTTGGAGAGTAAAAAAGAATGAAGGGAAAATATTGGAAATAAAAACAAATTTTTTAAAAATGTATCTTGTAGTTTTTTTCAAAAAAAAGAAAAAGAAAAAGAAAAAGAAAAAGAAAAAGAAAGAAAGAAAGATTGTTTGTTATTTTTTTTTATTTTAAACTTCTCATCAAAATTTTTTATTCATGTATTTGATTTAAAAAGTTTATTTTAATTTTTAATATATGTATCAAAAATCCCAAATAATACAATACCCATAAAATTATAATAATATTCATTTTTATTATTCAATAAAGTTTAAAAAGAATTTGATGTTTCTCTAAATTTATTGATGAGAACAATACATTAAAGAAGTAATGTGTTCTCAAAAATAAATAATTTGAGTTGGTTTTCGATTTTTCTATGATTATCTCGTGGAAAGATGTTCTACGCTTCAGTAGGAAACGGAACCTGAGTTTGAGATACATAGGATGACATGAAATTCTGGAACTTATTATACCATCAATCACTACATGAAATCGAACTTCTCCCGATGTCACAATTGATCGAAAAAGGGTAAAAAAATGGGTTGAGAAAGCCTCTCCCGACGAATAATGGGTCGTCGGGAGTTTAGTCGGGAAAAATCCGTCGGGAGAGAAACTCCCAACGCATGAATCAAAGGCGTCGGGAGTTGTCGAAGAACTCCCGATGCATGTATAGGCGTCGGGAGTTCCTCAAATTGCCGACGCATTATATACGGCATCGGCAGTTTGAGGAACTCTCGACGCCCTATACATGCATCGGGAGTTCGTCGACTAACTCCCGATGCCTTGGTTTTAGCGTCGGGAGTTCAACTCCCGACAGTTTGTTTTTATTTGTCGGGAGTTATAGTTACTCCCAACCCAATAAAATATGCGTGTGGAGTTTCTTCATTAGTTGAAAATTGTCTTTTAAATATTTTTAATTTTTAATTTTTAATTTTTTTAAATTTGATTTGAATAACTTGTAAAACATAATTAACCAACTTAAGCAGATTCACATAATAAATAAAACAAAAAAAACGAAGTCTATACTATAACAAATAAATGAGAAATTACAATATCCTACGATAAAACAAAGTTGATAGTAGATAAAAGAAATTTGTTTTCACAAATACATAAAAATAAAATGAAAACAACGTCAATAAATACAAAAAAGAAAACAATGTCTGGAACACAGCATCTTGAACAATCGTCCAACCTCATCTCTGAACAACATTCTATAATAAAACAAAAACATTCAGATCTCATCATCTTTAAACATCCACAACACGTTCAAACTTCATAAACAAAACATCCACAAATGTCATAATCATCCAACCAAAGCTCATAAATAAACAAGAACACATTAGAACTTCATAATTGTCCAACCAAACATCATAAATTTCATAAACAAGAACGAACACAAATAATATTCAAACTTTCTCCCCAAAATAATCTAAACCAATCTCAACCCACCCCCACAACACATTAGAACTTCATAAACATTCATAAACACACAAAAAATCCAAGTTTAATGACAAAACGAGTACAATCAAACTCTACCCAGCCACCACGACAAACATGAAACCTACCGAACATCAAAAAACACACAAAAACCTATAAATTCAACTCCAAAACGATTACAACCAAACTCTACACACCCTCACAACATATTTAAACTTCATAATTTCATAAACAAGAACGAACACATATAAAACTCATATTTTCTCCCCAAAACAATCTAAACCAATCTCAACCCACCCCCCACAACGCATTAGAACTTCATAAACATTCATAAACACACAAAAACTCCAAGTTCAACGACAAAACGAGTATAATCAAACTCTACCACCCCCCACGACAAACATGAAACTTCCCAAATATAAAAAAGCACACAAAAACCTACAAATTCAACTCCAAAACGATCACAACCGAACTCTACGCACCCCCACAACATATTCAAACTTCATAAATTTCATAAACAACAACGAACGCACATAAAACTCATACTTTCTCCCCAAAACAATCTAAACCAATCTCAACCCTTCCCCCACAACACATTAGAACATCATAAACATTCATAAACACACAAAAACTCCAAGTTAAACGACAAAACAAGTATAATCAAACTCTACCCACCCCCACGGCAAACATGAAACCTCCCGAACATCAAAAAACACACAAAAATGACAAAACGACAAAAAACACATCAAAATTCAGTTATTTGGCTACCATAACTGCAGGATAGCAACAATTCTTTATCATAAAGCTACTTAAGACCTAATTACTTTGCTACCATAACTGCAGGATAGCAACAAATTAGACAACTAAATAATGCAGTAATCATATCTAATTCGATGAACCTCCTCTCTGTGATCGTATCTTGTCTTCTATCATTTTTTTTCATTTCTTCCATTTGTCTTACATGATCCTCTTTCATTTATTTCTGAACGTTTTCAAGTTCCTTAATCCTCGACTGAGATTGTTTCTAAATGTGTCCATTTGTTTCTGAACGTCTTCAATCGCATTACTAAATTGTACCTAATGTTGAGAAATCGGCTTCGTCTCCCCCTCATTTATCACGATTGTAATTCTGCGATGTTTTTTGACGTATTTTTCCAATTCGATGTTCCGCGAATGTTTGTGTTTCCTCCGAGTGGATGTTGAGCTACTATCTGAGGAATAAAAAATTTAAAACAGTTTATGATGTATTTCAGTTAACAGAATATATTTCAAAATATACTAACCTGAAGTGTCACCCACAGAAGATCCTGTGTTGCCTAGATATATCTTCTGAAATTCTTTATCAGCCTTCTATTGCCTATTAGGGGTTGACTTCGTATCTATACAAACACAAAAAAGATAGAACAATATTAAATTAATATGAAATACGTGTAAACAGAGAAAAAGATAATGAGTAGATACATGAATAAACTCATAACCTAGGTCTAAATCACGCAGCTTTCGCTTGACTTCATAAAAGGAAGTAGGTATAGCGATGCCATCTGGAAACGCTACTTTTAAAAATTCCAGCAACATGTCAAACGATTTGTTACTCTAACCATTGAGAATTTTGATATGCATAACTTCACTAAAAAGTTCAAAGATGAAAATTGCGAACAACCAGGGTATAATTCATTACGTGCTTCGGTCATTAAATCCTTGAATAAGTTTGTGGTATCTCTTTCTTGACCATTAGAGGACATTTCATTCTCAATCATTTCTTCATTTACATCTTCTTTTTCAATTGGAACTTGTAAATCGTTTATAAGATTCAACATCTCATTTTCTTCGACAACATTACCCTTTATACTATCTACTTCAACATTCTGTATTGAATGAGTTGTATGACTTTCAAAACCTCTAGATAAGTTTACTGGCTCTCCATGATATACCCATTCACAGTATGAGGGAGATATTCCATATGTTAACAGATGTCGTTCCATGATATCTTTTTTTTCCCAAATTGAATTCATACAATTCTTGCATGGACATCTTATTCGCCCAAAATCATTAACATGAAACTTCGTCATATCTAAAAACTGGGATACTCTTTCTATATACTCCACTGATAACTTATTCCTTAGTTTAATCCATTATTTATTCATCTTTAAAAATAAATATTTTTTTACCAACTTGTAATCCAAAACAATAACCTGGATTAGAGGACAAAGTTCAAAGTCTTTATTAAGCATGAATTTTGATTAATTTAATAAACAATTCCAAGTTTGTTCAGAGAATTTAAAATTTTAAATAATTTCTAATAGGTGATTTGACTTTTTTTGCCCCTAATATTATTGATTTTTTTTGCCCCTAACTAAGTCCAAAATTAAGTAAAATTGTAACATCCATAATCCATCAAATTGCATAAATTGTAACATCCATAATCCATAATTCACAATAATCCACGAAATTGCTGAAATTATAACATCTATTATAGTAAATTAAGTAATCCATAACCTTAAGAATTAAAAGGAAAATAACAAAGTCAATCCACAATAACATCCACAATCCATAATTTAATTCACATTAGATTACCAACATGCTAGAAATTAAACATTAGCAACATTAATTACCAATATTACCAACATGCTAGAAATTAAACATTAGCAATATTAGTTACCAACATTACCAACATGCTAGAAATTAAACATTACCAACATTAATTACCAACATTACCATCATGCTAGAAATTAAAAACAATGACTTAAATTATATACAAAATAAGAGAAAATAAATGAAATGGATGTGCACGAGCCTTGTTGAAAGCATGAAAATACAACAAATTCGCAAGCAATGAAGTGGGAAGGCGGTAGCGGAGGACGGCGCGAAGGAGGAAGGGCAGGCGGCGGCGCGTGTGGGGGAGTGGCGTGGGTGTGAAGGGAAGAAGGAAAATGGGGTGGTGGGCATGAAGGGGGGCGACGGGCATGAAGGGGGACCAGTGTGGGGGGGAGCGGCGGGGAAGAGGGAAAATGGGGGGAGGGGGGCGGCGGGTTGGGGTTTTAATATATAGAAAAAGGGGAAAATGAAGGAGAAGGGGATATGGTTTTTACCAGATCCCATTTCCTGACGCCGCTCGATGGGCATCGGGAGACCGTCGGGAGTTCCGGGTAGCTTAAGGTGTCGGGAGTTCCTAAGGTACTCCCGACGCCTATTTTAATCGTTTGGAGTACTTAAGGAACTCCCAACATCTATTTTAATCGTCGAGAGTTCCTAAGGAACTCTTGACGGTCCCTTACGATAAGAACTCCCGATGGTGCTTTACGGCATCGGGAGACACCTTATCTCCTGATGACTGAGCTTCCGACGACCGATTTAGGCGTCGGAGGAGCTCATTTTTCTTGTAGTGAACATACCATTTAGCATTGTCAATGGAGCTTTCTAGAATCATGACGTGTTTCATGTATCTTTTGATGGAAATATATTCTAGATCCTTACATCCTTGAAGCACAACTGATACAGTTAAAAGAAAACCTGTCCTACGAAGAAGAACTTGTGGCATTAGTGGGCGTGAGAGATCATTTGTGAATTCAATCAGACCTACGTAGAAATTAGCATGTTCGTAGAATTATCCGACTTCAATCAGAGCGATGCCATTGCATTTGCTCATATATTGTACAGTTGTTGTGATCAATACTTGATTGTCATGGGTGTAACACAGTTTGGATGAACATTGGTGATTATGGTATACATTTAGTTTGTTTTATGAGTTTGCTAGTAAGAAAGGAATAATGGTCATGAAAACTAGGAACTGGTGGGCAGTAGGTGCCATAAAATCCTCGTCCCTCTATATCATTCCCCATTCCTGTGAAATTCTTCGCAAGGATCGGGGTGGGGATTCCTCACGAGAAAAATTTCTCTTTTTTTTTAATATATTCATTTTTAGCAATTTTGTTTATTCTCAACCAAATAAAATTATATATATTAAATGAGTTAAATTTTCATTCAAAGAAAATAGTATAAAAATTCATTATAAAAATAATACTATTATATGTGTAAAAATATAATTTAATCCTATAATTTCTAAAGTTAAAATTTAAATATTACAATATCATAGTCAAGTTTTTCATTTAAATACTATAACATTTATGGGTTAAGGAAGAAAGTCTTAAATGTTAAAACAATTTAGAAATGTAATAAAGTACGAAAATGTTGAAATGGAAATTAGAAAATAAACAACTTTTTATACAACAATTTTTGTAAAAAGTATATAGATATAATAATAATAATAATAATAATAATAATAATAATAATAATAATAATAATTGTAACAATAATTATTATTATAAACTCATATTCTTTTTATGTAAACGAGTTAATAATAATAATAATAATAATTATTATTATTATTATTATTATATAAATATAATTAGGAAAATTATTTCAAACGGTAAAATTGCTGAAAATATTTACAAAATATAGCAAAATTTTGGAACTATGAATGATAGATGTTGATAGACACTCATAGACTTCTATCAGTGTCTAACAATGTAACTGATAGACATTAATAGAAGTCTATCAGCGTCTGTCATTGATAATTATAAAATTTTACTATGTTTTGTAAATATTCTGATTCATTTCTTTATATTTAAAACTAGCCCATATAATTACATAATATACTCATTGGGGTAGGGACGGGGTCAGGGATGGGGATGAGGATCCATCCCCATTTAGCCAACGGGAAAAAAATTATCCATGCTCCCTCCCTCATTCCCAATCTAATCGGGGATTCCCTGCCCTATACAGGGCGGGTCCCTGCGGGGCTCCAACCCCGCGGTGTAAATGGACATCCCTACATAAAAAGCATGGTATATATCGTCTTCACATCTCTTTCTAGGTTAAGAGGGTAATTTGGAAGGGCTGTGACACAAAATCAAACTTGAAGTTTGAACATCCTTTTAAAATTCAGTTGATGCCACCATGTGTTAGATTCAGAAAATATTTAATTATTCCTTTTTTTTTCTTTAAGTGTCCATTAAAGAAAAAAAAACTATAAACATTGACGGAAATATCTTAATTTCGCAAATAAAACTATATTATATACAATTTAAATTTATGTGTATTTTACTCGATTCTTACTTTGGTTTTCCAGAAAAATATTGTTAATCAAATAAATCTGCATCTAATTAAGATTTAACAAACAAAATCTCTCATTGATGTGTTTAATTTCAATTGTTAGCAATGTAAACATTTTAACTTAAATTAAAAAAATGGATACAAATGAAATATTAAAAAAATAAATTTTGTTGATAAAAATCTAAAAATTTAAACAAAATCGAATCAAGAAAAATAAAAAATTTACCACTCAATCAAGAAGTAATAGTGGGATGATTCTACATTGACTTGTGTGGGTAATGGATACAAATGAAAGATTCAACCCAAACAATCAATTTTCTCTCCCTAAATCGATGCAAATTCAAGATTTAAGTGTTTCTCTCGATAAAAATCTAGAAAATCATTCAAAATTGAATTGGGAAAAACTAAATATTTATTGCTCAATCAAAAAGATACAAATGAAAGATTCAACAAAAAAAAAACAATTTTCTATCCCTAAATCCATGCAAATCCAATATTTAAGTGTTTCTCTTGATAAAAATCTAAAAAATTAAAGAAAATTGAATCAAGAAAAACAAACAAAACTTACTGCTCAATGAAGAAGTAGTAGTGAAATGATTCCATAATTGATTTGTGTAAGTAAGGAAATAGACGGGGAATCAGAGAGGGAATCATCCTCTTCATCTTCCTCCTTTTGTTTATGAAAGTGTGATTGACTTTCTACCATTGCGATTTTTTTTTCTTTGCTCGAATTTGCACTCACTTTCCTTTGTCAAATTCACCATCACATTCTACGGCCTCCTTCAATTGCTTGTCTATGGCCAATGTATGGTTTAAAAAGCTAACCATAATATATGGAAACACGGTACAAAGTAGAAAGAGCAAAAATAAGATTCTTCCCTTGTAGAGAATTAGAGGGTAAAAATTAAATGGAAGTTAGTGAGCGTACATCATAAAAATCATAAAAGATGAGAATTAAATTAAATTATTTACTAACCTGTAAATCTAAAATTATGAAAGGGTGGAAATTTTACGAAAAGGTGGGTTGAATGATAACTAACCATTAAATCTAATTGTATTGAGCAAGACATAACATAAACACAAACTATTACTTACAAACCCAAACAAAAGGGGGTAGCCGAAAGGATGAACAAGACTCTAATGGAGAAAGTGAGATGTATGCTCTTTGAAGCTCACCTAGAAGAAATATTTTGGGAAGAAGCACCAGCTGTTGCTACTTATTCTTTGGACAGAAGCCCCTATAGCTCGATGGAAATGAAGACTCTTAAAGAAATGTGGACAGGAATGCCCCCTAACTTATCACACCTAAATATCTTTGGGTGCAGTTCCTATGTAGGTGTGAGGCAAGGCAAATGAATGTGACCACAACCTTTCTACATAAAAAGGTAGATGAAGAAATCTTCATTGACTAGCCTAAGGGATTTGAAACTGGAAAAAAACTTGTGTGCAAACTTAACAAATCCTTGTATGGCTTAAAGCAAGCCCCTAGATTCTGGTACAAATGTTTTGATGATTATATGATCAAAATCATTTTTACTAGAAGCCAATATGATGCCCTTGTTTACTATAGAAAAGATAAAGACGAAAGCTTGGTTTACCTAGATCCTTGAAAAATAAAACAAATCAAAGATTAATTAAGCTCTGAATTTGATATGAAAGATCTTGACCCAACTAAAAGAATCCGAGGAATGAATATTTTCAGAAGAAGATCCTAGGGTGAACTTGTTGTTTCACAAAAGGTATACACAAAATAGATCCTAACCAAGTTCAATATGATTGATGCAAAACCAGTCAACACACCTTTGGCTTGACATTTTATCCTCTCTACCAAAGATTCATCTAAAGATGAGGTAGACAAACAAAAAAATTAAAGAAGTTCCCTAGCCCAATGTACCTGGAAGTATCATGTATCTAATGGTCTTTACAAGACTAGATCTTGCTCACTATTCTAGCCTTGCTAGTCAAGTCATTAGTAATCTAAGGAAAAAAAACTATTGGGAAGCTACAAAGTGGATTTTTCGATACCTAGTTTGGAACATTAATAAAGGCTTATTTATTGGGATTGATGCCCTAAATCTCGTAGGGTCCTGTAGTTTGTAAACACTTGTATGAACAAACATTCTGTGATTTATAATATATGATATTTTATTCATATTGTTTATGAAATATTTGATATTTTAGTTGCATTAACCACAAACCAATAAACTAAGATCCATGGTTATCGTTGTAACTTAAACATGTATGTGGAGACATACAAGTGGATCGTGTTTTAAGTGATAACCTAAATGGTCTAGTATATGGATAAGGCTGGGTACATTATCCTTGTGACACTACGAGTATGGCCTGCTTTGTAGGTGTTACAAATGTTGTAAAGTGCTACAAATAATATGATCCTGATCATTCATTTATTAGACATGTAAACGGGGATATTCTATACAAAAGAGTTTGTATAAGACCAAACCACGAAATTCATAGTCTCGTTATAAACGCCATTCATAATTGAGGCTTTCATATCACTAGGATGACCATAGGTAACATGACCTTAATCCTGAGTGAGCTCTGAACTCCTACCTATGAGGGCGGTCCTTTGATTTGCATGGGTGAGAGTGGCCAGATCCTCGACTCAACAAGCCTACCATTTTGGGGATTCGTGTTATTAGGAAGCTAGGAACTCAGCTACACAAGATGGAATTCACTTATTCCCCGAAGCAAGGGTAATTAGATAAATTGCTCCCTTAAGAGCTAATTTCGAGTCTTGAACAATGTGGCGCCACACCCTCTCTTGGCTCGAGAAGAGTTTAATCATAGTGGGACTATGATCTATTGTTCATTAGAGGGATCAGTGGTACATAAGGAGTTAGATGTAACTATAGGGGCAAAACGGTAATTTGGCCTAGTTGTACTTACGAGCGATTTGTGAAGGATCATCGTACTGTTGATTAGTTATATCCAATGGACACAGAAATACATCTGTAGTGCAAAAAGTGCAATTGTCGGTCTTTAGTTAAGTGTCTGACAGTTAACAAATGGTGGATAAAGTAATTAAAGAGTTTAATTATTTATTCACGTACCAATGAAGCTTCAAGCTACAGGTCCATAAGGTCCCCTTGGTAGCTTAAAGGATTAAGTTGAGAATCAGTTTTTGGGTTAATTTGAAATGTTCAAATTAATAAGAGGGAATTTAATTATATATGATATAATTAAATTTATTCGATTATATATAATATAATTGACATAATGTATTTGCTACATTATAATTTAATTGGAGGAACAAATATTTGAATATGATTCAAATATATTTTCTATGAATAAGATTCATAGTTGTTAAATTTAGTGATTTACATTAAATGCCATAAAATAGAGAAAAAGAACTATGGTTATATATTGTATATGATGCAATATAAAACTATAGGTTATAAATATAATATGATAAGTTGGTTATCATATTTATTAATTATTTGATAATTAAATTCTTTTTCTCAATAACCACCCTTTCATTAGTAGTTTTTTAGTTTTATAGCAAATTTGGGATAAAATGAAATTTGATTTCAAATCTAAAACGACTGACGATATTAGTAATCGAGTAGAAAGTCTTTCTATACGATCACTTGAGAGACTAAACGATCGAGCAATATGGTCTACGTGATAGACTTCGTCGTCTACACGACAGTGTTGTTCTCATCTCGATTGTCTTCCTCCTCCACACCAAATCTTACCTCTAACCAAAATAAGCTAGAGCCCACCACTCCTGGATTTTCATACCAAAAATACTAAGGTATCCAAGTGGTAGTGTCCGGTTGGTTCGAGGATCGAGTTGTTGCCTGTTGCTGATCAAGGGAGATCGTGTTGTTAGACGCGTTCGTGAACGATCGAGGGATTATTTTGATGAACGGTTCTTCAAAGGTATAATCTCTTATCCTTTGTTTTCATTTCAGAAGCATGCTATAATTTAAGTTTTGTACATAATCTGTTCTGTATAACTATAAATGAATGCGTTTAAACACAATGGGATTTGGACGATCCGCTTCCGCTCAAAGGTCCTCTGTAATCAAAGTTTCTTCATTTATTGTGTTGCAAATTAAAGACAAAAAGGATAGACAACGACTAGTGTGGTGTGGCAGCCTTATTATTTGAAGCTCTTTTCTGTTTGTGTTTGTTCGTGTGATAGTGAAGAAAAAGAAAAACTCTAAGTTTTGTGTTTCTCTGTATTGTTAATTCCAAAATACTAGGTTGTGATATTGGAATATATTGGAGATTTGGTTGGTTAGCTTTATATTTTTCTAAGGTGAGTTTCTACAGTTCTCTCAAATAAAGCCTTAACATCTGTTTCAAATAACAGATTATTTTCTTGCAAAATATTTTTTTCCTTATCGAAAAGAATCTGGCTGATTCATTTCGTCCGATATTTTCCTTTATTGAGGTGCAAATTATTTTTTTTTCCAAATGGGGTTTTTTTCCTTTATTGAATTTGTTTATTAAAGGAGAATTATGCTGATCATTTAGGAATGCCGCTTTTGTTATTTTGAGCAAGACATTTTTTATTCGGTGGGCGAACTGTGCAATATTGTGTTTTTGCTCTTTGCTCACTCATTCCGCTATGCAAGTTTTTCAGTCATTGAGTGCAACATGTTGAAGATAATCACGATCTTAGGGGGAGCCTAAGTCGTCTCTGTTGAGAAGTCTTAGGGGGAGCCTAAGTCATTCCTACAGAGAAGGAGTTCTCTATCTTAGAGGGATCCTAAGTTTCAGTAGTGTAAGGAGTTCACTGACTTGAAGGAAAGATATTAACATTAAGAGGAGTCTCAAACACTGTCAGAAGTCGAAGTGTTCAACACTAAGATTATTAAACTTAGGGGAAGCTTCAGTGCATTTGAGAGGGAGTCTCACATCTAGAGTAAGCCTAGGTGATCAATGAGTTGAGCTCTACATGTGCCATTGTAGTTGTCGTGTATTACAGATATGTACTGCATTGTAAATAGCTTAACTCTTTAATTTTAGTGAATTATCTTTCCCGGACACACTGCCCTCGAGACGTAGGTTTTTTCACCGAATTACGTTACCAACTTCTGTGTTCTTTATCTCCTTGCTTATTGTCAGAAACTTGTTGTTACAGTTATTGTGTATGTTTTTCGTTTAACATTCGTAATACGAGTGACATCAAACTAACGTTTTTCAATTGCTATCAAAGCGAACCTTTATCTCAGGTGTTTCGATCATGAACGAAATTAAGGAAGGTGTACTACAAGAAATAACAGATACGATAGCTAACGGAAAGAGCTATGATAGACCTTTTATAACTTTTTTCGAAGGTCCTGACAGCCCATATTATTAAAAGTCCAAGACTTTTTATAGTGTTTTTGTATGACTATAATGAATGCTATAATATAGTAAGAAGATATAGCATATATACATTGCTATAAAAATATTTCATAGCCTTGGTTATTAAGGCTATCATTAATGAATAATAGCTTGTTCGTAATACTATCTTTTCCGGATAATAATTTTTTTTTAGTGCTATCTTTAAACAACAACTTTTTATTAATGCTATCTTTAACATATAATGATTTTTTCTTAATGCTATTATTATATCCTATATATAGGTTTAATTTTATGTTACATCGAACTTACACATCAAAATTTCATAATCAATTCAAACTAGAATTACTTATTTTTAGCTGAGTATACACATGAAATACTTGGTAATGCATCAAATATCACGACTTCCTTTAATAATAAAAATCTGTAATCCATTTGTACATTATAAAATAATGAAATTATCCAACAATAAAAGTACACCAAATATAATTTGTAATTATATAAGTTCACAAAATATAAAATTTACAAGCGTTCAAAATTATGTCATCATAGAATTGAGCTTCCATCTTTGAGTCAAACTAATTAAGATTATGGATAAAGAGCTTTGAGTTGCCGAGTTGGATGAAGTGAAAGTTGGATCATGAGTCAAATTGAGCCAAACAATGGGAGAGAATTTGGTGATGAAGTTATCTCTTGAGGTTAAATTGACATTGAGATCTAAAAGGCTTCAACAGAAGCAATATAACTTGTAATTAAGAAAGTTACCAAATATTTCATCACAAGCAATATAATCTCTAATTATCAGTTGAAGTTTTACTAGATGTGCAATCCTTTAAATCTCAATGTTCCTCTTGTTGTTATAAAAGATCTAAAACTAGCTTAGACAATTTTTTTGTGTAAAGAGATCATAATTAGAGATACTATAACAATCTCCTACTATTTTATTTATCTATACAGTAACAACTTAAATCAACTATGGGCCAACAAAATCTTTCAAGCATCCCAACATAAATGATCTCCAATAGCACAACTATTATTGGTGCAAACCATAAAGATCGTAAAAGAATTTTATGCAAGCAAAGATCATTCCTTAAACCATAATCGAACTCCTAGAATCATTAAAATCAAATGAGATTTCATCTAAAAACCAAGTGAATATTTCACCTACAACATGTTGATATATAAACCACATGATTCACAAGAAAAATCACAGAAAAATATACCAAATAAATCTAATCATCAATGAAGAGAAAATCAAACATTGATAAAAAGAAAAAACACAACCAGATTGAAGCTTATAAGAGTGCTAAAAATTCAAAATGGCAGCGAAATTTTATAGACAATAAAGGCAAGGGCTAGCAATAATGCCACTCATTAAAACCAAGCATATATGAAACTAAAAAGTAAGGTGGAAGTAGGATTTGATTTTATTTAGTGTCGTTAGAAAAACAATCAAGAGATAAATAACCTCATGTAAGCATTGTACCAACATTAAGCTTTTAGAATAGTAGATTTGATTTCAAACTGCATGAGGTAAGTATCAAATAAGCTGATAATAAATTTTCAGGCGAGTCATTGGACAGGTGGTAAAGGGAGTATCTCAACAATGATTCAGAAAGCATCTACAGTTCCACACTACTAGATGATAACTTCATAAAGGGGAATACATTGAATAGAAGAAAAATCTGTACAATTTCAACCTAAAGCCCTTGTCTGCGGTATTTGTTTGAATATGAGAACTTTCTTCTGAACCAAGTATAACTTTTCGAGTGAAAGAATATGAAGTAAAAAGACATATACACATCAATACTTTTTCAAACACAAGTTTAAAGGGTCGGTGCAGAGAAATTATATATGAATAAAAAGAACACGGAAGAATGTTGAGCACTTGGCCAAAGTCAAGGAAATAAAGTTATTATAATGAGAACAAAGAATAAACTCATACACCAAATGATTACCAACTTACAAGACTACCATTGTAATTGATTTCCAATCTAGAGGAGTGCCAATGTGGTCAAGCAACACTGAGAAACCTCAAAAGATATATCTCCAACCATAAGATTGAAAAGAAAGTTATATGTGAAGAAAGTCCCTCTACGTACCTTACTTGAGAGCATTGATAAACTTGCCAAAAGTTGCATAAGAAAGATCAACTCATGATCCAATTGTGAAAGCTACACCTCAACGGTTATGCCACGATGTCCTTAAAACCTATATGCGATGGATAGAATCCTTTAACCATGACATATTTGCTTATTTGAACATAATTTCATTTCTTTCTGAAAGAAAAAGGAATAGTTAATTACACAAAAGAAATCAGTTTTTTATGAATGTCCTAGAATTCAGCTACACAAAAAATTTGTAGGTGCATTCATTAAACATAACTCTTCTTCCTCTCCCAAGTATATATTCACAATTATGAATGGAAAAACAAAGGGAGAAGATGCACTAAATGTTCAACCTATAAAATTGTACTAAAGCATAGTAACTTTTCAGTCATGGCATATAAGGAAATTGGAAGGTATAACAAAAATAAAAAGACGTAGAGATGAATTGATGAGAGAAGTGACCTCATGTTTGTGAAGACAATTACTAAGACTATACATTTATTAATTCACAATGCCCTTTTTTTGTACCTTCTGTTATCCTTTTGTTTGGAGAAGTAAGAAAAGTGTTCAACCTTGAGAAGAAACTCTACCTTGTATGTCAAAAGAACTATAAAGGTACACATATTCTCTTAAAAAAGAACTCACCATTATAAACTAAGTCACAGAAGTACAAAGAAACCTAGTAGATTCCATCTCTTCAAATGCCTCGCAGAAGCTACATACCTCATTTTTATAAGGAATTAAACCAAATTTGTCCTCCCCCGTAATGAAAATAGAAAACTTCATATATTTGTAACATTAGTGTAAGTCATGAACATTTATATTCAATACCAAGGACATTAATGTCTGTGATTGAAATAACAATAACCTTATTTACCTAAATTTTAGTATTGGCCAACTTCAAATGGGAGGGAAATACAAAATAGTAATGACAGTGGACTATGAGAAAGAGTAATTTACCTTGATGGCTAGATCTTGTTTCAAACCTCTTGGTAGTGTTTGCTTCGGAGATTGAAAGGTGAGAGAGGCAGCAAAACAACCTTTGTGACAACACATGCTAGGATGACAATCAAGTTCAAATGAGAATGATACAAAAAACTCAACATTCCATATGATGAATTATATATAGTTTATCATAGACAAATAGTTTCACTTACAACCAAAGTATAAGCACCAAGAGTCTAATCTATCCCAACAATTTTCTATACCCACTTCTAACTACCTTCTAAGACACTTCAAATTTTTAACATGCTAATTTTCAAATTCTAAGGATATCTTTATCAATGATGTTGAGATGATGCCGTACTCTCATTGGGTCCTGTAGTTTGTAAACAAAGTATTGAACAAATGCTTGTGATGTAATAATATTTGATATTTTCTTCACTATTGTCTATGGAACATTGGATATTTTAATTGTTCTACCACAAACTAATAAACTAAGATCCCTGGTTGTCGTTTGTAACTTAAGCATGTATGTGGAGACATACAGGTGGATCATGTCTTAAGTGATAACCAAAATGATCTATAGTATATGGATATAGGAGGGAAACCTTATCCTGGTAATGATATGGATGCGGCCCGTTTGTAGAATAGTTACAAGTGTTGTGACTTGCTACAGATGATCTGATCCTGATCATTCATGTGGAGACATACGAGCGAGGGTGTCCTATACAAAAGAGTTTGTATAAGACTAGAAGTGTTTTAGTCTCGCTATATAACGTCGTTCATGACAGAGACTTCACTTCACTAGGATGACCATAGGTAACATGACCTCAATCCTGAGTGAGTTGGGAACTCCTGCCTTTGAGGTCGGTCCTTTGATTTGCATGGGTGCGGGTGGCCAGATCGCCGACTCAAACCTATCACTTTGGGGATTCGTCTGATTTGGGAGTTGGGAACTCAGCTACACAAGATGGAATTCATTCCTTCCCCGAAGTAGGGGAAGTAGATAGATTGCTCTCTTAAGGGTTGATTTCGGGGCTTGAACAATGTGGCGTCACACACATTCTCATGGCCTGAGAGGTGTCCACACATAGTAGAACTACGTTGTATTCTTCATTAGAGGGATCAGTGGTACTTAAGAAGTTAGATGTAACTACAGGGGCAAAATGGTAAATTGGTCCAGCTGTACTTACGAGCATTTGTGAAGGGTTATCGTACTATTGATTGGTTATATCCGATGGACACAGAAATGTATCTGTGGTGAGAAGAGTTCAGCTGTCAGTCTTTAGTGGAATGCCTGGCAGTTAACGGATGGTGGATCTTGTGGCTAAAGAGTATAGTCAGTTGTTCACGTACCGTTGGAGCTTCGAGCCATAGGTCCATAAGGTCCCCTTAGTAGCTCAATGGATTCAAGTTGAGAATAAGTTTTTGGGTCAATTTGAAGTGTTCAAATTGACAAGAGGAAGTTTGATTATATATGATATAATTAAACGAGTCAATTATATATGATATAGTTGACATGATGTATGAGATACATTAATTAGAGGAAATGAATATAATCTGATTTATATCTAGTGGAGGAGAAAAGACTATGGTTCATATGTTGCATTTGATGTAATATTAAACCATAGGTTATAAATATAATCTTATTATATTTATTTTTTTAATTTAACAATTATGGGATAATTGTTGCCTAGCCTTTTTTCCGTAACCGAATGAGTTAGTGGGAGGTTGCATTCAGTTTTCTTAACTGAAGAATAAAATGAAAATTGTTTTCATTTTGCAAAAATAAGACATTCTCTCACCGAATTGTGTATACTGCCTATCGTATAGCAAATCGAGAGCATACACGACAGCTCAAAGTTTCTAACGATCCTAAACGATTGTATAGGTTTTACTAAACGTTCATCTAGCTTTTTCCTACACAATCACGTGCCTGAACGTTTAGTAAACGGTCGTCTATACAATCTCGCCCTTTTACTACACGATCGTCTACCTTTACCTAAACAATCAAGCATCGTCTATACGATAGACACTCGATATCTCCCACTTGCTTGGTCGTGGTAAATGATTGTCTCTTCCTTCTTCCCTCTACCAAATCCAACAGAGCCCACACCTCTTGGATTCTCACTCTGAGAATAACGAGGGTTCTAAATGGTGGTGTCTTCCCTACTACCTTGTTCGTGAGGAGTCTGTTTGTGGGTAGATGACACAATGATTTGGTGGACGATAGCTTGGACAATCTCAGCGAGAGGGAGAGGTGCAGTCCATTTAACGAGAGCAAGATTTTTGTGAAGAAGGGTTCTTCAACTTGTATGTATCTTGTTCTCTTTATTATTTATAGGTTAAAGCATGCCTGTAATTTGTTGTTAATGTATAACTTGTATGTTTGATTGTGAATGTAGTAATTCTGTCACAATGAGTTTGGAACGATCTTGCTTTTACTCAGAGGTACCCTTTGATTAGAGTTCCTTCAATTGGTATCAAAGCCAGGTTCTGATATTCTAAATTCATTGATGCGAAGAATAGCATTTCCTTTCATGATGGGTAAAGCAAGTTTGTTCTCTGTTTAATCGTTAAATAGTTATATGGATGTGGATTAATGGAATTTTCTGGGATGAAGCCTCTAGTTGTTTAAATTCTTCTACATTTGATGTTAATTATAAGGGCCCCTACATTTCAGGGGTAAGATCGGGTAGATAGCTGGGGACATAGGGTGCAAGACGGAATTCGCTCATACCCGCTTTTAGGGATAGTAGAGAGGTTTGTTCCCTTAAGTGCTAACTTCAAGTCTTGAATAAGAGACCCTACTCTCTCATTGGCCTAAGAGGGTCTCGGTTTAGCGATTAGGTCACAAACTAATTGTTTAATAGAAGATCAGTGGGACTTAAGGAGTAAGATGTAATCTCAAGGGTAAAACAACTTATGATCCAACCGTTACTATGAACAACCAGTCGAAGGGTTGACTTACTTATTATGGTTAAATATCAAATGGACACATAACATATCTACAGTGAGAGGAGTGCAACTATAGGCTATAATGAACAATCCTGTTAGTTAACAAATGTTGATTAACTAGGTTAAAGATTTTGACCGGTTAGTCTCGGATCGTTGGAGTCCATGATTTGTAGGTCCATCGAGTCTCCTTGCTAGCTCACTATGGAAAAAATTGAAGAACTAGGTGAAGTAAGAATTTGAAATGTTCAAATTCGGGCACTAGAGAAAATTGTATTTTATATGAGATATAATTTACAATTAAATAACGACATTGAGGGAGGCCCCGTGGTGTTGGTCTCGTGTTGCCGAAGCGTAGCCCTGCACTACAGCAAGGCACCACAGCGTTGGGCACTTTTTTCTTGGAGCGTCACGACAGTTAGGGAAAGTACCATGACACTCTGCTTGTAAAGGCCCCGAGTGTCGTAACGCTACGGTAGGGAGTCATAATTCTGCAGCTTCTGTCTACTTCAAACTTCCTTGATTTTTCTATGTTTTTTCTCCCTTTTTAGTCAATCTCCACAACAACTCTTGCAAACAATCAACACAAACATAGAGACTCTATTACAAAATTAAAACACCGAAGATGACAGGCCCATACATTGACCTTATCAATGAAAAAACTATAGTCTAAGTGTCGATCTCATAAACATCTATTACACAAACCTTAGAATCATACATCAAATGTATAAGAACAATCCACCTTACTATTCTGTACAAATTCATAACAAAATTTGGAAGTAAATTGGGCTCTAATACCAATTGAAGTAATCAAATTCCTTTGTGGAATTGTGTGATCTTTTTTGTCCCAATTTTTGTTACATGAACTACCATACATAACATAACTAAATAAGATTAAAGATGCTTTTACATAAGAATGTGGGAGAAAACTAATTACCTTTGAAGAAACTAAACTTTACATCTTCTCTCGGTCTTGATGAGTATAACATGTACAAGAAAAATCAGACACCTCTTGTATCACGAATAGTTTCACGATCAAGACACCACCAAGATGACTTCTCTGTTATTCTCTTGGACAAGGAAAGGAAGGTGGGATCCAACTAAAAGAGAAGAGAATTTTGTGAACAATTCTTTGGAAAGCAAACTTGAGAGTAGTCCTTTTCTTTATAGAAAGAAAGAGTGAGTGAATGGGATTCTGTAAAAAATGCAGAGCTGTTTCTTAAGATCTAAAATCCCAACACATATATCATGATGGGAGTTTGTAACTCCCCTCTCCATTCCTCACTCTCCACTCCCCTGCAATTGCAAAGGAGTTATTTAATTAATAAATATCAATTAAATCAATTTTAATTCATTTATTTATTTATTAAATATCATATATGTAATTTAATGTATATTGATAGCTCATAAAAAGAGATCGTTTTATGTCCTTAACTCTACCAATATCCTTAATTCTACCATATTTGTATGATTCTTATGCATAAGATGTCTTTTTTATAGGTAAATTCATCTTCAGAGTCAAATGAGTCACTTAGAAGAAAAATGAGCCAAATTGGTGTCAAAATGAAGCTTATAATCAACAAAATTGAAGAAGTCACAAAAATTACTAAAATGCCACTTAATAGAGCACATATGGCATCGTAGGTAGTATCACAACCCTAGCTCGATGCTACAATGCAATACTTGAAGGCAATCGCATCAGATATAGGGCAGCATCACAATGCTACGTAGATTGACAAGAATTTTAGAAAATCCGCGCACGCGCCTCATTGCAAGCTAATGTCAAAACACCGTCGCATTTGTACCCCAACGTTAGAGGGAAAAAAATCGATAAGAGCATTGAAACACACTCATTGGAGAGTTCTTATGTTGTGACCTAGGTATAAGAAGAAAATTTTAGTTTTTGCACGAGAGAGAGAGACCATTTTCTGAGAGAATTTTAGAGCAATTTGAAGAAACTCTGCAAAATTTTCACCATTCTTACAGCTATTTTTGTATTCTATCATTCAATTCTTGTAATTTCATTTATTGGTTTGGCATGTGGCGGTTAATCCTTGAATTCGGGAGGCGGCAGGAAGATTAAAAGAAAGAGGAACTTCGAAAGCTTGGTTTCGGCAATCTACCTGAGCAAATTTAGTAAAATTGGTGCCATTTGAAAGCTAGAAGAATCTAGTTTTCGAGATTATCTTACCGGAGAAAGATTTTAGGAGGAGAAGAACAAGAAGTGAAGAAAGTGCAGAGGAGGTAGAATCTCGGATTAATCAAGGTCCGAGGTGAAAATTGGAAGCTTTAGGCCAAACTATAAGGAATTTTTGGCTGAAATTGTAAGATAAGAAATTTAACTCAATTCTAAACAAGTTTGTAGAAGGACGTTTCTTCAAAAGAGGTATGGATTTTGAGTTATGAATTTTTGAAATTGTAACAGATAAGCTATGTATAAGCAGACAGCTGCTTGATAAGAACAAGCAAACAGCTCACCATGGAGAGTTATAGCGAGATATGGAGAATAAGGATCTAGCTTATAAAGGAAATCTCGCTTTTTTATGCTGAGGATCTCGCTCTAGAAGGAAATCTCGCTAGAGATTGGGCTGAATCTCGCTGGTAAAGTTAGTATCGCTAGGATGAAAGTCTGCCAGAAAAAGCTTGATCTCACTCATGAGGATCTCGCTGATCTCGCTCATGAGGATCTTGCTGATCTCGCTCATGAAGATCTCGCTCTTAAGGAGGATCTCGCTCATGAGAATTTTGCTAGTAAAACTGTCTTTGATGATGAAAGTTCTATTAGTAAATGAACTATTTGAGGTATTTTTCTAAGAATTCTAAGTAGTTAACCGGGAATTATGTCCTTGCAGACCAAGAAGAACTAGAAGAGGCGTATAACCCGTTAAGAGGCCAATGAGCTGTGAGTGACTATGTGATGATTTAAGGTTTTAATGAGTTAAAAACCATGATTTCCTTGAAGTTGTTTCTCATGCTAAATGTTTATATGAAGTGCCAAGTAACCTATGTTTGAAGCTATTTCTCATGCTAAGTAGAGCATGTTTTCCATGAAAATTGACATGATTTAAGTATGTTATCTTGTCCAAATGCTTCCAGCATGTTTTAATAACTCCATTTTCATGATGTTTGCTAATGAATGAGTGTTTCAAATATGTTATCCATGTCTAATGCATGCTAATGGATTTTACGAGCTAGTTCAACATGATTTAGGCCAACTTATTTTACAAAGTGTGAAACATGCGTTAGAGTTAAGCTAAGGCCGAATGAAGCTTAATGTATTATGTCTTAAACACTTAAGGTTGCAAAGTATATGCGTTGGTGTTCCTAAACATAATGGAAAGGGATACTGAAGATAGGGAAAGTATCCTAAAGAGTTTTCTATGCTATATTTGAAAACTAATCTTTTAATGCTCTTCGAGAACTTGATAGCTTAAGTGAGCTGGATACTGAAGGTAAGGAAGGTATTTGAATAAATATACCTAAGGTGTTGATGGTACATAGAAAACACCACGTGCATGTTGGTAATACGACGTCGAGGGATTAAGCAAACGGGTTCTCCCCGACTAAGGTTGACGTTGAGGGATTGAGCAAAAGGGTTCTCCCCGACTAAGGTTGACGTTGAGGGACTGAGCAAAAGGGTTCTCCCCGACTAAGGTTGACGTTGAAGGACTGAGCAAAAGGGTTCTCCCTGACTAAGGTTGACGTCGAGGGACTGAGCAAAAGGGTTCTCCTCGACTAAGGTTGACGTTGAGGGATTGAGCAAAAGGGTTCTCCCCAACTAAGGTTGACGTCAAGGGATTTAGCAAAAGGATTCTCCCCGACTAAGGTTGACATTAAGGGATTGAGCAAAAGGGTTCTCCCCGACTAAGGTTGACGTTTAGGGATTGAGCAAAAGGGTTCTCCCCGACTAAGGTTGAGGTCGAGGGATTGAGCAAAAGGGTTCTCCCTGACTAAGGTTGATGTTGAGGGATTGAGCAAAAGAGTTCTCCCTGACTAAGGTTGACGTTGAGGGATTGAGCAAAAGGGTTCTCCCTGACTAAGCTTGACGTTGAGGGTTAGATCTAGTAGTTCAACTCTCAACTAAGGATAAAGGGAGGTCGAAGTATGGGTCTCCTAGGCTATATACCAGCAAAGGAGGCCAAAATATGGGTCTCTTGGCCGGTAACAGACGTTGGGAGCTAGAGTGATTTATGCTCGTTCTCAACTAAGGAATAATGATGTTTAATGATGGTTTTAAAGGTTTTGTATTCACGGTTTCTTGGTACATTTTAGTTCCAGTATTATGTTTTCGAGCTTTTAGTTTAAGCATGAGATTTATGTTTTTATTAAGTCACTCACTGGGCTTCTAGCTCACGTTTTCAAATGTTTTTTTTTTCAGGTAGCGGTCAGATTCTTCAAGGTTGATCCTGCTGCTGCTTGCCAATGAAAAGCCTGGCTTGTTCAGAAGAACTTAGGTTGATGGCTTGTTTATGTACACATGTTTTGAGAGGGACTAGGGCTTTGATAGGAATGTTTTGGGCCATTTGTGAATATTTTTCCGTAGATGTTAAGTCATGGCTGTATGCATGTGTTTATGTATCTTTGTAGAACCTTAAGGGAGACTTGTTGTATGCGTATACTACTAATGTGTTGAACATGTTGGTATTTAGAATAGAAAGCTTTGGTGGTGAGTATTGGTAGTAGGGTTAGTAACTACCATGTTCATATCCTCATCCAGAGTAAAAGGGTAATCTGGGAGGAGGTGTGAAATTACCCAAGGCGGAGTTCCTCAAATAAAGACATGTAAAGCTTGTGGTATGATAAAGCACTCATCTAATGCTTGTCACCAAGCTCAAGTCAATGCGGTTGGAAGCTTTCAAAGAAAATATGACCCTCACAGTCAAACTTACAACCAAGGATGGAAAGACCACCCCAATTTCATGTAGGGATCACAAGGACAATTTAATAATAGGAACCAATCATCATCTTTATCATCCTCATGTATGTCACTAGAGGATATCGTTAAAACTCTTGTTGACCACTCTTTTAAATTTCAACAGGATATTCATCAGGGATTCAATCCAACCTTTACAAGATACCAAGTCTTTGCAAAAAGAAACAAAATATCTTCAACAAGAATCAAGAATGGACTTCTCCAATTTGGAAACTCAAATCACCCAATTTGCGACGGTGGTGAGTAGATTGGAAAGCAAAGCATCAAGCAAGTTGCTGGCTCAACCAGACCATGAAAATGTAAATGCCATTACTTCGAGGAGTGGGAAGGAGATCTCCATCACACCCTCCACACCAATCGATCGTCCTGTTCCACCTTCTGAGAAAACACAAGAAAAGGTAAAGAAAGAAGAAAAAGTAAGGCAAAAGAAACATATGAATTACCCATTTTTCCTGAGGTAACTAACTATACTCCACCCATTATTGAGCCCTATATTCCTAAGGCACCTTTTCCTAGTAGGTTAGCTAGACCTAAGGAAGAAAATCAAGACAAAAGGCTCACAAAAATGTTTCAAAAGTCCAGATAAACATTCCTCTACTTAACACAATTCAAAAAATACCAAGGTATGCTAAATTTTTTTAAAATATTTTTGCATCAAGAAAAGGAAGGGTAAGGAAAAAGAAAGGGTGGTAGTGAGTAAAAACATTTCTGCCTTGTTGAAAAAAAAAAATACCAAAAAGTATAGGGATCCTAGTATGTTTACTTTGCCATGCATTATAGGGGATAGGATATCTCACATGCTATGTTAGACTTAGGTGCCTCCATTAATGTGATGTCTTATCATGTCTACGAGGATCTTAAGCTAAATGATTTGCAAAAAACAAATGTATGCATACAATTAGCAGATAGATCATATATCCAACCCCTAGACATTATTGAAGATGTTTTTCTTAGAGTTAAAGACTTGATTTTCCCTGTTGACTTTTACATTCTTAAAATGGATGAAATAAGTACGACATCGTCTTCTATTATTTTGCTTGTTATACCCTTTATTAAAACTGCAAAGACTAAAATAGTTGTTGATAAAGGCTCTCTATTTGTAGAATTCAATGTTGAAATTGTTTCATTCAACATTTACGATGTCATGAAATTTCCAGAAGAGTATTTGTCTTTATGTTGGATTGATACGTATGATGTTATTGATGAGATTTTGATGTCTATACATGATGAACTTCATGGTTTGGTCACACCTTCTATTGACTATGATTTTGAAATTGCTTCCAATAATCTTTCTCATGCTTCTCTGAATTTTGCCAACAGAGATGATTCTTGTAAAAAGTTTGTTTCTAATTCTTCTCTTGATATTTGCAGTAAAAAAAAAATCCTCCAAAGATGTTTTGAAATCTTCAAATGATTTTTGCCAGAATGATAATTCTTGTAAACTGCTTCATTCAAGTTCTTTGAAAAAATTTTGCGTAAAAGAAAATTCTACAATACATGTTTCAAACAAAAACAAAGAAAAATTTTATGATCTTTGTTGTTTAGTTAATCCACAGGTTACAGGGATTGAGCTCAAGGCTTTCCCTAATCCTTTAAAGATAAACTTCTTGGGCACTTATTTCAAAAGACCAAAGAAGAAAGGCCCAAGGAAGATTGAGAACTTTTGTTTTCCTTAAGAATAAAAAGAAATGAAGATAAGGTGAAAAAACTCGAGCTCAAAAAAAGATTCAAAGAAGGAAGGGTTAGCTTAGCTCACTTGAGCTTTGCCTTGACTGTACCCTCTTACACTTAGCCCATGATCACCCAACGTTGAGCAACCGACGATAAAAAATTTTCCTTCCTAGATGGTACAGTCAAGGCAAAGCTCAAGTGAGGGTACGCTAAAAAGAATTAAATTTCTTATTCTTTGCAGGAAATGAATAATCATTCAAGAAAGCTCAACATTTTGCTTAAATGCTTTAGCACCAATCCAAAAGTCATAGGAGTTTTGTCGTTCCCCCTTTATATTTTGTCCATGTGCTTTTCTTTTGCTTCTACAAAAATGAGGATAATGTTTGCTGTTAAAGTTGGGGGTGGGTGCGATGCATGTTCGCATTGAGGACAATATGATATATGCATATTTGAAGAACCCTTGAGCATCTGAGGATCGACCCTAAAAATCTACATTTTACTTTCTTTTAATTTCTTTTTACAAACCAAAACTCCCTTTTTTCAAGGAATTCGTTATTTGATTTAATTAGCCAATAGATTCTTTGAGATTTGATCCTGGACTTACCATTTATACTGCTAGTTAGTATAAAAAGTAGGTTAGGTGAATTACAAATTTTATTTGTTTATGTTAAGGATTTATTAATGACGTAAGTCCCGCCTAACATATATAAATCACATTCTAATATACATTATATCATATTCTCTCATAAACTATAATATTAATATGAATCTCATTCACATTATTTTTAACCTACAGTTTTAATATTTGGATTTTATTCAGATATTAATACTCTCTTATTATAAAGCTTAACTTTTGAATCAAATTTAAAATAACTTTATATTATAATGTATTTTATACCTTAATATTAATTCCCTTAATTAATTTGAATATTTCAAATTATTTCAACAGTAAATATCCTTGTTTAACCTATTGTGAGCTAGCAAAGGGACCTGATGGATCTATAGTTATAAGCTCCAAAGATACGAGATTAACTTATTAAACTCTTTAATTAAATTAATCAACATTCGTTAACATTGGGGCATAACACTAAAGATCCATATTTGCACTATTTTCATGTTCATTGTTTAATCATTACACATAAGTCAATCCTTCACAAGTTGTTCATAATTTATAGTTGTGCCAAATTACCGTTTTATCTCTGTAATTACCTCTTGCTCTTTAAGTACCACTGATCCTCTAATGAACAATTTGCTTATGACCTTACCATAAACCAAGTTCCTCTCGGGCCAATGAAAGGGTGAGCCCTCATTGTTCAAGTCCCGAAGTCAGCACCTGAGGGAAGAACTTTTCTACTTACCCTAAAGTCGGGAACAAGTGAATTCTATCTTGTGGAGTTACGTTCCTAGCTCCTCACTCAGTATCATCTCCAAAATTGTAGACATATTGAGTCAAAAACTAAGGTCATTCTCACTCATACAAATCAAAGAATAACCCTCATAAGCAGGAGTTCATAACTAACTCAAGTTATTACTTGTGTATCTTAACCACATGCAGTTAAAGTTACATTAAATAACCTTGAATCTTAGTTTATTAGATTTGAATTGTACATTTAATAGCACTTATTTGAAAATAAATAATGTTTTATTTATAAATAATTAATTTACAATGATTTACCGACAATGAGATAGGAAAAAAATCCCAACAAAACTATTCTACTACTTTCTTAATATACAATCCATCATGAACTCCATCTCTTCTTCTTCTTCGTTTTACTTTTTTTTTATGAGCATGAGTAGCTAAATCCCAAGTGGAATGAGGTGAAATTAGCATTAATCCAAAGAGCATAACTTAAGTAGATGTTCATTTTGTTTAATGTGTAGTTAGTACTTATTCTTGTAACCATATAGCTAAATGAATCAAGAGGTAATAATTAACTATTTGAGAGGATAAGTGGCTTTGAACTTCATTAAAAAAAATTAAGTATCTTTAGAGATAAAGACAACCTTAAGTTCAACTAACCTAAGCGTGCAACATAGAGATATGATAGTGTGACTAGCTTACCGAGAGTTTGCGAGTATATCTAAAGTTAAGAACATGAACTGAAACTTAATATTGTGTTCAAAGAATCGACGGTCTCATCCCATTTCTCTCATTTGCATATTTCTCCTGAATCATTATTCGCCTTTTCACTGTGCAAGGTAAACATTCTCACCACCATCAACTCTTGTATTTCTTGTCATTTCTTGCCATTTCCAAATACTACATGAAAACTATCGTTTCTTTATGCCTATGAAACCTAATAGAAGATCATTACTATATTAGTTGGTTCGTAACTATTAAAATTTGTGATTTTAATAGTTCTAATCCATAAATACTTGAGCTGTATGGAAGATAACATTAGTCCTACATCAGCTTCTCCGAACCTCATCCGAAAGAGAAACAGGAAACCTAAGGTAGTGTGGCAAGCATGTTTTGCATATTACCTCACTCTCCCTGAATTATAAATTCACCCTTGAAGCATGTACAAGCTGTCAGTGCCATTTTTTTAATCTAAATTGTTATTATTATTCGACATTTGGTTATAAACTTAAATGGATAAGCTAAAACATAAAATTTATTAAATGTAATTTAGAGAACTTTAAAACATTGAAAAAATAATTTAAAATAAACTTTATTGAGAAAGGTTTTAATCTCGATTTCCATCTGAATTTTTTGAAAAACTAAATATAAAAAATCTGTAGGAATTATTTTTCTAAAAAAAAAAAAATAAGCACATCCCTTTTCTAAATATGATTACATTTTTTATTATTAAGAATTATTATGGATTATTTTCAAATTAAAGGGTAAAAGTGACATAATGAGAAAAGGGGCAGTGAAAGCCACTACAAAATGCATAAGCAACTAAGTCGATTGGTCTTTCGGCCGAATGGGCCTGGTCGGCCTCAGCTTACCAAGGCTAAGCCCACCAAAATGGGCATCACATGCTCAATTAGGGCTCACACAGACCTCCAAATGTAGGTTGACATGGCTCAAAGCCAAATTAGCACGCTCAGCCTCAGCCTCGACCAGGATCGACTTACAAAATCGAATCTTATACACATATTGAAGCCTTAGGTGGAGGAGAGACATTCGAAAGAAACTAGAAAGAAAACTGAAGGAAAAAGGGCATGACCACAATCTATAAATAAGGGAGAAAAGAGATGAATAAGGTAAGAGAATTCTCTACTTAGAATTCCATTAACGGTGAATCTAACAAATGGAGAGAAAAGGTATGTGGAAATACTTTCTTATTACTTTCGCTTATTGTATTTACATACTTCAAGTTCCTTTTATAGAAGAACTTGTTAGTGTGCTTGACTAACTAACAGCTGGAAAATACAAACAAACTCAAACAGAATCTTAACTGTTGTAACTAATAAATTGTTGTAACTAATAAACAGAATGTAACTGTTTTACTATTGATACTCCCCCTCAAGTTGGACGATGAATGTCAATGATGCCCAACTTGGATACTAGTTTAGACAAAACAGATATAGGCAATGCTTTAGTGAACATGTTTGCGAGTTGTTGACTAGATTGGATAGGGAGAACCTTAAGGAACCCATCAGCTATCTTGTCCCGAACAAAATGACAATCAATTTCTATGTGTTTTGTCCTCTCATGAAACATTGAATTAGAGACAATGGCAATAGTAGCTTGATTGTCACAGAATACAGTAGTGGGCATTAGGATCTTAACCTGAAGATCTTTGAGGAGTTGAGAGATCCACATTAATTCACTAGTAACTGAGGCTAGTACCTTGTACTCCACTTCTGTAGAAGATCTAGAAACAGTGGCTTGTTTCTTTGATTTCCATGATATGATAGATGCCCCTAGGAATATGCAGAAACCAGTAATGGATCTTCTAGTATCAGAACATGATCCCCAATCAGTATCCACAAAGGCTTTTAAATGAAAGGAAGTGATAGGGCTGATTAAAATGCCTTGTCCAGGAGACCGTTTTAGGTACCTGAGTAAGTGATGAGCGGCATTTAAGTGAGCTTTAGTGGGCCTGTGGATGAATTGGCTTAGCCAATGAACAGCAAAGCATATGTCTGGCCAAGATATTTGAAGATATATAAGCCTGCCAATCAGTCTCCTATAATATATGATGTCATCTGCCTTTAGAAGCTCTCCTTCATTCTTTGATAGTTTCAAATTGGAATCCATAGAAGTTGTAGCTGGTTTAGCTTTAAGAAATCCAGTATCCTCAAGTATTTGGAGGCAATATTTTCTTTGGGAAATCATGATCCCTTGTTGAGATCTGAATAATTCTAATCCCAGAAAATATTTCACATGGCCTAAATTCTTGAGTTTGAAATGTCTTTGAGGACTTCTTTGATTGAGCTGATTATTTGAGAGGATGGTCCGGTTAGTAATATGTCATCTACATATACCAAAAATTCTACAAAATCATGTCCATGTCCTCGGGTAAAAAGAGAATAATCAAACTTGGATTGATGAAAGCCATGTGAAGATAGAGCAGTTGTAAACTTGAGAAACCATTGTCTCGAGGCTTGTTTCAGCCCATATATAGATTTGTTAAGTTTATAGGCTAGTTTCTCACCTTTCCGCGGTACTTGTGAGGTTTGATAACCCAATGACAAAGACATATGCACTTCTTCAAACAAATCACCATTTACGAAGGCATTATTGATGTCCATTTGAGTGAGTGACCAATTGTAGGATGCAGCAAGGGCGAAGAAGACTTTAACAGTGACAATTTTAGCGACAGGTGAGAGGGTGTCTGAGAAATCTATTCCTTCTTGTTGATTGTAGCCTTTTGCTACAAGTCTCACCTTATATCTGTCAACTATTCCATCTTGTTTGTACTTGACTTTGTAAACCCATTTACTGCCTACGATATGATGATTCTTTAGAAGAGAGACAATAGTCCATGTATTAGTTCGTTCCATGGCTTCTATTTCCTCTGCCATAGCATTCTTCCAAATCTGGTGGTTTGCGGCTTGGTGGTAATAGGTGGGTTCATAGATGGAAGTGACATTTAGGATGTATGTCTTATGGTTTTGGTTGTAAGTATTATATGAGAGGTATTTGTGAAGAGGAAAGGGTGATTTTCTGTGGGATGTGAGGTTACAGTGAAAGTCTTTTAGGTAGGAGGGTAGGTAATGTGCTTTCGATGACCTTCTTGGGCTGTGAGAATGGCTGTTTGGGTGGTATGATTGGTTTCTTCTGAGATTTCAATATGAGGTTGTGAATCATCAATACCGTGGTTATCCTCACATAAACATTCTAAGGTATTAACAACAAGATTTTCAGTAATACCTTTGTTTTCAAAGTGATCAAATAATGGGCTTGGTATGACGAAATGATCAATAAAATCATGTGAAATGGGCTTGTTGTCTTCTTTGACAGACTGGAATGGGATTCTTTCTTCAAAGAATAAGACATCCCTGGAGATAAAAAATGTCATTTTAGTCATATCATATAGCTTATAGCCCTTTATACCTGAGGGATATCCCATGAAAACACATGGTCTTGCTCTTGGATCGAATTTAGACCTGTTGACTGTTGGTGTAGAAGCATAGGCAAGGCATCTGAATGTCTTTATGAAGCCATAGTCAACAGTTTTGTTAAACAGAACAGCATAGGGAGTGTTGTTGGATAGTAAAACCATAGGTGTTCTATTGATTAAGTATGCTGTAGTGAGGATGCATTCTCCCCAAAAAGTGAGAGGAACATTGGACTGAAACATTAGGGCTCTTGCAATGTTGAGGAGGTTTTGATGTTTCCTTTCAACCACTGAATTCTGTTGAGGAGTATATAGCACAAGAGAACTGATGAGTAGTTCCTGTTTTGGCAAAAAATTCTCTGAAATTTAATTCAGGAGCATTATCAGAACGAAAACTTTTGATTTTCTTTGAGAATTAAGTCTCAACAAGTTTGAAGAAACTAGGAATGACTTGTAGAATGTCACTTTTATTTTTCAATAGATGTATCCATGTGTACCTTGATTTATCATCAACAATGGTGGCAAAGTAAGTGTGACCTGCATGTGTTCAGGTTTTAAAGGGACCTCATATATCACAGTACACAAGGTCGAAGATATTCTCAGCAACATTATTTAAGACAGAAAATGAAAGACGCTTCTGTTTAGCTAAAGGACAAATGTGACAGAATTGTTTACAATTTGAGAAATCAGAAATCTCTATAATCTTTGACAATTCTTTTATTCTACTAATAGAGGGATGTCCCATACAATTATGCCAAGTAGTTGCAGAAGCTTTACACAAAAACACAGCAGATTCAATAAGCCAGTCAGCAGATTCAATAGACAAGTCTTTATTCTTTTCATCATTTACTTTGAGTAAGTATAGGTCACTGATTAGTTCAGCCCTCCCAATCGTTCTCGAAACTGACTTGTCCTGAATTATACAATTGGTGTTCGTAAAGGATATAGAATATCTTCCATCCTTAAGTAAAGCACTCACTAATAGCAGGCTGTATTTGAAATCAGGAATGTATAAAACATCCTTCAATATCAACTGTTTTGCTATTAGAATGTCCTCTACATACTCAACCTTCAAACGAGCTTTAGTTGGTAGTATAACTGACATATTTTGAGTGTTGTGTAGTTCTTTAAACATAGATTTATCATGGCATATATGAGAAGAGGCTCCAGAATCAATGATCCAACAAGAAGCGATGAGTGAAGTAGAAAGACATGTACCTGTTATGTGGGTAGTATCTGTCTTAGGGATCTCATCAATTTGTTGATTTTTCAAGTGTGTTTTCAGCATGTTCAAGAGCTGTGAGTATTGGTCATTATTCAGGCTGGCAAAGAAGGCAGACTGATTGCTCTTAGGAGCTTTTAATGGCTTTTCATTACTAATTTGCATAGAGTTCTGCGACCTTTGTTGATGGACTGAATTGTTATTTGCTAGTCTATGCCTTGGTGGATAACCATGTAGTCTATAACATTTGTCAGAAATATGACCTCTATATCCACAGTTAGTGTATACTGGTCGAGTATCTTTCTTCTTAGATTTCTCAGATGTAAACCTTTTCTCAGCATTAGCCATTAAAGTTATACTTTCAATTATAGGTGTGGATCCAATGGATCTTTGCCTTTCTTCTTGGATGATAAGAGAGAATACCTTGTTTATTGTTGGCAGAGGGTCGATCAATAGAATTTGTGCTCTGATTTGTGCATATGACTCGTTTAAGCCCATAAGGAATGTCATTACAAATTCTGCATTCAAGAATTCTATCATCTTCTTTGACCCTTGACAAGTACATTCATCCGTTGGTCTGTATTCAACAAGTTCTTGCCATATCGTAGTGATTTTTGCATAATATACTTCCACTGAAAGGTTTCCTTGAGTAGTAATTACAAGATCCTTTCTCAACTGGTATATATGTGGCCCACTGGACTGACGGTACCTTTCTTTTAATTCATCCCATATCTCTTTGACGCTTCCCCTGTAAACTAAGCTAGCAGCAATTTCTTTTGAGACTGAGTTGATAATCCATAAGGTTATCACATCATTATTACATCTCCATACTGATTGTAGCTTCCTTCTGATGGTTTTTCAATCGTTCCAGTAATAAAACCAATTTTGTTCTTCCCTGATAATGCAAGTTTCATTGCTCTGCTCCATGAAGAGTAGTTGTTTGATCCTGCAAGTGGTGTAGATACCAGATTGGTGGTTGGGATGATTGAATGATGAAGGATGAAGGGATTCATTTGGGCGTCGAGTTCCGAAGAATTTCCAGACGTTGAACTCTCTGATGTCGTCATGATAGGACTGTCGTTGTTGCCACTCTAAGGTCAGTAGATGAAAAACATGTTTATTTTATACATTATCAAAGTCCAAAAATAAGACTTCATTCAATAATTGTGAATATTTGGGATAAAGTTTGGAATTTCATGCCTAAATTCAATTTGATTTTGGATATAAAGAATTGATTATGCCCAAATTCAATTTGATTCAAATTGAATCAAATATGAAACTTATCTAATCTAAATTTCACAAATTTTGGATTATAATCTGAATCAAATTTTAATTAAATATTCCTAAATTCAATTGTTTTAAATATTTTTTTGTTTTAAAATTTTATTTTGTAAATATTAGTCTTCGTTTTTCTTTTTCTTTTTCCATTTATGATTAGAAGAATTAGTGTACAAATATTTGAGGGAGGAAGAGAAAAAGATGGAAAGAAAAAGAAGGGAAGATGAAATTCTTCAATACTGAGTTAGGAAGTATGTGCACTAAACAGATAATTGGTTATTTTATAGAGCATTAGGCAAATATTAATTTATACCTATAAACTTTGGAGGTTGTATTAATTAAAATTCTAAACTAATAATTGTATCAATTTAAATTTTGAAATTTTTTAAGTGTATAAAATTACATCATTTTTCAGATCTTGCGACCTATATCATGTGAAACTTATTAGTTTAGGATTTAAATTGATACAAAATCAAAAGTTTCAGGATATAAATTGATAATTTTTTCCAGATAATTTTTGTTTGAGACAAAATTGGTTGTCATATTTGTAAGTCTATTACATACATATATAAATATTTTTCAACCATGACAATGTTATTAGTGTTTATCACTAGTATACCATTTATATACTCCATCGGTGATGGACTTCTATTTTTGTTTCTATCACCGATAGATCATTTCTACAATGTTTATTACTAATAGATCGATGTTCATCACTTATTTATTATTTTTATGTCTATAATTGTATAATTTTAATTTTTTTTAGTACAAATAAATTATATGTTATCGGTAGATCACAAATATGTCCATAAGTGATAAACATTTTATTACTGGTGGACTATTTTTTTTCATTCTTTGACTGATCAAATATTTTCATTTTTATTTGTTGGTAGAACATTTCTACGTCTATTACTAATAGAAGAGGTATATTAGTGATATGTTGTTATTAATAATTTATTGTTTTTGTTATCCATTGGTATTTGTGAGAGTTTTGAACTTAACTTAGATTGCCAAACAGAATGCAAACAATACGAACACCAAGATATATAGTGATTCGACAAATTTGATCTCCATCCATTTTGAGAACCAACTTGAATCAATTTTATTATGAGCAAAAAAAGGAATTTACAATTATAGATAATCAACAATAATCACCAATCTGTAATTTTAATATCCACTGATACCGAGAGATCCGCATACAACGTCGCCTCTAAAAACCGAGAACAACTGCTGAAAAACATCCCAAAACAAGTACACTACCCACCTCTGACCGGCGAACCACCACACACAGACCCGCAGCGAACTCACAACCAAAACCCACCGGAACCAACGCTTGCTCAGATCGGCGAACCAACGATGAACTTGAACCCACCGGAATCGAGACGCCTGCTCAGACCGAACCGAACACCAGTGCGTACACCCATGCTTCGATCGCTGACGGACACAAACTCACTGATGACCGGCGAACCCACGCCGTATTGAGCCTATCGCCGATTGCACTACCTCTCTATTTTTCTTCCACGGGAAAAAGTGACTGCACCTCTTATTCTTTATTTTTTTCGTTCCAGATGGCTGCTTGCCTTTTCTTTTCTCAAAGAGTCTCACGATTTTTAGCCCTAATGGAGAAGATGGATATAATTACAAAAATGCCATTTTCTCATAATTACCAGAATGCCATTGGACCTTTAATTTTACCAAGTTATTTTCTACCAATCTCCCTCATAACAAGAATATTTAAGTGCCAAGCTGATTCTCCAATCTCCCTGTCATTCAGATTTAATATTCAGCTCATCTAATAGGTATTTAAACCTATGGGTTAGAAGAACCTTGGTTAACATATCTGACAAATTCTCAATTGTATGAACCTTGACCAATTCAACATCTTTCTGGGCCACAACTTCTCTGATAAAATGAAATTTGACATCGACATGCTTAGACCATTTGTGATGAGAAGGATTCTTCGCAAGATGAATAGCACTTTGGCTATCACAACGGACGATAGAAATGAACTCCTGCGACAACAACTCACCAACTATCCTTTTCAACCACACTGCCTCTTTCACAGCTTCACCCACTGAAAAATATACTCTGACTCGGTAGTAGAAAAAGCAACAACTGACTGTAGAGCAACCTTCCAACTGACCACATTACCAAACAAACGAAAAATGTGACCTGATAGAGATGTTCTTTTCTCAAAGTCTTCAGCATAATTTGCATCCATGAAGCCTTCCAACAGTGCTGATTTATCACAATTCCTGCTAAAACATAATGATACACTGGCACTACCTTTCAAATATCAAAGCACCCATTTAACTGCATTCCAATGCTTCTTCCCAGGATTTGACATAAACCTACGTATCATACTCATAGCATATCCCAAGTCAGGCCTAGTACAAATCATCAAATACATAATACTTCCAACAACATTACAATAGGGAATATTAGTCATCTCTAACCTTTCTTGTTCAGTAATAGGACATTGAGACGAAGAAAGCCTAAAATGAGATGCTAAGGGTGTCGAAACTTCCTTATAACTAGACATATTATACTTCTCAAGCAGTTTATGCACATAACTCTCCTGCGAAATGGTTAAAAAAACCTTTCTCCCTATCTCTTTTCACATCCATGCCTAGGATCCTTTTCAGTTCACCTAAATCTTTCATCTCAAATTCACTACTCAACCGTTTCTTGAGATCAAAGATTTCAGAATAATCCTTAGACACCAGGATCATATCATCTACATACAAGAGTAGATAAATATATGTACCTTTATAAGATAGTTTCTAGTACAGGCAGGCACCATATGAGCTCTTGTAAAACCCCTACTTTAGAATAAAGGTGTCAAACCTGATATACCACTATCTCGGCGATTGCTTCAGTCCATAATGGACTTGTGAAGACGACAAACCATGTCTTCCTTTCCTTTCACCTCATAGCCCTTAGGTTGAGCCATGTAGATCACTTCCTCCAATTCACCATGAAGGAAAGCTGTGGTGACGTCTATCTGTTCAACAAACATGTTAAAGTGAATAGCAATAGACAAAATTAATCGAATGGATGAATGCCTCACCACCGAAGAGAAAATCTCATGAAAATCATTATTCACCTTTTGAGTGTAGCCCCTACTACCAGTCTAGCCTTATACCTAGGCTTGCTGTCACCTCCTATACCTGGCTTGATTTTCTAAATCTACTTTGACTGAATGAGTTTCTGATTAGGAGGCCTTAGAACCAATGACTATGTCTGATTCTTCTGCAACGAGAACAACTCTGCTTCCATAGCATCCTTCCATTGTTCCTTCGAATCAGATACAATTGCCTCCTCAAAAGTAAGAGGCTCTACTTCAATACTGTCAACTGCACAAGTAAGAGCATAAGCAACTAAATCAACATAACCATACCTCGTAGGAGCCTGCTTCACCCGCTGAGGCCTGTCACATGTAAGCTGATAGTTCTGTAGGTCACTGCTACTTGAGCTTTCTTCACCAAAAGCTCCCCCATCAATCAAAGTCCTCTGAAGTTGAGGTCGTCTACCATCAGAATTGGATAACCGATCACTGGATTCGCCTGAACTGATGGTCGTGCTTTAGAATCAATTCTAACCTCTGCCTTAACCTGATCGACTGTCTGCTATTTCTGCTGCTCTTTGATACAAAATGGCATCTCTATTTCATTAAAGGTCACATCTCTACTGATAATACATTTATTTCTGCCCTCTTCCAAGCACCAAAGTTTATATCCTTTAACACCCTAAGGTTAGCCAATAAACATATATTTCAATGCCCTCTTATTCAGCTTCCCTTCCTTAACATGAGCATAAGCTGAACATCAATCACTCTGAGATGATCCAAACTTGGAGCTTTTTCTGTCCATATCTTCTGAGGAGTCTTTAGGCCTAAAGTGGAAGACGAACTCTTATTAATAAGATAACAGGCTGTTTGGGTAGCTTCCCCCCAAAACTTCAAGGGTAATGAAGCATTTGTCAAGAGACATCTTGTACACTTCATAATTGTTCTGTTGAACCTTTCAGCTAAACTATTATGCTGTGGAGTGTACGTAACAGTGAAATGCCTCATAATTCCCTCAGATTTGCAAAATTTGTCAAATTTGTGATTCACAAATTCTAAATTGTTGTCTGTGCTCAGATACTTTACCTTCTTGCCTGTTTGGTTCTCAACCTGCTTTTTCCATTCAAGAAATTTCCCAAAAGCTTCATCCTTCTGTTTCAGTGGATATATCCACAACATCCTTGAAAAGTCTTCAATGATCGACATAAAGTATCTCGAACCTCCCATAGAAGGTACCTTTGTAGGACCTCACAAATCTGAATGAACATAATTTAAAATTCCTTTGGTAGAATGCTTCCCTTTCCCAAACTTCACTCTGGTAGACTTTCTCATTATGTAATATTCACACAGTGGGAGTTCAATGTCTTTAACTCTTCCAAGCAAACCTTGTTGTGAAAGAGCTTGAAGACCTCTTTCACTCACATGAGCTAGTCTATTATGCCATAACATAGACTTATCTGTTTCTTTCTCAGATGCAACAACAGTACTATCTGAAATTGCAGTACCCTCCAACACATAAAGGCCATTTCTCAAGGTCCCCTTCAGCTTAACCAAAGAACCCTTGATAACCTTCAGAACTCCATTCTCAGATTTATAGGAATAACCTACTCTATCTAATTCGCCCAGAGAAATTAGATTTCGTTTGAGTTCTGGAACATACCTTACGTTTGTAAGAATTCTGATGATTCCATCATGTGTTGCAATTCGAACTGACCTAATTCCTTTTACATCACAAGCACCATTATCACCAAGCAAAACTGACCCCCCATCATTTTCCTGAAAGTCAATCAAGAAATCCTGATTAGGAGTCATGTGAAACGTGCACCCTGAATCCATGATCCAAGCATTCAGAATGTCCCTGCTGGGCACCATCAAGACCTCTGTTGAATCATACCCATCAGTAACATTTGATGCACTAGAATCCCCTGCATGTTTGCTACTTAATGTTTTCTTGCTCTTATTCAAAGGGCAATTTTTCTTAAATTGTCCTAAAGACATAGGAAACACTTTTTGGTTTTTCCCTTTGATTTTGACTTGGATCTCGACTCTTTTTCTATTCCGTTTTTTTTCTCACTTCTGCCTCTGGCAATGAGTAACTATTCATCCTTGCGTTCCTTTTTAATCTCAAGGTTTCTCGTTCTGAAGGCATCCAACACTATATCCAGGCAAAGAATTCAAAAGAATAACTACTTGATTTTCATCCGACATCTTCTCACTGATGTTATTGAGATCAACTATAATCTTTTAGAATTCATCTAGGTTCTCTTCTAAGCCTTTACTAGAGTCTATCTTATATCCAAGAATTTATCTTTTAGATATAATTTATTTGGCAAGGACTGTCAAATAAAGACTTTCTAATTTCTTCCATAACTCCACTATAGTAGTGGCCTCATCTACTAGCCTAAGCACTCCATCTGAAAGATATAGAATTATCGTCGAATAGGCCATCTCATCCATATCTCTTTCTTCAGCTTCTGTAATTGTTGGTGGAAGGTCATTTTCGTCTAAGATTTTGGCTACCTTTTGTTGTACCAGAATAGCCCAAATATTTTTCCTCCATAACCTGAAATCAACTTTCCCATCAAATTTAATAACTTCGAACCATGTAGACATCGAAGTCATCTGTCAAATTAAACCCAACAAAAAATATCCTGAACAAAGAATATGCCAGTACCCTACCACACACCCTCCTTGGATCGAATGGAGCTCTGATACCACTTGTGAGAGTTTTGAACCTAACTTAGATGGCCAAACAGAACGCAAACAATCAGCAGAATAAATAAAAAACAGTAAAGAATGAACACCAAGATATATAGTGGTTTGACCAATTTGGTCTACATCCACTTTGAGAAGCTTGAATCAATTTTATTATGAGCAAAAAAAGGAATTTACAATTACAGATAATCAACAATAATCACCAATCTGTAATTTTAATATCCGCTAATACCGAGAGATCCGCACAAAACGTCGCCTCTAAAAACCGAGAACAACCCGCTGAAAAACAGCCCAAAACAAGTGCACTACCTACCTCTGACCGGCGAACCACCACACACACACCCGCAGCGAACTCACGCTCCGAACCAGAACCCACCGGAACCAACGCTTGCTTAGATCGGCGAACCCACGCTTAATCGGAACCCACCGGAGACGCCTGCTCAGATCAGACCGAACACCAGCACGTACACCCATGCTTCAATTGTTGACGGACACAAACTCGCTGATGACCGACGAACCCACGTCATATTGAGCTTGCCGACTGCACTGCCTCTCTGTTTTTCTTCCACGGGAAAAAGCGGTTTCACGCCTTCTTCTTTATTTTTTTTTCATTCCAGACGGCTGCTTGCCTTTGTTTTTCTCAAAGAGTCTCACGATTTTCAGTTCTAATGGAGAAGATGGATATAATTACAAAAATGTCATTTGCTCATAATTATCAGAATGGCATTGTACCTTTAATTTCACAAAAACCCAATAAAACCCACCTAAATACCTTGTTATTTTCTACCGTATTACTATTAATTTACTAATTATTTTTATTTGTTTCTATTGATTTTGTACTCATGTACTATTATTAAACTTTTTAATATATTTATATCAATAATAGGCCAAATGAGCATGCCAAGAAAGAAAATTAAAAAGAGTAAAGTGCACCATTGATATGTCATTTCTAATCCTATTGGTACGGTTTGTTAGCCTTAAAATTAATAGCAAAGGAACATGTTAGCTACCACTTATTGAAAATGAAAGTTAAATGTCTACCATTATCTCTCTACTGATAATGTACATAGGTAATAGATCTAATAGGTAAATGGTCTAATAGGTCTAATAGTTATATAAATATATATAGGTAAATAATCAAAGATAGAATAAAAAAATATATAATTTAAATATCATTGATTTAGTATTTCTACTTTATTGAAAATTTATTACTCATAATAAACCTAAAATGCAAAAACTCATCTAATAAACTATGTAAAATAATATCATGCTTATATGTCATATTTATACTCTATTGATGTAATATACCACTAACAAAACATAACAACAAACAAGCATGCAAACAATCAATAATAGATATCCTATTATTGATAGATCTCACAGTGATATAGACGTATATCACCAATAGACCTCATTCAATTATAAATCTATTATATGGGTCTATCATATATGTCCATGAGTGATGTACCATTGCCGTTGATAGGTTTATCAGTTATAAACCTTAGTTGATGATAGATATTGATAGTGGTTAATTGTACTATATTCACAAATTAAATCATTTTAAATTATGTTAATTTTGCTGATAATTCGTGTTAATTAATTGTCGTATCAATTTCTCTAGCCAAACCTATTATAAATATATAGTGCTTGTACTCTCAACTTTAAAATCATCTTTAAATGAAAATAATTTGGTTAATGGCAAAGTAATTTTAATCATGTCAATAAAAATGTAGTTGGATTAGACAAGTTAACTTTTGGAAAAAATCACACATTTGGTTGTTTATGTCTGAGTTTGATGGCACTTTGGGTATTTTACATGTTTTTAAACTAAGGATAATTGGATAGTTTTACCTCTCAGAAGGGTATTAAAAAAATATACTTTTTCAAGAAGGAACATTTTTATAAAGGTTTTTTTTTCCAAGTTAATTTTAACATTTTCCAGAATTTTCTGTTTAAATGTTTTCCCTTCTTAAAAATTTTTAATTTCACGTCTTGAACATACTTCCTTTTTATTTTGGTCAATTCTCTCTTAATTTTTTTTCTACCAGTAATTCCGATTTTAATAGTTTGATAATTCTAATATTAAATTTGAACCAAATCATGGAGGATCCATAAATTTTATATAAGAGAACTATGTAATATAAAAACTATAAAAAGTATTTTTTAAAAAAACTATTTATTATATAGCTTTAATATAATTTTGATATAAAGTTAACTTTCTAAAAGCATTAACCCTAAAAGTATTATGATTTATTACATAGATTTAAAAGTATGAAAATTATAAAGATTGAGAATAATTTGAAATTTACTTGTGAATGATATGATACGTATATCTCGACAATGAAAAAAAAAATTATCTTATAATTTTAACTCTGAAATTAATCAAAATAAATATATATAGTAAGTAATACGAATTTGAAAGATTACGTAAAAGAAATGAACGTTACTTTTTCAATAGAATGTTATTCAGATTTGAGAGTGAAAATTTAGTAAATTTTCTATGATAAAAATTTTTTTCTATGATAAAAATTTTTTGTTAAGGACTTTTTTCTTTTTTTGGAAAACCTAAATTCCCTTTTTTTAGATAACATGGGAGGAAGAGGAGTTACACACCGGCCCTATACAGAATTTAGAGAATTCAATTTAAAAATAAATTCAAATTGTAAAAAAAGAAGACTTAAACTCTGACGGAAACATACACCATGTGTCCCTACCACTATGCTACCTACCAATTTCAATAACTAAATTGAATTTGTATATATGTATATTAAATAATTATTTAAAATTTAGGGACAGTTATAAATATAGACAGTAGATCCAAAATATTAATAGATATAATATAATCTTAAAAAAATTGCAAATATGGTTAAATTTAAATAGTTTATCAATGATAGATCATATTATTGGTAGGAGTCTATCAGTGATAGATCATATCACTAGTAAGAGTTTATCACCAATAGACTTAGGAGTCTATCAACGATAGAAGTCTATCGCTGATAAGCTTGTCTATATTTGCAATTTTTTTAAAATGATGTTATACACTTGGTTATTATTCCTAAAAATGCTACCAATTGTAATTACCCTAAAATTTATATTAAAAATATAAAAAGTATAGTGGAGGGGTAGGTGCCTATGCCCCTACGTGGATTCACGGTAGAACGAAACATTAATTATTACAAAATAATTTAATTAAATCAAAATTACTTTATAAAAGTATGAAAGCAAATATTAAAGTGATGTATAATTAAACAATATTTAAAAAGTAATTATAATTCAGACTAAAATTATCTACTCTAAAATCACTCTCAAACACTCTATGCTAAGAGAATTGAAAATATTATATATTGATTGATTAATCTATTATTCTTTTAACATTCTCTGAGTATGTACAACAATTGAGTAAATTTGTGTGGATGAAAATTTTCCAACAAGGAGATGAAGAAGATATGGAACAAGAGATCATAAAAAAATTGTATCATGAGACAGTTTATTAAAGAGAATAAATTCCTATCAACACAGCTGGAGATTATGGGTTTAAATCTCTCTTTTTTCATATTGTTTGGTTAAGTTCATTTCCAATATCAGTATGCCACATATCTCTTTTAAAATGTATTCATCAATGTACTTGAAAATCACATCGTATTCCTTTTTCACTGATTTGTGATGGAATTTTGAGATATATGCTTTTCTATAATTAAAGTGGCAAGTTCTCATTATTTTCATGGTGGAGCTAGTTGTTATTAGGTTCTTGGAATTTTTATTTATTCCTTCAACATGAATTCTGATAGTCTTATCAATTATTGATAACAATCTAAAGTATGTGTCTAAAAGCAAATTTTCATGATTTCATAATATGTTGCAAAAAGAAAATCTTTTAGCTTGAGGTCAAGGCACAAATCAAAACAAAATTAAAGTACAAGAGCTAGAATTTACAACCAAAGCAAAATATGCAAAATGAAGGACGAGCACACATCCTGAGCAAAAAACTATATATATATCGAAATCGTAACAAAAGAAGCTATCTTAAGTCGTTCAATGCAAGTCAAAAAAGTATTAGAAGTTCACCAAGAATTTAGACTCATTTGTCATAGAGCGACAATCGACCGCCAAAAGAGAGACATCATCTTGAGAGAGCAACATCAAAGGAAAAGAAGAATGGAGAATACCTTTAGGCGATTCGGACATTCTAGACACCACCAGATCAGCCACGAGACAAGATCCAAGGACAAAGCCCTTAGACCACACCACTAAATAATCTTCAATAGTAACAACAATTATCCCCTTAGATAGAGGAACATCACCCCACAATTTGGCACCTCATCGGTGGTAGGGACGAAACCACATCACCACCAATAGCCAAAGGTATCGAATAGTAGCACCCCTTCAGACCCTCTTACCCCACATTTATGAATAGAATGATCAAAACCACCACACCGAGCACACTTGTGCGACCTCCAAACATACTCTACTAGGATCTCAGATTCCTCTCCTCAAAAGTAAAAAGATCATCCTCCACTTCCACCTCAACACAAATACGGACAAAAGACAACTCTTGACGCTCCTTAGGAGCCTTATCCATACAAACCGGTCGACCAATAATAATACTGGCTACTGATAGAGTAAATTAATATGCAACGGAGAAAATCAAAATCAATAAGCACTCAAATTATACTTAATTTGAATTGAAAACATGCTTCAAAATAACTATTACAAAAGAGGGTTTGTTGAACACAGTACCTTTGATGAAACCTCTTCAGAAACCAGTTGAGCTCCAAGTAAAGATGCTTCAATCTACAAGTAGACCACCACGAAGATCTTCTCTACTATTCTCTTGCAAGGATTGTGTGGTGGAAACACTAAATAGAGTTGGTTTTGATGAAGACTGGAGAGGGTTTGAGAGAGGGTTTCTATTTTTTAGAGTTCTTGAAGAAGTTTGAATGCTTAGCTTAATCATTCAGCCCAACACTTTCATTTATAAAGCTTTCATCATGCAAATTCAAAGCTTGCATGAAGGTCAGCTCCTTCTTCATAAATTGAGTGGAATTGGATGAATAAGGTGCTTTGCACCATAGTGGAGATTTCCAACTTTTGAAAATTTCTACTTTATATTTCAAAATTTGTTTCTGTTTCAAATTTTGTTTTCAAAAAATGATTTCTAAAATCAATTTTATAAATAAACAAATTTATTTGATTTATTAGTTTTATAAAAATTAATTCGATTAATTAATTTTAAATAAAACTAATTAATTAAACCTTTTAATTAATTTTGTTAATTTAATATCTAATATTAAATTAATAAAATACCAACTTCACTACAATGAATTTAATTTCATATAATTAATATTTAAATTATAATTTAAACATTAATTAATTCTTCAATTTCATTTAATTTCGATAAAATTAAACAATTCAATTGTATTGAATACAATTAAAAGAAACCCTCACCAAGGTGCATCACCTCTGGTCCCCAACTCACTAACCAAGCACATTAAGAGTGCCATTTAACAAATTTAAGACACTCTAACAATTATCATAGACAAGTTTTAGAAACTAATATGGGTGTTAGATGTTATTGGATCCGATATATGCACCATGAATTTTCTCTATGAAGAATTGCTCGATGATGAACACACATATGCTTTTTAGGACAACAAAACTCGTACTAACAATATTAGCTGGGTGGTGTGAGACTCTATTGGGCCTCTAATTTGCGGGTATGTTCTCAATTCAAGAAAAAATTGTTGATTAAAACTTTTTAAGCTCCAAGAATTTTGTTTGTTTGTTTGTTACATCATTGTTGAGAGTTCCATATTGAAAAAATTAAGGGACCTCACTCTCTTTATAAGATAGATATGTTACTTATCTCATTACCAATTGCTTTTAAAATAGAACTTCATTTTATCTAATAATCTTCTTCTTCTAGCTTTGAAAAATGAGAAAGAAAATGGGTAGTTGAAAAACCATGGTGAGTCCCTCTCTTATTACTGAAAAGGTGATTTATCTTCTTTTTTAAAAAAAATAAATAAAAAGGAAAAGGAAAAAAAAACGTACCAAATATCAGAAAAGAATTCAACACTTTTTATCAAATGCGTCTAATTAAAAGAGATTAGAATCTTCAAACAATATATATATTTCTACTTAATTATAAATTGTCTTTAAACTTTTAGAACTTTAACGTATTTGGTCACCAAATTTTTAAATTTTTTAATTCACAAATCAACTAGATATACAATTGAAAGAAAAATTAATCATCTATTAAACATAAAATTCAAATATATATCAAATAAATTAATTGATTTTTAAAAGTTGTTGCATTTATCACTGAAAATCAAAAGAATTGGTGTCGTTAATTATATTTAAGTTTTGTATTCTATTTCTTGGTGTTTTGTCATTTTACTGTTTCCCACCTTGAAAAATAAAGTGGGTCTAATACATAATACAAATGTCACACATGATGTTGTTGCATAATGACTGACAAAATATAGTAACTTGATATCAAACAATAACACCAGAAATTGTGAGACACGAAGATTGATAATCCGGTGATATATTATCTACGTATGGGGAATTGTGTGTCCAGTGGAAATAAACGCCAATTTATAAAGAGGTTAGCAATTAAAACGAAGTACTACTTATCTAATAAACTCTATTTTCAGTGATTCACATACAACTTTGCTCTTTTAGTTTCAATTTAGGCACCCCATAAGTTTGAGCTCCCCTCACTTCCACAATAACGCTTCTTCAAGCTTTGTATAAGATCCCCTCAATACAACATACTTAGGCTCTCCCTAAATGTGAGATCTCGGTCATCTTTATAAGCAAACTTTTTCCAAGCTTTGGTTGAGCTCCATTTAATATAATATCAAAACTCTACACTCGCAACAACTCAACCATGCCTCATTGGCAGCTAGAACAAAACCTCAATCGAAAAAGATAAAGCGTTTTAATCATAATACAATTAGGTTAAAGTTTAGACAATCTCAAAACTCAAAAACTCTCAATACACTTTTTTAATAAGCAGGCTAACTCTAAAAAAAGAATAAGACCACAATAAATATTTGGTTAGCTTTCAGAATATCATGAAGGAAAGAATAAATCAATTCTACACCTCTCTTTAATGATACACATGAAAAATATTTATTTTGCGCCTTTTTCTTGTTCTTTCTACATATTAGGATTTTATACCCTTTTTTGGTATTGTCTAGGTCAAATTTTACTCATGTTCTTATACTTAAACCACATATTAAGAACCCAAAAGGATGGTCAATTGGTGACACAATACTTGACCTCGATCAAATATGTTGCTGAAGGGATTTGAGTCTCGACAGAAGCATAGGATCATTTTCTTTGATTTCTTGAAATAATTAAAAATACAAATAAACAAGAAAAGGTTAAGAACCATATTGTTGTCAATCCACAACAATAGCAAAATCTTCTCCTCGAACCGGTAGTATTCTCCTTGAAATCTTCCTCTTTCCACGAATTCTTCCTTGTTGTAACTCTGGCAAAAATCCAGTTTGTAGGAATCGTTCTTGAAAGATGAGAGGGAATGGGGAAACAAAATTTCCAGAGAACTTTAAAAATTTGGAATAATTTTCTTAGAAAGAAATCTTTGCAGAATAGTTGTAAAGATTATGTTATAGAGTGTGTTCCACAATGGCTCCCTAAGACCCTATTTATAGAACTCTATCGGGTTACTCCTAATCCTATTGGGATAACCTCTCTGTAGATATTTTAAATTAAATATTCAATAATATACAATATTAATAAATATTTACCCAATTAACATCCTATATTAAAAGGTTTTAAATAGTTAAATCATATTTAAATATTTATTCTCTGCATTATCTCTTTAATTTGATTCTCGTCCAAATTAAATAATTAATTATTTGAATCATATTCAAATAAATTTATTCTCCCCTTATCTATTTAACTAAAAGCTTATTCAAATTAAATAATTTATTTATTTGAATCCAATTCAAATAAATTAATTATCCATATTATATAGATAATTTGAATCTCATTCAAATAAACTTTATAATGAAAAGCATGTATTTAATTGTATCAAATACAATTAATATGTTCCCTCTAAATTTGAACACTTCAAAATTTTCTTTTAATCATATTTGATCCATGTTGGTTCGTGGTGAAACCCCCGGGGTTCTTCGCACTTGGATAGTACCAAGACCCTTGTGCCCCGGCCCTTGATTAGATAAACACCAATAGGGAGAGTGGCAAAGCAGCTCAACTGAAAGGAGAGGAACCGAGACAAGACGACATCAACTGCAGGCTATATTTCGATCATGATTACTACATGACAAGCCGAGTGAGATTCACTCCCCTCAGAAAGGGAGAAGCTGCATGCAGATGCTTCTGTTTTGGACCTACAGATTATAAGCTCTAATGATTCAAGATTAATTAATTAAACTCTTTAATTAAATTAACATTTTTCATTAACTACGGCGCATATCACCATAGACATGTAGTTGAATTCTTATGCACTATAGGACAAGTTGTGTCCATGGATATAATCAACTAAGCAAGTTGACCCTTCATGAGTTGTTCATAATTGCAACTAGATTAAATGTCCGTTTTACCCCTGTAATTACCTTTTTTTCTTTAAGTACCACTAATTTCTTTAATGAATAGTTTGTTTATGATCTAACCATAAACTAAGTTTCTCTTGGGCTAATGAAAGGGTGGGGTCCCTTATTCAAGACCTGGAACCAACACTTAAGGGAACTACTCATCTACTTACCCTATATGGAAATGAATGAATTTCATCTTGTGAAGTTATGTTCCCAATTTTCCATTTAGTAAAAATCCCCAAAATTGTAGGAATATTAAGTTGGCAACTCGGGCTACTCTCGCCCCATGAAAATCAAAGGATGAGACCTAACAGACAGGAGTACATAACTCACTCAGGATTAAGATTGAGTTGCACATGATCATCTTATGAAACATCAATCTCATCAAATAACGAATTTACAAGTGGATCATGTTCAAGAAATAACCTAACATGATCCACTTGTATGTCAACTACATGATCATCTTATGTGCCCTAAAGCCTTGTAATTAATTAGCTAATTTAGTTATTATATATGTAATATCAAATTCCATTAACAATAAAAATCTTATGATCATCTTATGTGCCCTAAAACCTCGTAATTAATTAGCTAATTTAATTATTATATATGTAATATCAAATTCCATTAACAATAAAAATCTAAGGTTATTAATGTAATCTTGAAAAATGTAGTTGACATACAAGTGGATCATGTTCAAGAAATAACCTAACATGATTCACTTGTATGTCAACTACATTTTTCAAGATTATATATAATAACCTTAGATTTTTATTGTTAATGGAATTTGATATTACATATATAATAATTAAATTAGTTAATTAATTACGAGGCTTTAGGGCACAAATCCCTACAATTGTTGATAAGCTCTCCTCCATTAGAAAACATATTCCACTCAAATATCATATTTCATATATTTTGGAGGGTTTTGATGCTAAAATCTTGGTGTAACATAAATGTATGTATCAAGTTATACTATAGTAAAACGGTCAAGGAGACCGAGTACTCCACTTGAAACCAAAGGCCTAGATTGTGCTTGGCTACTCTAGAATGTTGTTGATTTTATCTAAGGATTGGACTTGTGATGATTTGATTTTAATTTTGAAAAGAAAACAAAGTAAAGACAAGGTTTGAAATTCAAGAGACAAACAATGCTCAAGGGTATTGATTTTCTTAATTACTTCATTAAATCATGCAAAGATTAGATTATTGTATTAATGATATGTTTAAATCTAGAAACTATTTCTCATATTATGCTTACTAATTGCTTGAAACCAATTTAAGAAGCATGACCTTAAGAATAGTCTTGATCAATTTTCATTACCAACCTATCTATTTTCATGATATATTAGAGATGAAGGAATCGAATTTCTCAGTGGAAGCGTGTGAACTTGTGTGACATTCAAAATCATTTTGGACATTCAGGAAAAATAGATAAAAAAAAAAAAAAAAAAAAAAAAAAAAAAAAAAACAGAGTGTAAACATATTCTCATAAGCATGTTTTTTACAAGGATGACAAGACTTACCCTTGAAGACTTTCTTCAAGAAATCATTCTCCGGAATCACACGAACAGCCACGAACGCCCCCGTAAAGTCATGATTGGACATTACCATTTGGGCTTCCTTACGATTTTCCAACAAGAATCAAGATGGTGAGATCTCTCATTTGGAAGAGAAAAGTTTTTCATAGAACTTTTATGTAAAACTTTTTTGGAGAGAATTCTTGTGTGTGAAAGAGTTTAGATCTTTAAAAGAACTCTTCTTCTGTGCACTTCAAAATCATAGAACACTTCTATGAAAAATCAGTGAGATAAGGGATAGAATTGATTGGAGGAGAAGTTACAACTCCTCTCCACCAATACATAAAATAACTCCATTGGAGTTATTCTCATTTAATATATATATAAAATTTTATTTAATATATATAACTAAATAAATATTAATTAATTAACAAATTAAATATCATATATTCAATTTCATTTGGATCATATTCAAATAATATCCTCTCACATAACCTATAGTTTTAATATGAATCTCATTCATATTAGTTTTGGCCTATAGTTTTATATGAATATCAGTCATATAAATAATATTTGAATCTTTTTCAAATATTTATTTATCTCATATAACCTATAATTTTTATATGAATCTCATTCATATTAAATTTAATATATAGTTTTAATATGAATAATATGAATCTCATTCATACTAAATTTAACCTACAGTTATAATATGAATCTCATTCATACTAAATTTAACCTACAATTATAATATGAATCTCATTCATATTATTTAATATTTGAATCTTATTCAAATACATTATTCTCTCATATAATAAAGTATAATTTTGAATCTCATTCAAAATGAACTTTATATCATAATGTATCTATATGTATTATACTAATTGTATATCATATAATTAATTCCCTTATTTATTTTGAACCATTCAAATTAATCCAAAATTAGATGATTCTTATCTTACCCTTAGTGAGATAGCAAAGGGACCTAATGAATCTACAAATTAGGAGCTCCAATAATATGAGATTAATTAATGAAACTCTTTAATTAAATTAATCAACATTCATTAACGGCATGTCACTCCACCAAAGATCCATAGCTGCACTCTTCGCACTGTAGATATATTTCTATGTTCACGGATATAATAAATCAACAGTATGTTGACCCTGCACGAATCGTTCATGACTACAGTTGGGTTAAATTATTATTTTACCCCTGTCATTACATCTAACTCTTTAAGTTCCACTGATCCTTTAATGAACGACCTATTTATGATCCTACCATAACAAAACCCTCTCGAGCTAGTGAGAGGGGAGGGGCCCCATTATTCAAGCCCCAAAGTCAACACTTAAGGGAGAAATTCGTCTACTTGCCCTAAATATGGGAAGGAATGAATTCCATTTTGTGTAGCTATGTTCCCAACTCCCTATTCAGATAAATCCTCAAAATGGTAGAATTATTAAGTCGACGAGTCGAGCCACTTTCACCTATACAAATCAAAAGACAACCCTTATAGAAAGGAGTTCGTAACTCACTCAAGATTGAGGTCGAGTTACCTATGGTCATCCTATGGAATGTTAATCTCTTCAGTCAACCGTGTTATAAAGAGAGATTAATTATTTTGCAGTTCGGTCATATAAAAACTATTTGTATAGGATACCCTCACTCGCATGTCCCAGATGAACTATTAGGATCTAATCATTTGCAATACTTTACAACTCTTGTAACAATTACAATGTGGGTTGTATCCATAATGTCACCAAGATAAGGCACCCAACCTTATTCATATACTACATATCATTTAGGTTATTATTTGAGCATGATCCACCTGTATGTCTACTACATACTATTCAAGTTTCATAAAATAACCTTGGATCTTTCTTCAATGGATAATAGCATATAAAATAATTAACCATTATTTCAAATAACATACTAACTACGAGGCTTTAGGACGTAAATCCTAACAATCTCCCACTTGCACTAAAGCTAGTGAGACATAGGTCGGTAAGACATGTATAATAGGGCATACTTTATACCCAACAAGATAATGATCTAATATTATATGTTTGTTTAAACATACCATCTTTCTAGTTGAATATTTAATCTAGCATGCATCAATGATCAATCAATGTAATGAACAGAACAATAATGGAAAACATTCAAGATCATAACATCCATATAAAGTACTAAAACATTGACTTAAATTCATAACAAAGTACATCAACACCTAAGAACTACAACATTTAGTCACTCATCATTATCACAAATGTACTCTCATACATTACAACAATCATGAAAAAGCAAAGAGAATAAAGAAAAGAGGAAATGCTATCATCTTGATGAATCTCGTCGATGGAACACAACAGAAACTCATTGATTTGTACATCAGGATCTCGAACAGCCTCTAAACGAATCTCTAACTCTCTAAACTCTATTTTGAAGCTAAAATACTCTCTAAGGATCTCTAATTTCATTATGGTTTGGAAGGATAAAGACCCCTAGGTTTTATAGAGAAAGCTTTCCAAAAATACATTTTTCAAAAAATGAAAACATTCCAAAAATACATTTTTTTTCAAGGGTCCTTGTTTAAAAAGACAAAACTACTGGAAATATTTTCAAATATAGGTAAGTGTTATTGTCTATTAGTAGAAACTGATAGACATCTATCAATATTAGTGGTAGACACTAATAGATGTCTATTAGTATTTATCACTGTCTTTATTGATAGACGGTGACATTTAATTATATTTGTAAATAAGTTAGCACATTTTTCAGGAAAAAAAAAAAAACTTTCCAAATGTACATTTTTTCAGAAAAGGAAAACTTTCCAAATATATATATATATATATATATATATATATATATATATATATATATATATATATATATACATATTTTCTTTTAGAAAAGGAGAGTTGGAGCCCATTTTTCAATTTGACCTCGTTTTCTTCGATACTTGGGAGATAAAGCCCCTTCTCGACTTTATTTGGCAAAATTGGTTTGTTCTCTCTTTTTCACTCCAAGTCTCGTTCTGTTACTCAAATCCTGAAAATCAGTTGCAAACGACACCAAATCTAACTAGGTCAAGTAAAAATCATTCTAAATAAAAGAAAAATAAAACATTTTTCAAGTACTTTTCAAGATTTTATTCAGAATACAATACGTTTACATTTGTCACTTTCATTCAACATCGAGTTGAGCTTCCTTCCGTTGAAGATGTTTGCACACCATTGTTGAGCTATGAGTATAATTTATGAAGTTTATTAATCAAAATTGAAAGTTGAAGGACTTATGTTAGATACTTTTCAAAATTCAAGAATCAAATGGATAACTTTAGATTAAGTTTATAATTTAATAATCTTTTTTATAAACTATATTAAACTAGTTTTTCAACACTTATTTTTCTAAAGAAATGAAAAATCTTAGGATCATAATTTTTCTTCTTAATTGAGTGAGATATGAAGTATTATTACAAATAATATTTGAAAACAGTATAGGTATCAAATATACGTATAGAGATGATTGGGAGGGGGGTAGGCTTTTGCATCAAACATCCATTTCATAGTATTGCACCTATCCCATTTATTATGTTATATTTGGGTGAAGTTGGAGTGTACCTATCCTATTTATTATACAGCTCACTTGTTGTATTCAATAAAAAATTGTTACGTAATAATTAAAAAAATTTAAAATATATTTAAAAAATTGTATTTTTTGTCTTATAAAAAATTGGAAGTATGGACTAGACTGCACACAAGTATTACTCGATTGAAAGTAAACCTAAATGTGAATAGTAAATAATAATATCTCACACTTTCTCTCAGTGTATACCAAGTGTTTGCATTTTTTTATAGGGGATAACGACATATTAAGAACTTCAAGATAGTTTTCTTATTATATATTAACTGTCAATATTTCTTTCTTGTTTTCTTTTTCACTCTTTTCAATAAGTAGATTTAACAAGTATGTTTCTTAACCAATTTTTACTATATCAAAATTGGTTTGATACTTCCAATTTGGTAATTCTAATGTACATTCGTGTGTACATCTATATATTTCTATTATTAGCTCTCCTAAAATTTTCAGCCATTGAAATCTTTAACCCAAAAAAGATTTGAATTTTTACTCTTAGATTAGGAGTATCATATTCTAACCAATTAAGATATATTCAGGTTGATCATTATCTTACTATATAGCATCTAGAATATTGAATGCTCAAACTTTATGAAATTTCTTTTAATCTCCTAAAGGATAGGGGCAACGACCCTCCAACTATCTCCATAATGGTATGATATTATCTATTTTGGGCATAAACCCTCATGGTTTTACTTTTAGTTTTCCTAAAAAATGTGTCTCATATCAATGGAGATAGTTATCCTCACTTATATACCCATGACTATCCCCTTATTTAACCAATGTAGGAATTTGATTGCGTTCTCAACAATTCTCTTCTCAAACAAAGGACCACCAAACCTCCCCTCAAATAATCATCAATAAGAAAAGAGATAGTTTGAAAAGAGTGAGAGGTGAAGAAGAATAAGCCTAAATAAGAGTTAGACGTGATCTTATAGATAACTATTTGAGAGAGTGTTGAGAACTCAAATAAGGGTGTGAGTAGCATAAAAACTTTGAGAGAGTGCTTTTATAATTGCGATCGATAGAGAGAATTGTTCTACGTGATTGTAACAATTTTTCACATAGTGGATGTCTTTCTAGTGGGTCAGTTTTTCTCTGAGTTGAGAGTTTTTCACGCAACTTCTTGTGTTTCCAGTTTTTATTGCTTTCTTGTAATTTCTCTATTATTTTTCTACTTATTCATGCGGTAGAAGTGGAATTTTTTTCCCAACAAGTAGTATCAGAGCTCTAGGTTCGACTCATGGAGAAATTTAATCGAAGAATCAACTTCAACTTGTGGCAAGTGCAAGTCAAGAGATGCGTTAATGCAATAATATGGGTTACACAAGTACAAGATAAGCAGTGAGAATGGTTTCAAAAGCAAAGTCATAAGGATTTATATTCAAAGTAAACAATATCATACCATTGTGGAGTATGTGAAGGTCTGTTATCCTTATCACTAACCTCTTTCTTCTTTTTCTTTGACTATTAAACATACTTTTACCTTTATCATTGTCTTTTTTTAAAAAAAAATAAAAGTTTTAATTGTATAAACAATAATATATGTATTTTTTATACGGTATCACCGGTCTATGTCATTGTCATTAACCTTTTTTTTAGTAGAATATTATGTCATGTTTTTCGATTAATTCCTAAAGTAGGTTTTAACTGTTTTGGATTGAATTTATTAATTTTGTTTTTCAAACTTTGAGAAACAAATTAATATAAAGTCGATTTTTAAACCCTAGGAACTGAATTATAAAAGACACATGACTCAGCTTTTGTTTTATTGGAATGTCAAAATCTTCATCTACGTAGAGTTATAGATGTTTGGAAATATAGGATGTCTGATATTTTTAAGATAACTATGTTTATTTTCAAACAAATTTATAAAAATGTTCGAGAATATTTAGATAACCACGTTTATTTTACACGTATTATTCCAACAATATGCCACGTTTATTTTACACGTATTATTCCAACAATATCTCCCTATTTTCAAATAACTTAGTATATTAATTTAATATAATTAAATTTATATAACATTTTAGTTTCTTTGATAATTTAATATTTTTTTATTAAGAACACTTTTATATTTTATTGTTATGAATTCCATTTTTATTAGATTTATAGTTTTTTTTTTTTTTTTTTTTTTTTTTTTTTTTTTTTAAAATGGGTCGATTGATGTTGATTTGAAATTTTTATAAAATAAAATGACGTTAAATACTAATTTTGATTTAGATTTGAAAACATGAACTTATTTTAAAAGAAGACAATTATATAGTTGATAGTATTTATTTTAGTAGATTATACTTATATACATTATTAAAATAGAGAGAGTTTGAGAGAAATGATATTAATTTGTAATTTTTTAGTAAGAAAGAAATCAAAATATTCACTAGAGAAAATAAATTACATATTATACAATTTAAATATAGTTTCCTTTATGGTGTCATTTTTCTTAGAAATTCAAGATTTCTCATAGATGGACATGTTTATTGTGTGTAGTAATGTAACATGTTTGAACATTAAGGAAGGTATCTTTACAGATGATATTAGTTTAGATGTCCTCCTCAAACATAGGTTAAGATTTCTCACGTTGACTGGCATCTTCTCTCTTATTTTTCCTTTTTTTATTTGCATTTAATTATACTTATGTTTTTTATTTACTTGTAAATTCAATTTAAATTGTGTAATATATACCTTATTTTATTTTCATTTGAAATCTAAAGTAGCAATTTCTATTTATTTCACTTTTTCAACAGTGAGTATCCAATATTTTAAAGGGAAGAAGGAAAATTCTTATAAATAAATAAAAAATCTCAAAAATACGTACATTTTATAGCAAAAAGTTCTAAAATACTTGTATCCTTTTGAACTTTTTGTTATAAAATGTAAATATTTTTAAATATTTTTTATATTTAAAAATACCCAAAAAAAAAATCACAATTTGATATCATCTCGGTCAAATTTTATCTATTTTGATAATGTATAAGCATAATCCACTAAAACAAATACTATATATCATATAATTGCCTTCTTTTTAAAATAAGTTTAAGTATTTGAAATTTAATCCATGTTAATATTTCATGTCATTTCTTTCTAAAAAAAATAAAAATTGCAAAACAATAAAAATTGACTTCTTTTTTTTTTTGAAAAAGATGTATATATGTAAATTAATATATTGAAATTCACAATAATAAAATGTTAAATTATTAAAGACACTAAATGTTATATAAATTTAATTATATAAATTATTTAAAAAATAAAAGGGGTGTTGTTGGAATAATACATCATTTCAAGACATTCTCATTTAGAAATCATGCAAAACAAACACTTACTATCTAAATATTCCCGAACATTTTTACAATTTTTGATAGAATAAACATGGTTATCTAAAGATGTCAGACATTTATATTTTTTGAACATCGACCATCACAAGTATCTAAAGATTTTGATGATCTTAATTTCCAAATGATAAATGTGTGAGTATATGTAAATGGGTAACATAAAAAGTTAATTGCATTAAGTTTTTTAGTACTATATTAATATATTGATTTATTTTTACTATAAAATAAAAATAAATAAGAGTGGTAGAAAAAAGGAAGCACAAAATAAAAAGCATATGTCCTCAACATGAGTATCTCCTAAGTACATATTTCACGAGGGCATCCAAAACTCTTGAGATACTTTGTAAAGACATCTTTAAAATGCTCTCTCCAAATGTCTCACAGCTAATATTACCACAAATCATTAAATATAGTCATTATCATTAATTTTAACAAAAGTATTAAACTTGAATATAAATCTAATATAGGCATGATATTGATTCATTTACTTAGTTTATAGTAAAGTTAGGTCTCGGTATGTATAAACACGCTTAGTTTCTTCTGAAGTTGAAAATTCAAATCTTTTACACTTTTACCTTTGTTATACTAAAAAACATGTCTATGTCTTTGTTAAATAATAGATAGCAAATAAAGAGTAAATGCTAAAATAAGATTCAAAATTGAACATTTAATACTTAGGAACTAAGATATACAAGAACTTTTCTTTTTTAGTACAACAACATACTTTTTTTTTAATACGATTATTACCAATGTGAGGAATTGAACCTCCGATATTTTGAGACAGAATGTATGTCAATACCATCAAGTTAGACTCACTTTGACGATATTTTATGTCATTCCAACATTGCTACGTGAGTGGAATAAAGTAAATAAAAGTTATGGATTTTTTTTTAATGTATTTGTTTATTTAGCTTTGTATCATGGTTTTAAAAGATCAGAAATGGATCATTCAACAAAAGAATATCAGAAATGGAATATGATATGAGTGCATAAACATTAGATTATGAATAAAAGAATGTAGCCAAGCAAATTAAGAACAGATTCTAATAGGACTTTGTGGTTGTAAATGGAGACACTTGTCACCATATTTAAATGTAACTATTGGAATTAACTTAGCTGGACACTAACTTAGTTTATATATCTCAAAACATAAGGGCCATTCAAACAACTTCCACCATATATCTATGTATAGAGTATATTAAAAGTAGTTTCTAAATAAATTAGATCTTATTTTTCTGCTAAACTAATTTTAATAAGTTGATAAGTTTAGTTTTTGTTAATTTCTTATTATTGTGGGTATAGTATATATTAAATTTATCGTTTTTGTTTTATGGAAAAAGAAAATACATCATTTGATCATTTATAATTGTTAGGAAGCGAGGAAGAAGATGATGTCTTACTTTGAAAATATTAATTTAAAATGATCGATTTAGTTTAAAATATTATTAAAAAGAATATCAAACTTTTACCCCTAACCAACTCTCAAAAAAAAAAAAAATTATTCAGTTAAGAATTCAACCATAGTACTTAAGAAATATGCAAATCATTAAAAAAATGTTGATGATATAGGCTTAATTTTTCAACAAAAAAAAAAAACAAATGATTACCAAACAGGGTCAAAATATTCAATTTTATTTTTTTAAAACCTTTCAACCTAGATTCCTTATTTGGTATTTTTAAACATGTGAATGAGGAGAAAAATCAATTAAAATTATAAAAGTTATAGTAGAGAATATTATTAGGGTAATTATATTGGGAAGCTTTTAAGGATAATAACTAAATGTATGACCAACCTTTTTAAGAATTGCAAATATAGCAAAATCTATCAGTGATAGACTCTTCGCTGATAGACTCCTACCAGCGATATGGAGAATATTATTAGGGTAATTATATTGGGAAGCTTTTAAGGATAATAATTAAATGTATGACCAACCTTTTTAAGAATTGCAAATATAGCAAAATCTATCAGTGATAGACTCTTTGCTGATAGACTCCTACCAGCGATATGGTTTATCACTGATAGCCCCCTACTAGCGATATGGTCTATCACTGGTAGACGTCGGAAACAAAATCCAAATTTTTGTTATATCTGTAAAAAAAAAATTGCATTGTGCTATATCTGCAAATACTTTAAGCTTAATTACCATATTTATAGCTCCTCCATATTATTATTATTATTATTATTATTATTATTATTATTTTGAGTACAACATGTGAGTTATGGGTATTTGAGCCTCCTACCTCAAGAAAAGTAACAAATATAAATTATCGCTCAACTATGTTCACTTTAACGGTTATATACTATTTTTCAAAAATTTCGAGAATTATACCTATAAAATCTAAATGGACTTCTTTTTAGGGATAAATACAAGAGAAAAATCATGAAAACTTCAATAGAACCATTAATGGGATGAGAATTAAAATATTCATCGGCGTGTAAATTGGAGGATCCGACATCAATATTAGGATTGATGGACATATATGTCTAATATCTTTTATAAACACCTATAAAATATAAAAATAAAATATCATTTATTAATTCCGAATAGAAAGATAAACATAGATCTAAAATCTAGTTTGAAATTAGATCAACTTAATTTTCATGTGTGATGGGCCTTCAAGAGGTGCTTAAAATGGTCGATCAAGCGATTTTTTAGTCATTTTCTGTCCATACTAGTGCAAGTCCATACATCCAAAAAAGATTTTGAAGGATGATTTTGAAGACTTATTTGCACCGTTAAGCCAAGCCACATGCTAATTACAAAAAAAAAAAAAAAAAAAAAATCTCATCAAAATTAAGTTTTAATTTATTGATGACCATATTATGGGATGATATATGCTAAGTATGTTTGGCCGATCATACTTGGTGGAAAACTCATATACCTCTGGAGATTTGTTTCGTTGGAATATCTTAAATCTGTTTTCGGACGCATCGAATGATTAAATATGGAGATCTCGCTAACCGGTTAATGAGTCAGGGTCTAGGATTTAGAGAAGTATACTATATAAATTCTCTAACATTAGAGACGCCACTATTCTATATTATGTAATATTATCTCTAATAAAATTGTTCTCCCTCTATCTCGTAAAAAAGAATTAACCATAAATCTATTCAGCTTATTGCAATATTCTTGAGATTTTTTTTTTTTTTTTTTGCAAAAGACATTGAATGGTAGGAAAATGAAGAGGCACAATCAAAACACTAAAACAATCAAAAGAAAGAAGAGAATCAAAATCAACAAAATCAAAGAATAGACATACAAATTAAAGGAAAAAGATTCCAAAGAGGAGAATCTACTTGAGTGAAGAAGCCCCACACCATGAAAAAACTGAGACTTTGGAAGGAAATAATGTAGCTCTCCTAAGATAACTTGAAGCAAGAATGTGTTGGGTTTATTTCACTTTATGTGAAAGGCCCACATTTATTAAGGCCCAATTATATTAGCATTATGTTTTATATTAAAAACGAAAAAGCACCCAGTTGATAGTGATTAATACATGAGATTTTTATATAAGAGTGTGTTTGGTATGTGATAAAAATAGAGAGTTGAGTTGAATTAAGTTAGTAATTATTATCTGAAGAGTTAAATTATCTGGGGAGTTAAATTGTTTGTATTTATTTGCAGAGTTGAGTTGAGTTGAGTTGATAATTATTATCTGTGTTTGTTGTGCAAAGTTGAGTTGAATTGAGTTAGAGGATCTGATGTAATTTTTTTTTTTTTTTTTTGATAAATTTACCCTTTTTCTTTTTTTATTTCGTTTTTCATCATTATTTTGTGTGTAATTATTTCTCTTTTTATTTTCATTTTTTATCATTGGTTTGTGTGATTATCATTTTTTATTAATAAGCCACCTTTTCTTATACTTTGTATCTTGTTTAATGTGACTAAGATTGATGTTTCATATTCTAATATGTTTTTAATTGTTTTTTATGTAAAAAAACTTTTTTAATCATTCTTCTTTTTGCTCTTCTTCATCTCTCTTCTTGGCAATAGAAAGGTTTGTGTTTTTTTTCCCATTAATCCATTTTTCATGCTTTTTTTTTCATTGTCTTCATGCATTATTTCTCCCATCCCCCTCCTCTTCATCTTCGTTTATTCACGTCTTTTATTTCTTTTATTTTTTTTTCATTCTTTCGTGCTTTCAATTTCGTTTTCTTCAAACATTTTGTTTCCTTCATGCATTCTCTTTTTCTTCTCCTTATCCTTCTTCATGCAATTTTTCTTTTTTTCAGTTTTTTCTCCTTTATTTTCTTCCCCCCTAATCCTGATATTCCTTCATGCATTTTGTTTTTCTATAGTTTTTTCCGGTTCGTTCGCAGATTCAATAGGATTTTTGGACATTCTTCCTTATTATTGAAACGGATTAGTTGGAAATTTTTAAATGTTGTGTATACATTATACTATTTGTGAATTATGTTATTTTTTACTGTATACTGAGGTATATATTGTGTATACATGGTACAGTTTGAGTGTTCTATTATTTTTACTTTATAGTGAGGTATATATTGATTTTTTGTTATGTCTATTTGTATATTAAGATATATACGATATATGAATTATTTTAAAAATCAGTTTGTATATATAATTTTTTATGTACTGCATTTTATAGGAATTCTTACTATTCAAATTTTATATACTAAGATGTATATTGATTTTGTTTTTATAACTGTTTGTATATTGAAATATATATGATATATTAGTTGTTTTAAAAATCATTCTCCATATATGATTTATTATGTACTATTTTATAAATACTCTTACTGTTCCAATTTTATATGACGATCATTTTAACGAGAGAGATAATTACATTAATTACAGAGTAACTGAATAGATTTTCATCATCAAATGTTCTTTGCTGAGTTTCAACAATTAATAGTTGATAAGATAGGCAATGTAGGTAATTGTGGTAACGTTGAGATTTTCGCGTGCGTTGGATTAAAGGATTTTGTTAAGAATGATTTAAAACTTAGAGAAGATAATGATGTTAGATGGTTGTTCTGCCTAATTTCCAGTGATGTTGAAATTTGCTCATTGATTGTTGATTTTTCCAAATAACCTATCAATAGTCTTGGATAATATATCTCTCAATGAAGCTATGAGTAATATTAATGATGACGAAGGTTGTTACGAAATGATTGATTTGTCGAAGATTTTCCCTGATTTTCAAGTTAAGATTGATGATATGTTTCCTTCTAAAGATGTGTTGTTAAATGTTATGCGAGCTATTGCAATTAGAAATAACTTTCAATACCAGACTATTAAATCAAATAAGCAATTTTTGTTACTAAGTTATCTTGTCGATGAATGTAAATGGTCGCTTTATGCTCATTCAATTGAAACTTAGAGAAGATAATGATGTAAGATGTTTGTTCTGCCTAATTTCCAGTGATGTTGAAATTTGCTCATTGATTGTTGTTTTTTCAAATAACCTATCAATAGTCTTGGATAATATATCTCCCAATGAAGCTATGAGTAATATTAATGATGACAAAGGTTGTTACGAAATGATTGATTTGTCGAAGATTTTTCCTGATTTCCAAGTTAAGATTGATGATATGTTTCCTTCGAAAGATGTGTTGTTAAATGTTATGCGAGCTATTGCAATTAGAGATAACTTTCAATACCAGATTATTAAATCAAATAAACAAGTTTTGGTACTAAGTTGTCTTGTCGATGAATGTAAATGATAGCTTTATGCTCATTCAATTGAAACCTAGAGAAGATAATGATGTTAGATGGTTGTTCTGCCTAATTTCCAGTGATGTTGAAATTTGCTCGTTGATTGTTGTTTTTTCAAATAACCTATCAATAGTCTTGGATAATATATCTCCCAATAAAGCTATGAGTAATATTAATGATGACGAAGGTTGTTACGAAATGATTGATTTGTCGAAGATTTTCCCTGATTTCCAAGTTAAGATTAATGATATATTTCCTTCGAAAGATGTGTTGTTGAATGTTATGCGAGCTATTGCAATTAGAGATAACTTTCAATACCAAACTAATAAATCAAATAAGCAAGTGTTGGTACTAAGTTGTCTTGTCGATGAATGTAAATGGTCGCTTTATGCTCATTTAATTGGAGATGATGGAAATTCTACGTGGATAATTACAAGTTTTGATCATGAGCATTCATGCTCTTTGGATATTATGTTGACTGACTATAGATAAGCATCATTTTCTATTATTAAGGAGTGCATCAAGAAAAATATTGGCATTGATGGTAGTCATTCGAGCACGCCTAAAGCTATAGTGAATTATATTCGGATTGAGCATGGATTGGGCATAACTTACCAAATCACCTGAAGAATCTTTCAAGATGATTATAGCATTTGTTTTTCACTTGGTTGTGTGATACTATGGTATATTCTTAATATATTGTAGCTTTTTTTATATATTCCATAGTTTGTATCGTATATTCTTAATAGACTGTAGTGTATATGGTATATTTGTAGGTTCTATTATTGACTATAAGCTTGATGACCGTGGGTGGTTTTTATTTTTCTTCATGGCATTATCTGCTTGTGTTTTGGGTTGGAAACATTGTCGTCCTATTATATCGGTTGATGGTACTACTGTGAAGAACAAGTATGGTGGGACCCTTTAAACACCTCTCGTCCCAGATGCCAATGATTAGATATTTCTCTTAGCATTTTGTGTTGTTGATTCTGAGAATGATGTTCATGGCAGTGGTTTATGAGCCATTTAAAAAAAGATTATTGGGGATCAGAACAAGTTGTGATCATCACTAATAGGCACAATAATATATTAAAAGCAGTTGAGTTGATATTGCCTAACGTATTCAATTGTATGTGTATTGTGCGTTTATTACTAAATATAAAGCCTCGATATATGGAGAAGCTCATAGATTCCAGATTTATTTCATGTGCAAAAGCTTTCAATGTTGTGAATTTTGAAGTTCAAATGCGGTTGTTGGAGTCTAGTGCACGAGGCATACGAGATGAGTTACAAAGCATTGATTTTGAAAAATGGTATTGTGTCTTCTGCCCTCGTATGAGGTATAACATAATAATGACAAACATATTTGAAAGCCAAAATTTTGCTATTTTGAATGCTATGGATTTACTTATTTCTTTGATACTTGACGTTTTAAAGATGATTATGCAACGATGATTCTATGATAGGAGAAATGAAGCAGAATACCAAGTGATTGAGTTTACCAAAGCGATAGAGAACCGTTTAAGAGAACAAATTGTATAAGACAGATCGACGTAAGTAAGTATTTATTGGATATACTTCAGTATATATCAGATATATATAGTAATATTTGTCATTGTTTACATGTTTTTCAAGTGAACAATATTCAATATTAAGTGATAGATGGAACCATTCAACATGATGTGCACCTGCCTTATCGAAGCTGTAGCTACAAGATGTGGGATATTTTGCAAATTCTATGCCCTCATGCATGTGCTGTGTTGAGTAAGAAGCACTTATCAATTAAGATTATGTTTCATCGTATTATCTTAACAAGAATCTTTCTTCAATATACAAAGACTTCATCCATCTGTTAGGTGATCCACACGTGAAGGAACCGGTGAAGGTCCAGTGCAGAAGCGGGAATCGGTCCTAAATTCCAATTTTTACATAATATAGAATTTTACAGAAAACAAACAGGAAAAAGTATGCATTAAATTTAAATTTACAGCATGCAACTAGAATTATTGAGATAAATAGATTAGGAAAAACTAACCCTTGAAGATTTGATCTTCTTCCTGTGAATCCTCTTCTCCAAAATGTCACGAACAACAATAAAACCAAAAGGCCATCACCACGAAAAGAACCTCCTGTATTCTCTATTGGGATGAGAATCACTAAGGAGTTTTGTGGGTCTTAGTTTTGGAAGAGAGGGAGGAAATTGAGAGGGGAAGAGAGTTTTTGGGAGTTTTTCTGTGTTCTCGGTTTTCACAGAAAGTACTGTATTTTCATCTACATCATTTGTAAATAAGAATAAAACAAATCCCATAACCACCACCACCACTCACTATGAGTCTTATTTACTCCAATGGGATTCAAAAAATATATATGTGAATATCCTAGAAAAGGGAAAAAAGGGCCTAGTATGTAAGAATGAATTTTTGTTTATTTTAAATTTCATTATTAATATAGATTGATCATATACAAAAATCGAGTCTAAAGGTTAGACAAATTTTAGTTTTCATAAATAAAATTTAGGAAAAGATGTTAGAAATAATGTTTATGCCCTTTGACTTTGTTTTTTTATCCTAGACATTGGGAAAAATTTTAGAACCAAATGATTGTATTTTAATTAATTAGCTCAAACTAGCCATAGACATATAGGTTTTATGACTTAGCCTCCTAAAAATACTTCTACGTCATATAAGATCGAATAGGTGTTGAATTTTGTTCACCATGCATATAAATTGAGTTAAAGTACTCTAAAAAAACATGAGCATGTTTTGATCCATTTTTTCTCATAATTAGTATTTTCTTGTCAAAAACATCTTTCGATATTATTTTTTACACCAATTACCAAAATTTCTTTCACGTAGAAAGTTTTTGTTTCACTTATAGAATTTGGTATAAACTGTTACTTCGGGACAAGATACAACTCGAAATATTTTCATTTACTACTCGTTTGACATTATGAACTTCCTTTTTGTTTCCAGATATTGCAATAATAGTTTGCATCCCATTTGATCCAAAACCAATTTCTCTTGTCATGTTGGTAATTAATTTGTCCTATGGCACCTACATAGACTTGCAAAATTAGCTGAATTTCAACAACTTCCCCCTATTGAGCTTTAAGAACAATAAGCTACTAAGAAGAAAAAAACAAACAAACAATCAAAGATAGGTGACAAACTTGATATTTTTTAAGTATTTTGTGTTAGATATTCATATAATGTTGCGAAAGAAAGTAAAACATTCTTGAATATTGAAACATAAAAATTGGATTTAATTGTAGACATTGAATTCATGGGTAGAAATTTTAAATTGGATTGAAACATCAAGTTAGGTTAGATGATATTTCGTGTACAAATTTAACATATATGAAAGTTAACTTTGTAGTTTTTGCAATTTGAATGACTTATGTTAGATTTCGGTGAAGTAACAACTCAATCAAGTTAAATTTGATAAATATTTCAACTTTGTATTTTTCTGATTTTCTTCTATATTTTGGAGAGTTACTAAGTTACTAGCGTATAAATAACAACTTGTTTCTTCATGTATAGTATCTCATTTCAAATTGAACTGTTAGTATCCAAGAATTCTATCAGATCCAAGTAATTTAAGGTTGCAGTTCTATCAGAATTAGTCGTTGTTTATATCCTACTGAGATGATCACGATAGTATGTTTGTAGCCTGTACAGACCGAATAATTATGTTCAGGACAACTCTTATTAGAAGTATGTCTCGACTACCTATTGAATCACTACAAGTTATTGAGGTTTTTATAAGTTCTTGGTTATTTCAATTTCTAAGCCTTGTTATACTATTTGGTTTATTTTTGTGTTTGAACATTATTATTGTATATAATATGTGTAATCTATTTAGTTGAGGTATAATCAGTTTGTCAATCAATTCAGTTCTTATATATTATTTCTCCCGATATTTTGGATCTTTAACATATTAGAGAGCCCTTCAAAACAAATGAGGAAAAAGCAAATAAGGTAACAAGAGGGGGTCACCTATTTAATGCATCTATGACGCTTCAATGTTCTGAGAAAAACATAGTTTGATTTTGAGCCTCATCTTTTTTCTCATGTCAAATTTAATAGATGTATAATCATTTTTCTTTTAGTTTGAGCCTTTATTTCCACCCTCTTTTTATTTAAGGAAAATAAATATACCAAAATCAAACCTGAACTTTTTGGAAAAGTCGGGATCTGTTTAGTAGACAATCTGAAAACATAAATTTAAAAATAAATATTCAATGATAACATAATTGTATTTCATATTTTCAGATATGTGTTTAGCAGTAGATTCAAAATTTAAATTCAAATTTAAACATCTTTTCAAAATTTATTTAATAATATATTTACAAACCATATGATTGATTATAGTTGCTCACTAAATATTAAGTTGTTTTAGATTAGGGCATTTTCAAAAGTAGAAAAATAAGAAAAAAATATTTACACAAAATAATAAAATTTAATCTTCTTTGATAGAGGTTGATAGAAGTCTATTAGTGTCTATCAGTGATAAAAACTGATAAAAGTCTATCATTGATACTATGTGATAGATGCTAATAGAAGATCCATTAATAATAATAATAATATGAAAAGAGAAAAAAAAAATTTGGGTGTAGAATATTGTGTGGCCCAAACTACGGGAAAATTAAAAGGATATTGTCGTTTTAGAAACTATTTAGGAAAATAAGGTTGTTTTCAAACTATTTGTAAAAATATTGTTATTTTTTTTTTTAATAACTCGAGGTCGAATTTTGAACCCTCGACCTTGCCCTTTCTTTTTCTTTTTCTTTTTTTTAATTATTACACATTCCACCTTCTTCTTTCTTTCTTCCTTTCTTTTTTTTTAATTTTCTATTTTATAAAAAAAATTCTAAAAATATTTTATTATTTTATTTAAACTCTAAAAATAATAAATTAAAAAAAATAATATCTCATAAAAATAAAAAAAAAAAATTAAATTAAATATCTCATTTATATAAAAATAATTACAAAAATCAATATGTCTCACAAGGGGAACGTCGTCGATTTCGAGCTGGTTGTCGTCGTCGACTTCAAACTTAAGGTTGCTCAGGTTCTTCTTAACTATGTCCATGCACGTATGAAGACGAAGGACTAGCCTCTGAGTCATAATGTCCTGAACCAAATGTTGGCATCATCATCATCGGACTAACATAATCAGTTTAACTCTACGTCTGCATCATAGGGGCAACTCTTCCACATTATGTGCAACCTCATCAAACTCATTCTCTTCCCGAACAGGTCCTCTACGTCTAGGAGCTAGTGGAGGAACAATAGGTATATCGTACATATAATGAATTTCCTCCATATAGCTTTGGTTGTTACTACATATAACAAGAACCTGGTTTGGATCATTCGCAACCTCAGGAGTCTACTGTTGTTCGATCTCTGTGAATTATAAAAAAATTAGACAATATTTAAAATAAATTTAAATTAAAAATAATTAGATAATATTCATTCATTTACCAGATGACCCACAGCTACTCCCAGACGAGTGACGTAGTGCCTTGTGATATTATTATACCAATGAATATATTTTGGAGTGACATCTATGTCAAACTGTTCAAGAGAAACCCCCACTACAATAAATCTTGCACGATAGTGCCATTGCACTACCAAATGTGCATAATGAGGAAAGGAAAACGATTCTATTTTTGAATTATTAATAATATAGAGCTATACGGACTCAAACCGTAGACCTTCTCGGTAAAACAGATCAAACTTATTATTATCACAAGATCAACAATTCCATGAGCTTGGGCTTCTGTTGCTGACATAAAAACATCCCTTTCTATGTCTTCGGATACCACCCATAAGGGTTTGCCTGTTCTTTGTACATAAACCCTTGTGATGGTTTTGCCCAGGTCAATATCATGTAGTACGGATTCAGTATTACAAGACGATGGGACATCCTGCTGAAAACGAATTATCTCATCAATCTGTCAGGAAGATGTCACTCACCAAGTGAAAACATATGAGAGGACTCATCGTCCGCCATATGTTTTGACCATTCGTACAAAAATTAGGAAAAGTATGCATAATAATTTTGTACGGCTCCCAAATAACCTGAAACACAAAATATTATATTAGAGAATATCAAAGACAAAGACAAATACAATAAAAATGTGTATAAAATAATCAATTAGGTTCAGTGTAATGTACCTGATCAGGTTGAAGCAGATCAAACATGTATTTATACTGGCTGACTACATGTGTGGCTGTCATAGTCACACAAAATTTGTCTCTCCACCTGAATTTTTAAATTGATAATTTAGAATTTAAATTAACTAGATCAATGATATAAAAATTAAATTGAACTAAAACAACATACCGAGAACCGTAGGCTCGTCCACTAACTGAGCGTCATTAACATGTTGTAGCTGTGGAGCCATTGTTGGAAATCGCTCCCAAGCCCATAGTTGCAAAAGTATGAGAGGCTCAATTATCTCTCGAACCTCAGGTCTTGTTGCTTTATATAGTTGTCTATACAATCATGCCAACCATGCCAAAATGACTTGATTTATCTGAAAACAGACTTCCACCCATCATTTGTAATATATATGCTCGTGCATATCTTATGATAGTTTCCTCGTCTGCATCATCTGTGAGCTCACGAAATTGTGTTCCTAACCATATTAAACTTAACCTCAATCCTTTAATCTTATCGGCAGGTGGGGTCGCACCGAGGTACAGTTGACAAACTTCTTACCAGTCATCGTACATCACTCCAGTGACCGGCTCATCGTCAACAGGTAACCCAAACAACACTTCTATGTCTTATAGAGTGATAGTGTACTCTCCAACAGACATTTGAAATGTATGCGTCTTGGGCCTCCATTTCTCGACCAAGACTGTGATCAGATGCTAGTTCAACTGAATAAATCCTAATCTGGCAACACCATAGAATCTTGATGTGCACAATAGCGGTAGTATTCGAGGGCGGAGCGGGATAATGTACTGGAGAACTGCCTCTCGACGCCTGTAAGATATTTCTCCAGTAGTACGATCTCGTCATATGATCGATGAATGGACTGGTCGTACAAAACATCAGGATCAACAGGTCCTGGGTTTAAAGCCATGATCTGGAAGAAAAAAAATTATTTCTCAATTAAAAAAATATTTGTTTCTCAATTAGAAGAATAATATACAAGTTAATTAAAAGAATAATGTACAACTTACTTAGAAGAATAATGTATAACTTAATTAAAAGAATAATGTACAACTTAATTAAAAGAATAATGTACAACTTTATAATTAAAAAAATTGAATATACAATAAAAGTAACTACAGTTAATTAAATAAACATGATAAAAGAAGTATTTATTTCTCAATTAAAAGAATAATGTAAAACTTTATTGTTTACAATAAAAAAAATTGAATATACAATAAATTATAATAAAAAATTGAATATACAATAAATTATAATAAAAAAATTGAATATACAATAAAATGAATATATAATAAAAAAAAATTATTTATTTTTCAATCCCTAACTATCTGGAGCCCGTTTTAGTAACGAAGGACACTTCCTTCGATTATGTCCTAACTGATTACAAAATCCTCTTAGTGTGTTACAATTTCTCTCAGGTGTTTTAGGAACCATCTCCATGAGTCTGCAGACTCTTCATCAGCAACGACAAATACAAATGGAAGAAGATGGTCGTTCGAGTCAACTGATGTAGCAATCAACAGTTTTTCTCTATATTTGTCGTACAAGTGTGTACCATCTATCTGAATTATTGGCCGACATTTATTAAAAGCTTCTATATGAGGATCAAATGCCCAAAATATAGAAGTTAGGATAACATGGCCTTCAGTAAACTTTTCTTTAACTCTCCACTCTACACGTGTTCCGAGATTGGTCTGCTTAACCATATATAACTACCTGGGCAACAATTTGTAAGACATTGATGAATCCAATTGCACGTGACTTTGACTTAGTTCTGAATAAAAACATGTATGCTGCTCATCATACTTAGTGATCTTGAACAAGCCATGCGATTTTTTCTTTATTGCACGAAATCTCCACTTTCAACCTTCCCCCACTTCTTACACCGAATTGTCCAAATCGTCGGTGTAGATTCAACAACCTCATATAGTGCGTGACACTTTATTGCAAAACATTTGACCGTGTGTTGTAGCATTTCTTTGTCTCGACGTCCACAGGGCTACAATTGGGTCATGTTTCCGAATGCTATCCAGTACATTCATATCCAAATCATTGAATGTATCTGAAAGCATCTCATGTTCACAACCATCGAAATCCAACTCTTCAAATTCGTCATCCGTTTCTGTTCTGAAGTCTCTATATAGGTTGTTAGCCGCCATATCTTCATTATCACATGGCGATGCAACTGACTCCAGATCAGGATCGATACATTGAGTTGGATCTTCAAACTGGTTAAATGATGTATCAGGATCCACCTTTATCCTATTTACATTTACATACAAATGCACTAGATTTGGCAGTGGTATTGCCATTGAGAACATCAAGCTCATTGCTTATGCATTCGAAATAGGGAATGACATAAATCTTATTAATCCTGATGGTTCTAGATTAGGATGTCTATAAACCATTTCAATGATTTGTTCAAATACAATTCCACTATTCACATTTATGGTAAAACTCCCACTTGGTAGTTGGTCATACTCAACTTCATCAATACCATCAATCATATTACCATTTGTAAACAACAAAAATCTCAAGCATTTGCCTGCCATTTTCTAAAAATAAAAAAAATTAAAAAAAAAAAGACAAATATCAATTTTTTGTATTATACTTTTTATAAGAAGTATATTATAAAATATTAAATTTTTTAGTTTATAAACATAAACTTTTATTAGTTTTATGAACATCAACTTTTTAAACATAAGAATAAATTAAACTTTTTATAACTATTTTTAAACATAACAATAAATTAAACTTTTTATAACTATTTTTAAAAATAACAACAAATTAAATTTTTAAAATTAAAATGAGGTAAACTTTTTAAAACTATTTTTTCAAATTTAATACAAAATAAAAAATTAAATAAAATTAAACTTTTTCAAACTATTTTAAACTATATTTTTAAAGTTAATACTAGAAAATATCAATTTATCACAATAAACATAACAACGATAATTTTTATATGAATAAACTAAAATTTTCAAACTATATTAAATTTTTGAAACTATACTAAACTTGTTAACTATCACAGTAATTTTGTATTAAACTATAAATATCAACTTCTTAAATATAACAATAAACTAAACATTTTGACACTATAAACATCAAAGTTAATACTAAATAAATCAAATATCATAAGAATAAACTAAACTTTTCAAATATCATAAGTTCAACTCACAGATTTGACGATAGTTCTCTTTTTTCCTTCAAAGTGACAACGTTCACCCTTTTTTCCTGTTATTTGTTATCTGACAACAACTACAAAAAATTTTAAAAAAAATTAGAATCTATAAAAAAATAATAATATAAGAACAAAAATAAAATGTATAATTATTCTTAAAAAATAAAAATTTAGTGGAGTAACGAACCAGTATAGTTGTGTGAGAATAATTTGTATTAAACGAAATACAAGAAGAGAAATGGAAATGGAAATGGGAGGAGAGGAAGATGATTTCGAAGGCTTATTTTCGAAGGCAGTGAGGGGGCAATGAGCTATGAAGGGGCAGTGAGTAAATCAAGGGGAGAGGAATGAGCAAAATCAAGGGCAGTGAGTTATCGAGGGAGTGAGTGAGCAAAAATGAAGAGGATGAGGGTTTAAAAAGATGTAGGTCGAGTGTTGAACACGAATGTTGAACACTCGACCCACAGGTTTGGGGTGGTTGTAGAGGCGTTAAGGCTATGGCAGAGGGGCATGCATGCATCAACGCATGCAAGGAATCGGAGCAAGGGAATCAGATTAGTGGCTGGCAGAGGGAGCATGCATGCAGTCGGTCAATGCATGCAGAGAATCGCGCAGGGGAATTGGAGCAAAGGCAGCATGGTGATAGGACCTCACACTGCATGTCCTGAGTGAATTTACCCTCATGAGCGGGATCCTCATGAGCGAGATCAAGCATTTCTTTAACAAACTGTCTTCCTAGCGATGCTCACCTTACCAGTGAGATTCAACCCACATTTCTAGCGAGATTCCCTTCTAGAGCGAGATCTTTATCACAAAATTAGCGAGATTTCCTTCTAGAGCGAGATACTCATCACAAAATTAGCGAGATTTTCTTCAGCTCACCTATCTTCAGGGTTGAAGTTTCGACTTATGTATGTCGAAACTTCAACCTTCAACAACCCTAATATACATATTGTTTCCAAGTTTTTCTTTGTTCGTCGAGTTCTCAACATTCGACCTCTATATTAATCGAATCTTCAACCCTCGACTTCTAGCCTCGATCTCCCAAAACAACAATATTTCTCTAATAAGTTTCAAAACAACCTTATTTCCCTAATAAATTTTGAAAACAACCATATTAATATAAAAGGTTCCCCAAACTACATTCAATAAAAATTTGTCATATGATATTTTTTTTTCCTATTATGTATAAAACAATACTGGATTAAGTTGTACCTAATCCTCATTCATATAAAAATCAAATAAAAATATATTTTGATTAAAAACAAAGAACAACAAAGCGTAGGCCAAATATATGTGAGACTTGACAAGACTTAATACGTACACGCAAACAAACGCATGAAAATGAGTTTCAGGACCAATATTCAAACGAGTCTCATGTTACTCAAAGAAAGGAGATGGCGTTTTTTTGGAGAATGAGCGACAGTCGATGGTGTGAAAAAGGATCGGTTTGAATTGACTAAAGAAAAAATATTTTTCTAAAAAATAATATTTATTTAAATTCTTTTTATAAAAACCATTTGAATACACTATTATAAAAGGTTTTCATACACTTCAATTTTTTCAAAATGACTTATTTGTAAAATTAAACACCTAAAAAGTTAAAATAAATACAATTGAAGATATTTTTAGAAAGGAAGATGGAGAAAATACATTTTTGTTCACACAGTTTTGAGTCTAGTTTCTATTTGGTTTTTATATTTCCAAATTCTACACATTTAGACCGGTTTGATAACTATTTAGTATCTTATTTTTGTTTTTGAAAATTAAGTCTACTTACATTACTTCTACCTACAAATTCTTCATTAGTTATATACTTTTACCGATGATTTAAAAAACCAAGTCAAAGTTTGAAAATTTAAAATATATATATATATAGTTTTTAAAAATTTGTTTTTGTTTTTGAAATAATTCAATCATTGTACTTGATAAAATCCAAATCATCGTAAGAAATGAAAAGGAAATAGTCTTAATTTTCAAAAACCAAAAACTAAAAACGAAATGATTACTAAATAAGACATTAATCTTTTGAGTTTTGAATTTTGTTTCATTTTATTCCCTCAAAATATTACGATTTTGCCTTTGAGATTTGAGTTTTATTTCAATTTAGTCTCTTGGTACGCTTTTAACTTCAATTTTTCATTACAATTTCAATCATTAACATGAATATTTACTATTAAAATTCAAATAGTTACGAAGTAAAATTTTAAATTTAATTTTAATAATTATGAAAAGTAGTGAAATTTAATTAATTATAATTCTTATAAATTCATTAATAGACATTAACACTAAAAACATAAAGTAAATATTTAGTGAAAAGTGTAAATCATAAAATCTATTGACTAAATTGAAACAAAACTCAAATCTTAAAGATACAATGTGTAAAATTTCAAAACCTAAGAATCAAATAAAAACTAGACCCAACTGGTAGGGACCAAAAAATTATTTTTCTAAGGAAAAAAAAAAGAGAGAATTGCGGTTTGGGGGAAAAAAAAGAGGAATTCCATTGACAACGATATTGTCAAAAAAATTTAAGAGCGATCAAAAGCAACAAGTTTACAAGAAGCTCAAATCTCTCTCATATACACACCTATATAAATGTAAATTAAGTACAAAGAGCAGTAGAATTGATGAGGGAGAAAATATTAGCTTTGAATAGAATTTCCGAGCGCCTCGAAGGATCGATTAGCGGGTATAAACGACGTAGGCTGCTTCGTAACAGCAGCTAAAATATCAGCATAACCCACAACTCCAACCAAAATATCATCATTTTCATCCTCAGTAACCCAGACATGGCTTGCCCTATGAGAAAGCATCTGAGCCATAACAGCAGCCAATGAACTTGTTACTTTACATGTCAAGGGAGCACTTCTTCCTCGGTACATGCTCCGACTGATCCTGAATGCTGGGCTCGACGGGTTGAATCCGATACTTCTACTGCTGAATTTCCTTGCCCGTGTTGCTCCACCACCATTTGCAGAGTCGGTCTCATCAACGTTACCGTTAGCAGATAGATCAGGGACCATTCGTGAGGTCATGTGGTCTTCTACTCCCATCACAAACTGCCCAGCAGAAAGGTTGGCTAAAGCCCAAGCAGCACCCAAGTAATTGCATTTCCAGAGTTTGGAGGCTGAAATCTCTCCAATTATCCTGTATTGATTATCATGCATGTTTTCTACAACAGCAACTGCAATAGGATCATCAGGAAGCTTATGAGTAACATCGATTGCAGGAGTCGAGGCATCAATCGAACAGTAGTTTGGGTTGATGACCCCAAGAGTAGAGATGGAGGATAGAGGGAGAGGTGCAAGGGCACCAAGGCAACCGATAAGGAAACGGATGACATCTTCCCTTGAGAGACAACAAAACTTATCGTGACCGGAGGATGTGGAAGACGATGATGGGCGGTTAGTGTTTACATTGAGGTTATTGCTGCTACTGCCAGTGGTATCGATGTTCTTCAACCACTTACCATTATAGAGAATGGAAAACCGTTTGCTCATTCCTTTCCACACCACACTTTTTCGGATTAGAAGACGCCTCACACCTTGCTTCATCATTTCCAATGCATCAATCAATCTTTACAAGGACAAAACAAGAGGTTAAATCAATTGAATGCCATGCCCACACAGCAAATAAAGACGAGAACAAACTTCTTTCAAATAATTTTCTTTCGTGTAGTTTCAAAGGTCTCTTAATCTATCTCATTCATCAACAAATGAATTGCTAACTGATAATGACCCTCACAAGTTATAATTAGCACCTTCAGATGCAACAAAATTGAAACAAGAAAAATGCATAGTAGTCAATGGATAACTTCTAATAAGAATTGATGCAAAAAAGAGGACAAAGTAAGAACCTATAATTGATATCCAATTACATCTGGTAGCAGGACCAAGATCTGAAACGAAAAACCAAAGCCCTCTGGATCAATGGGCTGATATCTAACGTTTCCCAGTTATGAATAGAGAGAAACAAGAAGATTATTTTCTTTATCATGGGTTTTTAAACGGAGATTATGTGCATCACAACTTTATCTCATTGGACTTGGACAGGCGGTCCAACAATGTTTGACATAAAAAAATCCACAAATACCTATGCCCTCTTAGAACTTCCTCTAGCTATTCTAAGGGCTGTGGATGATTCTTGAAATTTGGCCTTGGACTCCAGTAGAGTATTTATGGTCAAATCTCTCATGCATGATTTAGTTCATGCCATTGTTTTTCAAAAACATGTATTCTGTGATATGGAAGAATACTTGCCTAAGAATTAAAATTTTCTTCTGTGAGCTTAGTCATGGTGGCATTGATCCAGTTGATCGGTCTCTCTTACAGAGGAGAATACCTCATCTTATCCTCTCTCCGTCTTGGTGTGTGATGTGCTTTTCTTACTCAGAGCATCCTTGTCATCTCCGTGCTCGTTGTACTTTTCCTTCTCAATATTAGGAAACAGTGCTCAAAGCCTTTGGTTGGTCTATAGTTTTGCCAAATGACATATCCTAGTTTTGCCAAATGACATATCCAGTATTGTAGCTTTCATTTCTGTGGGTTATCCTTTCCACGGTATGAAAAAGACTTCCGAGTTTGCTAAACCGATTGTTCCTCCGGTATCTCTAGGGTGAAAGGGATGCAATGATTTTCAAGGATGTTTTCTCTGCTTTTGATAACTTTCTAGATCTAACTTTATTTCATGCTCTGTATTGTTGTAAACATTTTCATCCGTTTAGAGATCAGTCTTTCTTTCATTTCCAATTGGAGATCTATTATGTAATTCACCTTTTGGTGTTGAGAGGCCAATAAACTCTTGTTATTTCATTCATCAATAAAATTTGTTTATTTTCTACAAAAATAAAAAAATAGTTAATCTTTTTTTACATTTTTTTTCGTGTTTTTGTTTTGTTGGGTAGAAAGGCAAGCTTTCGTTGAGAATAAATAAAAGATTACACAAGGAATACATAAAAAAGACCACCCAAGGAGAGCCCAATTAAGCTAAGAAAGGGTTCAATAAAGAAAAGTAAAGTCTCAAGGAAAATTAAAAAATTCTTTTCACACAAAAGCTCAAAGAGAATCATGAAATCTATTAAGGGACCACAACATCCCCACACGTCTTTCAACCCCTCTAATAAAATAGCATAAAGACAAGCAAAACCAAAGCCTGCTACCCTTATCCCAAGAAGGTATATCACTTTTTTCCTTCATTATGTCTGAAATACCACAAATAGAGTACAACCACAATAGAGTCCAAACTGGAAAACCCTAAACTAATGGTTACTATCATTGATTCAGACAAGCTAATTTGCATAACTGTGAAGATATAAAGTACCATTCAAAAGGTAAATCATGCTCGTGAGAAACCAATAAAATCTGAAGCTGCTGCAGCCATTAAAGGGGAAGTACATTCATTTGAACTTGGAGTTAGAACCCTTTCAATAAGCTTTTTACTTTTCCATGGTTTCCTTGCTTATTTATTAGTATTTTAGTTAGCCAAACTTATTTCACATTATTAAATATAAGTGAAATCTTGAAAAGTAAATAAAAGTAGTTTTGAAAATCATGTTTTGATTTATTTTTGCTTTTATAAAATGACTAAATTTTCAAAAATATTTTAAAAAGTGAGGACCTAAAAGGAAGGTATAAACTAAATTTTTAAAAACAAAAAACCAAAAATAAAATGATATCAAATTAACTCTTACTCATCAGACAACTACTCTAGCCCTCAGTCAAAAGCATCTGAAACTAGCTAAATCCCAGTGACTTCAGAAGCATTACAATATTTTTCACTATATCAGTTGACAATAGTATCTCCAGAAGCTACAAGATTTGAGATTGGAACACGATTATGCTAAGATTATGCTACTTACTTTTGAGTCTACAGCTTGTTCTTCGTTAATTGGGTTGCATTTGTGAAATGAAGCAAGTCTTGAGGAAGTAAAGAACCATCGTTAAGTGGTTCTGCACCAAGTGCGATCAATTGTCCTCCTTTATAGATTTGTCTACCGTAACTCCATTCAACCAACAAAGTGAATTCCATACTCAAAGTGGAGTTACCATACAAACCTGAATATCTATAAAAATGAAGGGGAGAAGAGTTTTGACTGAAGCCAAAAGGTATCCTAAAGGAATGGTAGCACCACAATCCAACCAGACACGGCCATCATAAATGGTTCTGGTGATCATAAAGTCTGTCTCTATTGCCACTTTTGTTCAATTTCCAGAGATCTTGCACGCTACTGGCTGGGTAGTTTTCCTTGTTGTTCTTAGTATCCAGCAACTTTTTTCTTAAACCTTTCATATTTCGTGAAAAGTGTTTATGTTTCTAAATAAATGAATCAATCTCCCTTTTCTTAGTCTAGCTGTATATATATATATATATGTGTATGTATGTATATATATGTATGTATGTATGTATGTATGTATATGTTGCTGGCGGGAAAACAGAAGAGGAACCAACTGCTCAATCTACCAAACTGTCCAAATTGGACGAATCTAACAACAATAACTCATTTCTTGGCTAAAATCAGAATATATAGTAAACGATTTATACAAAATCTAATGGTAATTTAATGTTCTAGTTAAGACTCATATCATTTACATTTAAAAACTATAAGCTCAAACCTAATTGCTTGATAAGAAGGGAGGGGGAGGGGAGAATATAGCTATAAATAAACTCTTAGAATTATTAGATAAAGAAGAAGAAAAAGAACATAAAAAGAGTAAATCTTCAATGCACTTTGCAAACAGAACTTTCTGTTAAACAATCATAACGTATAAGGCCCATAACACTGAAAGTTAGTCAAAAGTTAACAGGCATATGGATTGCAATAAGATCAAGATTCTGGAAAAAGAAAAAAAAAAAATAAAAAGATACAGTATAGACGACTTTTGGAAGCATCCAATAGAAACACTTAAAAGTGCTTTCAGATGAGAACAAATTACAAAGTTCCATCAACCAAGCATAGAACCAACCTCTTATTTCAATCAGATGATCAATTATTAGAATTAGAGCAAAACAAAACATCAAAAACATTGATATATGAAACTAGGAACGAGTAAAGCAAAATCTGAAGCAAAGAGGCTAACCTTGTTGCAGGATCGACCTGCCTCAACAATGAATAGTTGGGAATGACAGCCTCCGAAACTGGGGCCTTCATTGCCCTTTCTTGATCCTCTAGATTCTCCGTTCGAGCCAAAAACGCAACAATATCCAAAGAAGAGAGAATTCCCACAAATCTCTGCTGTTTCATTTCAGCATTCTCAATAATTCCCACATGAGTTTTCCTCTTCCAAATCGGTATCCCACACTCCGTCGATTCTCCGATCACTCTAATCGCCGTTTCGATCGTCTCCGTCTCATAAAACTCCGCCATCTCCGGCTTTCCTACAGTCAGATCCCCAACCACATGATACAGAAACACCGATGCCATGATCACTCTTCACCTCTCTGCAATGAACCCAACCAAAATCAAAAGAACCAATCTTATGAGATCAATCTTGAACACAAATCTCCTTAAAGAATCCAAGATCACTATCAACAGGACATGCAGAATACTAATTTCCAGGGAATCCAAGATTCAAAATAAAATAAAATAAAAAAAAAAACAAAACTACACTATTAGCTTCCCAGCGATTTCGGAACCACAAAATGAAAAGAAATGCAAAGATTCTTTACTTCCTCTACGATTTGAGATCCAACAGAACAATTATTGAATTAAAAAAAAAAAATTAAAACCCCAAGTACAATAATCAAAGACTACATCAATATTAAATTAAATTCCGCATAAAGCAACAAAAAAAAAAAGATGGGTTTAAAGGAAAATACCGAGGTTCGCTTCGTTAGCTCTCAAAAATCTCGGGAACTGAACGGCAGACAGAGAGAGACAGAGAGAAACCGGAAACCCCGGTGAAACGGGCAAAAGCTATAAAAGGGAATGAAGGAAGATAAGCAAGAGATCGAATCGAGTAATAGGTAATCTATGGAGGCTCAAAAACGAGGAACAAAGAGAATCCGCCATTGATGATGAAGAACCAGCAAGGAAGGAAGATGGGAAGAAGGAACAGAGTTAATGCCCATGAAAAATGGCTCAATCAGCTCAAACCCACCACCCAACAACACAACAAGAACAGCAAGAAACAGTCACTGGATGGATAGCTCTGTCAATCAACACAGAAGAATTCAGAGAAGAATCTGGTGATTTTCCGCATTAGAAAGAAGACAAAGAGAGAAGAAAAATGGCGATGATTGAATTATTGGGCAGAACCCGAAGGAGCAAAAACAGAGTTGGCAATCAATGAGTGATGTGGAAACTTGAACATACGCATTTTTTTGTGTTTTTTGGTATTATTTAATGCCAATTCGGCTTCGTTTTAAGCCACAATGTCACATGAGAGTAAAATCATTTATGATAATGTTCATGTGGAAAGAAATGGTAATTAGGATGGATCCAAAAAAATAATGATTGTTATATGAGAAATATCATTTCTCTTTCACACATGGTTCCAAGTATAGTGAACCAAACCAAAATATAGGTAATATAATTCTCTATTCAATGTATTCAATTTTGAAGAAACTAATTGAATGTAACGAATTTGAAACAAAAAAAAAAAAATAGAAGTTATTTTGACTAACAAGATAAAGAAAAAAAAGTGATTCAAACATGTTTATACGAGTTAGGAATGAGATGCATGTAGTCTTTCATGCGATTGTAACTAACTCAACTTAAATATGGTGAATTAGATGCAACGCCTATACGACCTTCTATGTAGTATCTAAAGAGATCAAATTTCACATCAAAAACGCTTTGCTTTCAATTTTGTTTTGAAAATCATAACACAAAAAAGAAGAAAATAGAACACACAAGATTTACAGCATTCACAGGTTCAGCAAAATTAAAGGAAAAGAAGAATTCCAACAACTTCTTCCTCCCTAACGAACTGATCTTCCACGAACAAAAAGTCTTCCTCAATATTCCGCTTTTTGAGAGAGATAAGAGGAATTGAATTTCCTTGAAGATTTTTCAGTAAAAAATTTGAGGGAGAAAGGTAAGAGGTGTGAGGAGATGGGAGGAAGTCTTTTTTCTACAATAACCAACTCTACAAGAAAAACTTCCCCTTCCAAAAACCACCCATTTCACTTCTTTTTTCATTTAAATTAAATTGAACTAATTTAATTTAACTTCATACATTATTAATTAAAATAATTAATTATTTAATTTAATTAATTATTTAATTAATTACAAAATTAAATATCTAATATTTAATTTATGAGTAATTGCAATTGGTAGCATTTTTAGGAATAATAACCAAGTGTATAACATCATTTTAAAAAAATGCAAATATAGCCAAGTCTATCATCATTAGACTTCTATAGTTGATAAACTCTCAAATACTTCTATCGTTAATAGACTCTTCCCAGTGATATGACTCCTACCAATAATATGGTCTATCACTGATAGACTATTTAAATTTGGCCATATTTGTAATTTTTTTTATATTATGTTATATTTACTAATACTTTGAGCCTGATGTCTATATTTGCAACTGTCCTTTAATTTAAACATTTGAATCTTATTCAAATATATATCAGCCTCATGACCTATAGTTTTAATGTGATTTTCATTAATATTATTCTAAACCTATAATTTTAATATGATTCTAATTCTTAATACTTTAATAACAATGTAATTCATATTAATTATTATTTGAATATTATTCAAATATAATAAATCTTTTTTTATTATAAATTTTAATTTTGAATCTTATCCAAAATTAACTTTACGTTATAATGTATCTTTATACATTATATTAATTGTATCATATACAATTAATGAATATCCCCTTAATAAATTTGAACATTTCATATTCTTTTAAAATTAATGATCCTTGTTTACCCATTATTAACTAGTAGGTGACCTAATGAACCTACAGATTAGAAGTTCTAATGTTCTGAGATTAACTAATTAAACTTTTTATTTACGTTAATCAACCTTCATTAATCGTAGGTCACTCCACTAAAGACCCCTAATTGCACTCTTCGCTTTATAAAATATTTTGCATCCATGGATTTAACCATTACAATTAAGTCGATCTTTCATGAGTTGTTCATAATTACAGTTGGGTCAAATTACCGTTTTGTCCCTATAATTACCTTTTACTTCTTAAGTATCACTGATCCTCTAATGAACAATTTGTTTACAGTCCTACCATAAAATTAAGTCCCTCTCAGACCAATGAGAGGGCGGATACCCTTTATTCAAGACCTGAACCAACACTTAGAGTAACTACTCATCTACTTATCCTAAAAGCAGGAAGGAGTAAATTTCATCTTGTGAAGCTATGTTCCTAGCTCCCCACTTGGACAAGTCTCAAAATGGTAGGCTTATTGAGTTAGTGACTCAAACCACTCTCACCCATACAAATCAAAGGGGCAACACTCATAGACAGAAGTCTATAACTCACTCAAGATTGAGATCGAGTTATATATGGTCATTTTATGAAATATTAATCTCTTTGGTCAACGGTGTTACAAAGATAGACTAAATATTTCCCAATCTGGTCTTATACAAATTTCATTGTATAGGATACGCCCACTCACATGTTTCCACAAGAACGATTTGGATCACATCGTTTGTAACACTTACAAAGTAGGTCGTATCCATAATGTTATGAGGATAAGACACCTATCCTTATCCATATACTATAGACCCTTTAGGTTATTACTTGAACATGATTCACCTGTATGTTTACATATGGTTCAAGTCTCATAAAATAACTTGGGATTTTCCCATAATGGATAATTAATTATTAATTAATTATTGCATATTTAAAATAATCGTATTATATTAAATAACTAATTAACTATGAGACTTTAGGGTATAAATCCCAACTGTACCTTTAGGAGTCTAAGCCATTAAATCTATATGTCTATGGCTAATTCAATCTCATAACTGAAACGTTTAGGTAAAACTTGGTTTTCATAAAAACAATCTAAAAAAAATCTTAGAAAAATCCCACGATAATGAACTCAACTCAACTTTTGTCGAGGAGAATCAGATTTTAACACCAAAAATCTATGGATGAGGATAGATTGAACCAAAGTACAACAAGAACCTTTCAGCCAAAATACGAAAATATAAAATCGAAGCATGAGCGTGGATCTCTTGGAAATGTGTGTTGAATCCTTGTGTTTGAACTTATAATCCTTGACAAAGTTGTTAGTTCAAGGTAAAAATTGAACTTATAATGGCAGGTAAACTTTGATATTTCTGTAAGAATAACCAATGGCAAACTAATGGTTGAAATATATTTTAAAGAGTTTCATAGATTTGAGTTAAACAGTTAAATATTAAAACTTGTAGGGACCAAAAGAGACTATATTGAAAGTAAGTAAGCAATTGAAAAGTAATGGTGTTGACTAGAGATCTAAGGAGTTACTTGTTGGGACCAAAACTACTTGTGACACTTGGGACCAAAGGGATATTTATGACACCTTAGTCAAGCAAGTAATGGGTATTTAATACTTGAACCTATTTTACTTTTCTCATTAGGACCAAATTATTGAAGTTGTCTCTCCCTCTCTCTTTAAACCCTATTTTGATTAGGATCAACTTCAACAAACTTGTGAACAATAAACCTCAAGCAAAGATGGACTAGTCAAGAAATTGATCAGTTTCAAATTTGTGTTGGATATTTTTGTTTAAGTTAATGTAAGAATATATTTGAATCTAAGAGGTTTAGCTATGACCTCTTGACCATTTCATCAAATTGGACTTACGTTCAAGTTGAAGGAAAATTTTGGAATGACTTTTCAAGTGTTTTTGTAATTTTAAGTGGAAAATTTGTGTTTTTAAACATTTGAAAAACCATTCCAAACATGTTCATATTTTTACTGGCTAGTTGTTGTATAACGAGCAATGCTCTTTGCCCACTACAAGAATTTTGGGCTTCAATGTCGGTTGAAAAAAGTAAAATCTGATGTATAATGACGGTTTTGTTTTTTTTAAAAAAAGCAGAACTTTAATGTCGGTTTTAAACCGACATTGTAGGGGTACCTTTAATGTCGGTTTAAAACCGACATTAAAGACCCGCTTAATTTATCCTCGCACTTTCTATTTTGCCCCCATTTTTTTCATTTTTCCCTATTCACTCTCCCCCTATTTTTGTTTTCCTCTCATTCTCACATTTTCCTCTTCAGACCCTCTTCTTTCTCACATCTCTCTTCCAAACCCTTGTCATTCGTCCGTCGATCGTGGGTGAAAAGTCTTTTGTGGTGTAGATCTGGCTCCGTGTAGATCTGTTCCTCGTGCAACCCAGATCTGCTGCTCGTTCTGTCGAAGCGCCACAGCCCGGATCTGTTGCTCCCTCTTCAGTTATTTTTCTACATCTTATACTCTCGGTTTGATAAATAAGCACCCAAACTTGATACGATAATCATGTGTCTCCAGATCTGAAGTTCATATTTCCACGTGGTGTGTGTCGCCGTTCTATCATTCGATTTTTCCTCGTCACCGTTCGTCGTTCAATTTTCCCTCGCTGCGTGTCTCCAGATCTACCGCCATTCGTCTTTGTCCAACGTGTTGCCGTCCAGATCAGTATGCTCTTCTTCTCTTTTCTTTCTTAAACTTACAGTAATTTTTGTTCTTATGTTTAGCCTCTCAACTGTTTGTGTAAATGTCTCGATGAAATGTGTTGGATAGACGATCGTGTAGCAAATGAGCAGTGCTACACGATGAGGTAGACAATCGTCTAATAAGTGAGCAGTGCTACACGATGAGGTAGGCGATCGTGTAGGTGGGCATTGGATGATCGTGTAGCAATGTGGGAAGCTAAACGATGAGGTAGGCGATCGTGTAGGTGGGTGCTGGACGATCGTGTAGCAATGCGGGGAGTTAAACGATGAGATAGACGATCGTATAGCAGATGCGCGGAGCTAAGCAATGCGCTAGACGATCTTGTAGATATGCACGCAGTGTTAAACGATGAGGAGTGACGCGCTAGATGATCGAGCTATACAATAGGCAAAGTACTGCATGATCAGTGTAAGCACTAGACGATAAGCATTGAAGTTGGATGATAGCACTAGACAATAGCGTTAAGCATTAAAGCGATGCGCGGGGGCTAAGCGATAGACTACACGGTGGCGCTATGCGATGGGCATGAGCGCTAGACGATAGCCGTGTTGCGCTAGACGATGAGCAGACGCGCTACACGATAGGCAGAATGCTAAGCGATAGGCGGTGATGTTAAGCGATAGGCAGATGCGTTAGATGATAAGGTATCAGCGCTAAACGATGGAGGTAAACGATGGGCGCGGTAGCTAAACTATAGGCTATGCGCGAGATCATTGAGAGCGAGATCGTTTACTAAACAATTGAGCTACACGATGGGCCGCTGGAGCTAAGCGATAGATGCAAGAACTAAACGATGGAAGCTAGTGCAACCGAAGAAGCAATCCTTTTCAAATACTCTGAGCAGAGAGACCACCTGAAGGTATGTGCATAATTGAGAGCATGTAGATAAATATGTTTTTATTTGCTGAGGCTACCGTTGGCTGTTAAAGCAACCTTTGAAGACTATGGATTTGGATGCATTCCCTTTAAATGTGAATTTGGTAAAGATTCTATTTTATATTCATAGTCTCTTGTTGCTTTAGGACATAGTTGTAGGTATGGCGTCTTTGAGTTGTTTTGGAAGTTGTACTCTACATATAAATATTTACTAGAGTCTCTGCTATATTATGGCAGTTATAGATTCTCCTAGAGTAAAAAGCATTTTGATTGGCTTGAGAACATGTGCATTATGCTAATTAAATACTCTAAAAGAATGTTTGACTCATAGTTTTAATAAGTTTAGTTGATGAGTCCAACTTCATTGTTATGCTGCCGAAAATTTTCCATCATCTTCGTATCTCATATCTAGGTAACCAAGCTTCTCTTCTTCAAGATCTTGAAAAAGAAGATTCTCTAATTTATTCAACTATTGAGTTTTCTTGTTTTCTAGGTGCAACAAAGGAGTAAAGATTTGGTATCGCAACTTCTTTATGCTTTTTCTTGGAGAACTCTAGATCCAACACATTCACTACAAGAATTTTGCATTGAATGTACCATTTATACACATTCCCAATGAATTCTGATCACATTTTCACTTTCAACCCTTTGTCTTAAACCTTTTTTGTTTGTGATCCTTTGTACAACATGGTCAGACAAAGATGCCTATAAGACACTGCTGAAGTTGGGAGAGTCTGTTTAAGAAGAATTATGAAAGGATCCATACTTACCAAGTGGAGAGGGACGGTAAACTCATAATATTTGTATTACTTGTAATTTGTGTTTTCAAGGGCTGAATTATTGTACGGCCTTTTAAATTATAATTTTATAGCAAAATTTACAAATTAAATGTAATAGACTTGCAATCCATACATAAATAATATGCCATAGCCACAGTGTTCGACGATGATGTGTCATGTTATACTTTTTGACCGAAAAAATAGATTAGGCAATGGAATTTAAAAAAATGGACAATAATTGAAAAAACGACAGATTCTAGGCTTCAATGTCGGTTTAAAGGGTTTCATTTGATTCTTGGGCTTTAGTTGCAACCGACATTAAAGACAGTGTTACTAAACCCCTTTAATATCGGTTTAAAACCGACATTAAAGAGCTTTAATAACATTATCTTTAATGTCAATTGTCAACGATATTAAAGCCCTTTAATGTTGGTTTAAAACCGACATTAAATCCCAAAATTATTCTAGTGGCCTTTATTATAGTGATTTGAGTTGTAAATCCTAAACCTTAAAGCATTTCAAACATGCTCAAAGTCTTGTAGGCCTTCTTGCCTTCGATATAATGATTGAAGTTGTAGATTTTCTAACTGGTCTGTCTAGAAAACATATCATTATTGCGAAAATAAGCAAAAAAATAAAATAATAATAATAAAATTAAGAATACATGAATTAACGTGAAAAATTGCAATGGAGAAAAATTCCACTATGTGAACAATTATTACAATCATACAAAAATCTCTCATGGACCCCAATTACAAAAACACTCTCTCAAAGCTTTTAACATCTCACACCCTTGTTTTCACTCTCAAACTAGATAATTCAAAAGGGAATATAACTAGAGTAAGCACACTTTAAACTTAAAATGTTTCTAACTAAGACAATTTGAAACCAAAGGTATAAGTCTCTTTTATAGTGCTTGGAGCTCATCAATTCCTTGAACTTTTTCAAGGGGACAATTGCACTTCTAATATTTTATTAAAATCCAAGAAATTCTACTTTGGCAAGATATTTGAAGAATACATACTTTCTGTTACATCCATTATCTTCATCGACAATCATAATTCTCAATTCAGATAATTATAACTCACCCCATCATAAAGAGCGTCACTTGAAATACCACCTTCCGAGATTTCCTTTTTCATCACATGCTGATAAACTTTACTGAAATTTATGGTGCAAATTTCAACTACTTTGCTCGCCTTGAAGCTTTTCAATCATTGACATTCCATCACACACCTTACATAACCATTAACATTGTTGGGATTGGTGTCCTAAATCTTTTTATTCTCATAGTTTGTAAACTTGTATAAACAAATTGTTATTAATAAAATAAATGTTATTTTATATGTGCATTAACTCAACCCAATAAACTAAGATCCTAGTTTATTTTATGTAGCTTAAACATGTATGTGGTGACATACAAGTGGATCATGTTTAAGTAATAATCTAAATGGTCTGTAGTTTATGGATAAGGTTGGATACCTTATCCTGGTGACACTACGGATACGAGCCACTTTGTAATAGTTACAATTGTTGTAAAGTGTTACGAATGATCTGATCTTGATCATTCATGTGGAAACATGTGAGTGGAGGTATCCTATACAAAGAGTTTGGGTTTTATGCCCTAGAACTCGTAGAGTAAACGTTATTAATTGACCGTCATCAATAAAGAGTTACAGATGTTAATTTAATAAATGTTATTGTTTGTGTTGTTTGTCTATTTTTGTCTATTTTTGTCTTAATAACCCTAAATTCAATAAACTAACATCAAAGGTTGTCTTATGAGTCTTAAACTGTATGTGGAGACATACAGGGATCAATGTTCAAGATACAGGGATCAAGTGTTTCCTTAAGTGGTGTCTTCTAGACTTAACAAAGGGTCTTACCCTCTCATTGGTCCAAGAGGTATTTCTGTTTGTTGGTTGAACTATAAACAGGTTGTTCATTAGATGAGCACTAGTACTTAAGAAATCAGAGGTAACCCAAAGGTAAAATGGTAATTTGACCTAGTTGGAGTTACGAACACTCGTGAAGAACTAAACTGTTGTTATTGGTCTATATCAGTGGCCATATAAATATATCTATAGTGAGAAGAGTACAATTGTGGGTCTTTAATGGATGTACCCACAGTTAACGAATATTGATTAACTTGGTTAATGAGTTTAGCCAATTAATCTCATATTGTTAGAGTTTCTGATCCAACAAGTCCCCTTGTCAGTTCACTAGAGGATATTTAAGAGGGATGATTCGAATTGTTCAAATTAATTTGAGGAAACCATATATTAATGTTATCAATATATAATTGATTATTGATATGATCTATGATTCAAATTAAATTGGAAAGTAATATTTGAATAAGATTCAATTAATTCAAGTGAATTAGATTCGCAAAGAATTAATTAATGGAGAGGTATTGCACATATACATATGATGATTATGATAATTAAATATATATACTTTAAATTAAGTTTAATGTATAGTTATTTAATTAATGTGAAAATTAAATTAAAATGTTATTTAATTGTGCTAATTAATTAAATAAGTGTTATTTAATTAGTTGGGCTAATTATTCAAATAAGTGTCATTTAATTAACTCATTGTGGATAAGGGAAATATGAATGATTCTAATCTTTTTCTCTAAATATGCTATATTACATGTTTATATTTTGTTTTAGTATACTGAATTTGTTTATGTAAAAATCAAATTGTGCATTGCAAGGCGTTCACAACGCTTCTACTGTGGGATTTGATCCCTTCAGTTTAAACATGTATATGGTGACATACAGGTGGATCATATTTAAGTAATAACCTAAATGACATGTAGTATAACGACCCTAAATATATGCATGCATGGAACTCAAAACGGTACTCTATTATGGCGAAATAAATGCTAATTAAATAAGGTAAGTTCAAAAGACTTTCATTAAATTCAAATATTAAAAAAATATTTGGGTACCCAGAAATCATAAAGAATAGTAAATAAGTCTGAAGTAAGCTTTAAATATCAAAACAAAAAGTTAAGAGAAACATGAAAAGAACTCTAAATTTCATGTTGCGGAAACATAAAAACTAGTCCCAGTGGCTCAATCACGAATTTCGCTTGTCCATCGCCGGTGCATCTCTATCCTTACCTGAAACAACAACAAGATAAAGAATGAGTATAAAACACTCAGTAAGTAACCCCACTACTGGGGTCAACCTAGGCATCTATGTCTTCTAGATACCCTCCTCTGGTGAAACATATAAACTACTCTAGTCCTCATGGGACACATATACATATGAAACAAGAAGGAGACTGAGTTCTATCCTACTGTAGTTAAGTATGCCCACTATCTCTGGTGAATCCCGAAGGAGAAACAAACTGGTGAATCCCGAAGGAAACACAAACTGGTGAATCCCGAAGGAAACATAAAATCTAATGGGCATCTAACTAATCAGTCAGGACGTTTGCACAGTCTCAGCATCATAATCATCACTATACGAATCTATGACATACATATAAACCTCAACTCCATGGCTCTACAACATACACATATACCTCAACATCATGGTTCTACAATATACATGTATACCTCAACATCATTAGATCAAATACAACCATATGGAATCACATACTATCTCATACTAGCATTCAAGTGTCTATATGCATAAATAAATAATTCAGATCTCGTACCAGAACATACTTTGGTCATATTATACTATTAGTCTATCATGCTATCATTCTGTCATAACATTCATTTACCATGCTAGCATGCGTCTAATGCCTGGCATGTGGGCAGTCTCAGAAGTAAGGTTACTTACCTCAAATAAAGTCCAAAAATTAATTCATGCGAACAAACTCCTTTCTAGCTTTCCACAACTTTTGAATGAGATCCTAGAACATGGATAAAAATCGACCTTAACCTTTAAGCCCAAATTTTTAAATACTAAATCATTCCAAGATTACCAGCACAACTTACCCAATAGTGGTTTGGCCAAAATCACTTCAAAGTATTAACACCAAAATTCTCGTCAGAATCAAACTCACGTCGTTCGCTTCTAAATTCAAAACTTCTCTAAAACTTGAATCCAAAGCCCAATTAATCTGGGTAAACCAAAAAAAAAAAACAAAATCAAAACTCCATGGGCATTCAAAGCTCTTTCAAGAGAGTTCAACAGTAGCTCCAAGAGCTACCCAAAACCTCACCATTTTCAAGATTCGATGAGGCCACGGCGGCAGCGCTTGACAGAGGGCAGTAGATCGCACGGTAGCGACTAGAGCAATGACGGTGACCAGCAACAGATATGAGAGAATGACGATGCGGCTCAGATCCAATGATGTGGCTTGGTGTGAGCAGATCTGGCGGCACACAAGCGTGGACGGCTCGGCGTGGGAGACCGGAATCAGATCTAGGCAGCGTGAACAGTCAACGGTGAGCGGCGAGCGGTGGAACACAGCAGACGAGGCGTCGGGTTCTAACCGACTGGCACGCTAAGGGGGACTTCCAATTGCCGGCTGATCGTCGCATCGAGTTCAATGGAAAACTAAGCTGGCGTCGACGACTAGGTTTTCTCAAAAAAGGGGCACGTACGGTGAGGTTGAAGAAGACAGGGAAGTTTTGATTTTTATAAAATAATAATAATAATAATAACTAAAAAGGAAATAAGTATAATTATATTTTATTCCTTTCCTTATTCCACTTTATACTATTAAATTCCTTTCCTTCTAAAAAAAAATTAATTCCTGCCATTAATTTTCAAATTGAATAAATTCAACGCCAAAATTAAATTCTGCAACTACACTTGACTTCCAAAATTCCAAAAAATGCCCTCAATAATAAAAGGAAATACTAAAATTACACAAAAAAATATAAAAAAAAAATATTTGGGGTGTTACATTCTTCCCTCCTCAAAGAACTTTCGTCCTCGAAAGTTCTCGAAAGTTCAATCCTAAAAAGGTTTCCGGTATTGGGCCTTCATCTCGTCCTCCCGCTCCCAGGTAGCCTCCTTAAACTAGTGATTCGGCCACAGGACCTTCACAAATGAAATTTCCCGGCGACGCAATGTCTTTACCTCTCTGGCGAGGATCTCTATAGGCTTCTCCTTGTAGCCCAAGTTGTCATTCAACTGTAAGGGCTCGTAGTCAACTACATGGGACAGGTCTGTCACATACTTCCTCAACATGGAAACATGGAAGACATTATGATTTTAAGACAGTGTTGGGGGCAGTGCCAAACGGTAAGCTATGGGGCCAACTCGCTCCAAGACCTCGAAAGGTCCAATGAATCTCGGACTCAACTTCCCCTTCCTGTCAAACCTCAGAATACCTTTCATGGGTACCACTTTTAAGAACACTTTCACACTAGTCTCAAATTCCAGGTCCTTACGTCTTACATCGGCATAGCTCTTCTGTCTGCTCTGAGCTATTTGCATACGAGCCCTGATCTTCTGTATTGCCTCATTCGTGGCCTGAACTAATTTAGGTCCTAACAATTTCCTCTCTCCTACCTCATCCCAACACACAGGGGACCTGTAACTCTTCCCATATAGGGCCTCAAATAGTGACATCCCAATAGTGGACTGGTAGTTGTTATTATAAGCAAACTCCATTAAGTGCAAGTGAGCATCCTAGCTTCCTGAAAACTCTATGGCACAGGCACGCAACATGTCTTCCAATATCTGATTCAATCGCTCTGTCTGTTCATCAGTCTGTGGGTGGAAAGTTGTACTGAAATCTAACCGAGTCCTCAAAGCAGCCTGAAGACTTTTCCAGAAATTAGACATGAAACGAGGGTCTCTGTCCGACACGATGGACACAGGCACTCTGTGCAACCACACCACCTCCTTCAAGTATAACTGTGCCCACTTATTCACTGAAAAGGTGGACCTCCTAGGTATGAAATGTGCTAACTTCGTAAGTCTGTCTACTACAACCCATAACACCATGAAACCTTTGACTGTCCATGGCAACCCCACGATGAAGTCCATAGACACATGCTCCCACTTTCATTCTGGTACACTCAATGGTTGTAACAAGTCTGTTGGTTTCTGCCTCGGGGCTTTCACCTACTGGCACACCAAGCACTTACTGACGAACTCTGCAACCTCTCTTTTCATATCATTCCACCAGTAGTAACGCTTCAAGTCCCAATACATCTTGGTGCTACCGAGGTGAATCGAAAATAAGAAACTATGAGCCTTTGATAACAACTCATCTTTAATATTACTAACTGTTGGCATGCACAAATGTCCTTGATAGAGGAGGCCATCTTCTACTGATACTGAGAATTCGCCATCCTGGCCTGACTCCACCCTATGAACTCTCTCTTCCAGATAAGGGTCACCTCGATGCGCATCAATAATCTTATGCCTTAAACTCGGTCGCACCGAAAACTATGCTAACTAAGCCGTGACCTTTCCCATAGCCACTGCAATCTCTGCCCTCTCCAGTTCCCTGCATAAGTGAGTCTGTCTGGTAATGAGGGCTGCTGAATGAGCCACCTTTCTGCTTAGAGCATCTGCCACTACATTTGCTTTTCTCGGGTGGTACAAAATTTCACAATCATAGTTCTTCACCAGCTCCAACCACCTTTTTTGCCTCATGTTTAACTCTTTCTGAGTGAAAAAGTATTTTAAACTCTTGTGATCGGTGAAGATCTATATCTTCTCTCCATATAAGTAATGCCTCCAGATCTTGAGAGTAAAACCATTGTTGCTAACTCCAAGTCGTGCATGGGATAATTCTATTCATGCTTCTTTAGCTGACGTGAAACGTAAGTAACTATTCTGCCCTGCTGCATCAATATGCATCCCAACCCCTTCTTGGACGCATCACTGTAAATGACAAAACCACCTGATCCATCCGATACTGTAAGAACTGGGGCTGAAACCAACCTCTGCTTGAGGTCCTGGAAACTATTTTCACAAGCCTCATTCCAAACAAATGTTGCTCCCTTCCGAGTCAACTGAGTCAATGGGGCGTCTATGCGAGAGAAGTCCTTCACAAACCGTCTATAGTAGCCTGCTAACCCCAAGAAATTGCGCACCTTACTAACTGTGGTTGGACGAGCCCAACTCATAACTGCCTCAATCTTTGCAGGATCCACAGAGACACCTTCCTTCGACACTACATGCCCTAGAAAGGACACTTGCCTCAACCAAAACTCACATTTATAAAACTTAGCATACAGCTCATTGGCCCTCAACGTCTCCAAAACTTTCCGCAAATGCTCCTCATGCTCGGCCTCTTTCTTGGAATAAACCAAGATGTCATCAATAAAAACAATCACAAAGATGTCAAGGAATTCCTTGAACACCTTATTCATCAAATCCATGAACACTACTGGTGCATTCGTTAGACCGAACAACATTACTATGAACCCATAATGTCCATACCTCGAACGAAATGCTGTCTTGGGTATGTCATTGTCCTTTATTCTCAGCTGGTGGTATTCTGACCAGAGATCAATCTTAGAGAATATCGTAGCTCCCTGTAACTGGTTAAACAAACCATCAATCTTGGGAAGGGGATACTTGTTCTTGACGGTCACCTTGTTTAGCTCTCTGTAATCAATGCATAGATGTAACGATCCATCCTTCTTTTTCACAAACAAAACAGGTGCACCTCATGGTGACACGCTATGGTGTATGAAACCCTTGTCCAATAACTCCTGCAATTGGACCTTCAGTTCCTTCAACTCTATCGAGGCTATCCTGTATGGAGCCTTCAAAATAGGGGTTGTGTCTGGCTCCAACTCAATAGCAAAATCTATCTCCCGCTGCGGGGACAGTTCGAGAAGATCCTCTGGAAAAACATCTGAAAAATCCCTCACTACTAGCTCCGAAGTCAAGGTGACTTCAGTCTCTCTAGTGTCCACCACACTGGCCATAAAGCCCCAGGCTCCTTGATCGAATAGTCTACTGGCCTTCAATGCTGAAATCACCTTGGGTAGGACTACAGTCTCAACCTCTTTAAACTTAAAACTGACTCCTGGAGAAGGGTTAAAGATGACCTCCTTACGGGAGCAATCTATGCTGGCATGATTAGCAGCTAACCAATCCATGCCCAATATCACATCAAAATTGCGCATATCTAAAATCATCACAGTTACATCTAATGTGCAATTAGCTACCTCTATCTGACATGCTTTTATCTTTTCCGTGGCTAACATGATCTCTCCTAATAGAGTGAAAATGGACAATGCAAATGGCAAAGGTTACGAGTCTAACATGGCATGCCTCACAAATACAGTAGATATAAACAAATGCGAAGAGCCATAGTCAAACAAAACTAAAGCATGGTGCCCCAAAATGGGAAGCGCACCTGTCACCACTGTGCTTGACTTCTCGGCCTCACGCCGAGTGGTAGAAAACACCCTATCCTACTATTGCTGACGACTCAATCCTCCCTAAAACGAACTTACGGGCTGGCCCCTGTGTTCAAGTGCGTTCCTCCTCGGGCATCTATGTGACATATGCCCCTTCTGGCCACATCGAAAATAAATCCCATAGCCGGCTAAACAACGTCCCTAGTGTCACTTACCACAAGTGGTACATATCGGCCTATCCTCCCTGCCAGTTACAACTTGGGAACCTTGGCGTCCCCACTAACGTGGAGCATTCACTGTGTTCTGATTCCTCTGCTGATGCTCAGAAGCCCTAGGCTCAGCCTTCCTTTTCTGACCTGCGGAGATCCCAATCCTGAGCGACCTCCTATATTCCTCTCCCATCTGGGAGTCAACATCAATCCTCACGGCGGCCCGTAGTGCCGCAGCATACGTCTTGAGGTCCAAGGCATGCACCATCCCTCGCAGTCTGCTTCTCAGGCACTGGATGAATCTCTCTGTCCTTGCTGCCTCGGTGGCTACTAGTTTAGGAGCAAAACGAGACAGCTTATCAAATTCCTGCTCATACTCCTCCACCAACATAACTTCTTACCTCAAGTTCAAGAATTCTGCCTGTTTGTTGTATCGGGTGTTGGCCGAAAAGTACTTCTCATAAAAGCGCTCTTTGAACTGCTCCCAGGTTGCAAGTTCACCACCAGTATCAATCATTTTTTCTGCTGAACGCCACCAGATTTCCGCGTTATCAGTCAACAAGAAGACTGCGCATTGAAGCTTATGCTCTTCCGGGCACCTCATAAAACGCAATATTGTCTCAATAGATGACAACCACATCTCTACTTTGGTGGGGTCCCTCAATGATCCATCAAAAAGGCGAGGGTCATACTTCCGGAAATCCCTCAGATGTTTAGCCTCAAGAGACAGACCCTGCATGTCTCTATTCTGCGGTCGGGTCTGTTGTAACTTCTCGGGTGGCACCGGTTCCTCCTAAGCCTAGGTCTGGGTAGTCTGTCCAGCCATCGTGTTACGAATCAGCTCCTGCAGCTTTCCCATTAGAGAGGATGCAACAGCTTCACTAATTCTAGCTTCCATTGCCTTTTCATCAATTTTGGTCACAAACAGATTTGGAGCTGTCGGAACAGTTTGGCTACTCTCAGCTCTCTCTACTTGCACTTCTTCTCTAGTTGTCTTTCTTGTTCTAGGTTTAGGTGTCATGTCCTGTAATAAATTCATACGTTAACTAGCTATTTCTGGGTTTTTCTCAGAAATTATGCATTTAAAACACTACATCACTATTCTCATATATGCGTTGAATCTTTCATTAGTAGAACGTATCTGGCGATGACGAGGGATCCGTTACTGGGCCACAGGGACTATCTAGACTTACGTAGTAAGTCAGTCTACAGAACCCAAAACGTGGGCTCTAATACCAACTGTAACGACCCGACTGCCTAGGACTTAAGTTAGGTCATTACTAAATACATGCATGCATGGAACTCAAAATGACACTCTGTTATGACAAAATAAATGCTAATTAAATAAGGTAAGTTCAAAAGACTTTCATTAAATTCAAATATTAAAACAATAGTAGGGTACCCAGAAATCATAAAGGATAGTAATTAAGTCTGAAAAACGATTCTTAAAAGTAAGTTTTAAACATCAAAACTAAAAGTTAAGAGAAACATGAAAAGAACTCTAAATTTCATATTGCGGAAGCGTAAAAACTAGTCCCAGTGGCTCGATCACGAATTCCTCTTGTCCATCGTCGGAGCATCTCTACCCTTACCTGAAACAACAACATGATAAAAAATGAGTATAAAACACTCAGTAAGTAACCCCACTACTGGAGTCAGGCTAGGCATCTATGTCCTCTAGATACCCACCTCTGGTGAAACATATAAACTACTCTAGTCCTCATGGGACACATATACACATGAAACAATAAGAAGACTGAGTTCTATCTTACTGTAGTTAAGTATGCCCATTACCTCTGGTGAATCCCGAATGAGACATAAACTAGTGAATCCCAAAGAAAATACAAACTGGTGAATCTCGAAGGAAACACAACTGGTGAATCCCGAAGGAAACACAAAATCTAATGGGCACCTAACTAATCAGTAAGGACATTTGCACAGTCTCAACATCATAATCATCACTGTACGAATATATGACATACATATAAACCTCAACCTCATGGCTCTACAACATAGATATATATCTCAACATCATGGTTCTACAACATATATGTATACCTCAACATCATCAGATCAAATACAACCATATGGAATCACATACCATCTCATACTAGCATTCAAGTGCACAAATAAATAATTCAGATCTCGTACCAAAACATACTTTGGTTATATTATACTATCAACCTATCATGCTGTCATTCTGCCGTAATATTCATTTACCATGCTAGTATACATCTAATGCCTGGCCCGTGGGCAGTTCCAAAAGTAAGGTTACTTATCTCAAATAAAGTCCAAAAATTAATTCAAGCGAACAAACTCCTTTCTCGCTTTCCACAACTTTTGAATGAGATCCTAGAACATGGATAAAAATCGATCTTAACCTTTAAGCCCAATTTTTTAAACACTAAATCATTCCAAGATTACCAGCACAACTTACCCAATAGTGGTTTGGCCAAGATCACTTCAAAGTACTAACACCAAAATTCTCGTCAGAATCAAACTCAAGTTGTTCGCTTCTAAATTCAAAACTTCTCCAAAACTTGAATCCAAAGCCCAATTAATCTGAGTATACCAAAAAAAAAAAAATCAAAACTTCATGGGCATTCAAAGCTCTTTCAAGAGAGTTCATCGATAGCTCCAAGATCTACCCAAAACCTCACCTATTTTTAAGATTCGGTGAGGCCACGGAGGCGGCGCTCGACAGAGGGCAGCAGAGCATGCGACAACGACTAGAGTAGTGACGGTGATCAGTAGCTGGCAGATATGAGAGAACGGCGACGCGGCTTAGATCCGACGACGTGGCTTGGTGTGAGCAGATCTGGCGACACACGAGAGTGAACGGCTCGGTGTGGGAGACCGGAATCGGATATAGGTGGCGTGAACAGTCAGCGATGAGCAGCGAGCGGTGGAACGCAGTGGACGAGGCGTCGGGTTCTAACCGGCTGGCGCGCTGGGGGGGGGCTTTTAATCGCCGGCTGATCGTCGCGTCGAGTTTGACGAAAAACTGAGCTGGCAACGACAACTAGGTTTTCTCAAAAAGGGGCGGGGGGGCACGTGCGGTGAGGTTGAAGAAGACATGGAAGTTTTGATTTTTATAAAATAATAATAAGAAGAATAAGAATAATAACGAAAAAGGAAATAAGTATAATTATATTTTATTCCTTTTCTTATTCCACTTTATACTATTAAATTCCTTTCCTTCTCAAAAAGAAATTAATTCCTGTCATTAATTTCCAAATTGAATAAATTCAACGCCAAAATTAAATTCCACAACTACACTTGACTTCCAAAATTTCGGAAAATACCCTCAATAATAAAAGGAAATATTGAAATTACACAAAAAATATAAAAAAAAATATTTGGGGTGTTACATGTAGTATATGGATAAGATCGGATACCTTATCTTGATGGCACCACGGATATAACCCACTTTGTAATTGTTACAATCGTTGTAAAGTGTTACGAATGATCTGATCCTGATCATTCATATGGAAACATGTGAGTGGTGATATTCTATATAAAGAGTTTGTATAAGACCATACCATAAAATTAATAGTCTCTATTTTATAACGTCGTTACTTGAAGAGACTTACATTTCACTATGATGATCATAGGTGACTTGGCTTTAATCCTGAGCGAGTTGTGAACTCCTAACTATGAGGGCGGTCCTTGATCTGCATGGGTGAGAGTGGCCAGTTTCACCAACTCAATATGCCTACCATTTTAGGGATTCATTTGAATGGGGAGCTGGGATTCAACTACACAGATAGAATTAACTCCTTCTCATTGTTAAGATAAGTTAGAGAAATTGCTCCCTTAATGGTTGATTCCAGGTCTTGAACAATGAGAATCCTAACCCTCTTACTGGCTAGATAGGGGTTTAATTATAGTTTGACTATGACTAATTGTTCATTAGAGGGATCAGTGGTACTTAAGAAGTTAGATGTAACTAGAGGGATAAAATGATAATTTTGACCTAGCTGTAATTACAAGCAATTTGTGAAAGGTCAATGTCCTGTTGATTGGTTATATCGAATGGACATTGAAATATATCTACTGTGCGAATAGTGCAGCTATCGATCTTTAGTGAAGTGACCAATAATTAACGAATGTTGATTAATTTAATTAAAGAGTTTAATTAATTAACATTGTATCATTGGAGTTTCTAATCTCTAGGTCCATAAGGTCCTCTTGTTAGTTCAATAACGATTAATGAGAATCAAATTATTTTGGTTCAATTTGAATTGTTAAAATTAATTTAAAGGGAATTAATTGTATGTGATACATTATAATATAAAGTTTAATGAGAGAAATAAATATTTGCATATGATTCAAATATTATTTATATAAATATGTTCATATATAAACTATAGGTTAAAATTAATATGAATATGATTCATATTAGTACTAAAGGTTATGTGAGAGAGCAAAAACTATAGGTTATATTATATGTAATATAATATAGACTATAGGTTATATATTATATGGGATATAATATATAGTTTAGATTTGATTATACTAAATTAGTTAATATAATTTTAATTTAATTTTTTGAATTTTTTATTCAAATTTACTAACTTATTGGGAGTCATTGATTAAATGGTGGAGGGATTCACAGTTCTTATGATTGAGCCACCGAAAAGGTAGGTGCACCTTGTTGGTATAGGTAGTAACTTTCAATTCTTTTAAGCCTTTCTTAACCATACTTTCATGTCCTCAGGATCCCTCTCATTCGGATGTTATATCGGTTCATTCATGTACCCCTCTTGAACTCAAGTCGTTACAATCCCATTGATGATGGTGTTCAAGGTTAATGCGTTCGAGAGAAGATCTATGTTCAAGGGAGTAGATCTTATTGTTTGTGATTATACGCCAGATGGAAAATCGAGAAGAACAATTCTTCAAGGATTAATTTATTTTCCTTTTCTCTATGTAATTTACAGTAGAAAAGCATGCTTAGATTTATATATGTTTATCTTATTTTCATCTCTTATGTTTTCTTAAGTTCGTAAAACGAAATTCGAGACACCCAACGTTTGTACGCTTCCATTTTGGGAATTCCAATCCCGTTAAACATCACATCCTTTATAATGGTAAAGCAAATATACCATGCATGAGGATGAATTTTTTCTTCTTCAAAGGAAGTCACGGTCTTCTCTGAAAAGAAAAACAATGTCAGCATCCGATCTAGAGTCATTTGATCAACTTGCTCTGTTTTTTCATGTGCCTAAATTGTTGGCATCTCCAACAGTCTATCATTTAGATCTTTAGAATCTCTTCAGGAATCACCATTAGACTCCAATGGACCAACATCACTACTTAACTTGCACTTGTGAAACCCAAACTGTATTAATTTATCCTTGACTTGCATTTGACACAAGCTCAAGTTGATCATTCCATCAAATTTCTCTACATCAAACTTCACTGGACTCATAAAGCTTGATACATCTACTTTACTTCCTATAAAATTAGCAAATATTAAAAAACTCACACTATTCACAATACCACAAACATGTTTCAAGAATTCTTTTATGGTGTGGAAGTTCAGATAATGTTGCAACCATAAAGTATACTCAGAAATTCAAGAAACTACGAACTTGGCTCTAATACCACTTGTTGGGAAAAATCTCCCACTATTGTCATAAGAATAAGTAGAGAAATAACAAAGAAATTGAAAAAAAAACAGTAAAATTGGGAACACAAGAATTATGTGTGACAACTACAAAATAAAAAATAAAATATCTTCCTGACTGCAATTACAAAAGCACTCTCTTAAAATTTTAGACTACTCACATTCTTTTTTCCATTTTCAAACTAGAGAATACAAAGGGAAATTCAACTCAGTTAGCACACTTAAGCTTAAAATTGAAGAAATTGAATTTCTATGTAGAAGCGTGTGATCACTTTTACCCCAATTTTGTTACATAAATTAATGCAAAACAGAAAAACGAGAACAAGTTAAGCATACTTTTCTATGGGAAAAAAGGGAAGAATATTACCTTTGTAGATCGTCTTCAAAGTATTCTTCTGGTCTTCTAAAAACACAATATGAACAATCTCAAACACCACCAAAGATCTTCTCTGCTATCCTCTTGGAACAAGAGGGATTGTGGGATCCTAGTGTTGTTGAGAAGAGAACCATCTTTTACAGAGAATTATTCTCTGATAAAAATATGAGATTGTTATTGAGAGAGAGATGCTAAAAACTTTCTATGTTTTTTCACTTACAACACTGTAACCGGGGTGGGTGAACCCTCATAGATATCAGGTGCCCACATATATAGAGTCAAAAGAGATATGGAGTCCGAAGGGGAGGGGGTTGAGTATTATTCTTCTTTTTCTTATGCAGATCTTATCTATAAGAAAAAGAAACTATGAATGGAGTTGTAACTTTCTTCCCCACTCACCACTCCCCTATAACTGTAGAGGAGTTATCATATTAATTTAATAAATTAAATTATTTAATTAATCATATTAGCTAAACATTATATTATATTAAACATCATATATTTAATACATTTATATATGTGAATCATATTCAAATATATTTTTCTCTCATAATTTATAGTTTAACATGAATCCTATTCACAATAATTTTAACCTATAGTTTTATATAAATTCTATTCATATTAATTTAATAATTGAATTTTAATCAAATATTAATACTTTCATATTATGAAGTCTAAGTGTGAATCTTATACAAAAATTAACTTTATACTATAATGTAACTATATACATTATATTAATTGTGTCATATACAATTAACATTAATTCCTTTAAAGTAATTTGTGTTGGGATTGGTGTCCTAAATCTCCTTGTAATCTCATAGTTTGTAAACTTTGTATAAACATATTGTTGTTAATAAAATAAGTATTACTTTATAAGCATATACTTAATCCAATAAACTAAGATCCTAGGTTATTTTATGTAATTTAAACAAGTATGTAGAGACATACAAGTGGATCTTATTTAAATAATAACCTAAATGGTACATAGTAGATGGATAAGCCTAGGTACCTTATCCTGGTGACACTATGGATATGGCCTACTTTGTAGGTGTTACAAGTGTTGTAAAGTGCTACAAATGATCTGATCCTAATCATTCATGTAGAGAGATGTGAATAGGGGTATCCTATACAAAGAGTTTGTATAAGACCGGACTACGAAATTATTAGTCTCTTTATATAATGCTGTTAATAATACAGATTTACATTTCACTAGGATGACCATAGGTGACATGACCTGAATCCTAAGTGAGTTGTGAACTCCTACTCATGAAGTCGGTCCTTTGATTTGTATAGCTGAGAGTAGCCAGATTGCCAACTCAATAAGCCTACCATTTTGGGGCTTCGTCTGATTGGGAAGCTGGGAACACAACTACATGAGAAGGAATTCACTCCTTCTCCAATGTAGGGGCAAGTAGATAAATTGTTCCCTTAAGGACTGATTCTGCAGTTTGAACATAATGGTCACACCTTCTCCTGGCCCGAAAGAGACTTGGTCATAGTTGAACTATGATTTATTGTTCATTAGAGGGATCAGTGGTACTTAAGGAGTTAGATGTAAGTACAGAGGCAAAACGGTAATTTTGGCCCAACTATACTTACGAACAATTTATGAAGGATCATTGTACTATTGATTGGTTATATCCAGTGGACACAGAAATTTATCTGTAGTGTGAAGAATGCAACTGTCGATCTTTAGTGGAATGACCGGCAGTTAACAGATGTTGGGTAATTTAATTAAAGAGATTAATTAATTATCCAAGTATCGTTGGAACTTCAATCTACAGGTCCATAAGGTCTCCTCTGTAGCTCAATGGGGATTTAATTGAGAATTATTTTTGGATTAATTTGAAGTGTTCAAATTAATTGAAATTAGTTATATATGATATAATTAATTAAATTAATTATATATGTGATTTAATTAATATAATGTATTTGATACATTATAATATAAGGTAATATGAGAGGAATTTGAAATGAGAGGAATTTGAATATGATTTAAATACTAATTATATGAATGAAATTCATGTAATTAAATTTAATATGAATATAATTTATATTAAATGCCACAAATAAGTTGAGAAGAATTAAATATTTGAATATGATCCAAATATCAATTATATGAATGAGATTCATATAAGTGAATTTACTATAAATGTGATTTATATTAAATGTCATGTACGGTTGAGAGAAAATACATCTATAGGTTATATTGTATTTGATATAATATGTAACTATAGATTATGTGTTATATGGAATATAACATATAGTTTATATACATATAATAAGGTCTTTATTATATGTATAATTATTATTAATTTTATTTTATTAAATTAATATTAATTTCTCTCAGCTAAAACATGATGAGAGGGGTCAGAAAGAGATATATGCTCAACTGCTCATTCATCTTCCTCCATGAAATACTGAGAGAATAGTTCTCTTTGGAAAAACAAAAAGAGAAGAAAAGTTCTTCTCCTCCCTCTCCTCCTCTCCATCTCTTTCCCTCCTCCAAAACCCTAAGGCAGATCCCACACCTCCTATCATTCTCAATCCCTAAGGAGAATACAGGAGGCTCCGTTTGGTGTTGTCCCTTTTGGAGAAGGAGATTCGTTCGTGACTTTGTTCAAGGGAGTTCTTGAAGAATAGTCTTCACAAGTAAAAGTTTCTAAAACCCTAAGTTTTCCTTTTTCAATGCATGCTATTATTTATGTAAATGCATATCTTGTTCTTGATTTACTGTAAAACTTACATTCAATGAAAAATGGATTTAGGACGATTTTGCTTCCGCTCAAGATTCTCTCCTCATAGGGTTCCTTCAATTTGAACACTTCAAATTCTTTCAACATTAAATATCCTTGCTTAATCTATTGTGAGCTAGTAGAGGGACCTAATGGACCACAATTATAAGTTTCAATAATATGAGATTAATTAATTAAACTCTTTAATTAAATTAATCAACATTCACTAACTATGGGGCATCCACTAAAAACTCATAGCTATACTCTTATAAACTGTAGGATATTTATATGTCCATTGATTTAACCATTTTTTGTAAGTCAATCCTTCACGAGTTGTTCATAATTACAGTTGGGTTAAATTATCATTGTACTCCTGTAATTACCTCTTGCTTCTAAGGTATCACTAAACCTTTGATGAACAACCTGTTTATGGTCCTACCACAAACAAAGTTTCTCTCAGGTCAATGAGAGGGAGAGGCCTCATTGTTCAAGTCCAAAGTCAACACTTAAAGGGGCAACTTATCTACTTACCCTAAAGGCGGGAAGAAGTGAATTTCATCTTGTGAAGCTATGTTCCCAACTCCCCACTTGGTATCGTCCCCAAAAGCATAGGTTTATTATGACAACTAGGGCCACTCTTATCTATACAAATCAAAGGATGATCCTTATGAGCAAGAGTTCATAACTCACTCAGGATTGAGATCGAGGTACATGGTTATCGTTTGAAATATCAATCTCTTCAATTAACAGTGTTACAAGAAGAGATCATATATTTTGTGGTACGGTCTGCAAACTCATTGTATAGGGATACCCCCATTCACATGTCTCCACATAAACGATTCAAATCAAATCGTTTGTAACACTTATAAAGTGGGTCGTATTCATAGTGTTACCAAGATAAGACACCTAATCTTATCCATATACTATAGACCTTTTAGGTTATCCACTTGTATAACAACCTCATACTATTCAATTTACACTAAAGAACTTTGGATCTTAGTTCATTGGATTTGAGTTATGCAAATAATAAATAACACTTTATTATTTGAAAATAAATAATACTTTATTTATTCAATGATTTGTTTACAAATTGACAAACTTGAGAATTAGGACATAAATCCCAACAAAAATATTTCTAACTGAGACAATTTGAAACCAAAGGCATAGGCTTCTTTTACAATACTTGGAGCCCATCTTTCCTTGAAATTTTCTAATGTGAGACAACTGCATTTCTAACATTCTATCAAAACTCAACATGGTCCTCCTACTAGAGAAAAATGGGGAAGAGTTTGATGGTTAAAGAACCAATTGACAAGGAATGATGAGTGGTTGGGGAGACGATGTATAAAAACTAAGTACAATAGTAAACTTATTACACCTCAACTGGATATATTAATTACATTACACACACTGTATAATAAAATGTCTGAACTCAAAAGTAAGCCAGATGGTATAACAATGCTTGTAAATTGAAATAACCAAAAAACTAAAGATCTTGTAGAAGCATCAATGAATAGTTGAGGAATGTTTCTAATAATTAGTGATGTGATAACACTAAAAATGTATTATCTTGCATCACTTAATTCAAAGTCATTACTTGGTTTTTATGTGTTTATTTAATGGTTTTACATGTATCAAGCAGGTAAAATAGACCGTTATAGGTCATTCAAAGTTCATTTAGAGCAATTAGAAGCTAAAATGTTCAACCCGACTTCAAATGAGCAAAAGTGACCAAAATGCCCCTAGGAACACAACACAGCAGTGCAGTGGTGCCATGCTCAGTGTTTTTTCCCTAGAGCTGTTTCTTGAGATCGATAGTACAAACACTATGCCAGTTGAGCTATGCTCTTGTTGGCAGTTGTTGGGTTTTATGCCCTAAAACTTGTAAATAGTGAATGTAATTAAATGACCGTCATTAATAAATAGTTATTAATGTTTTTATCAATAAGTGTTATTGATGTTTTACTTAATTTTGTCTTATTAACCCTAAAATCTAATAAACTAACATCCTAGCTTGTCTTATGAGTCTTGAACTTTATGTAGAGACATATAGGGATCAATGTTCAAGATACAATCTAAAGGGTCTATAGTATAGGGTTAAGGTTATACCTTATCCTAGTACACTATGGATACGATCCACTATATATTTGATACAAACACAGTAATCCAACGCATTCGTGTAGAAGCCACGTGAATGGGGGTATCCTGTACAATGAATTTTCACAAAACTGGACTGCGAAATAGTAACCACCAGATGTAACTCCGTTGATTAGTTAGGTTTCTATTTCAATAGGATGGCCTAGGCAACTTAGTCTTACTCCTGAGTATATTATAAACTCCTGTTCACGAGGGATAGTCCTTTGATTTGTATGGGTGAGAGTGGCCAATTTACCGACTCAATATGTCTACCATTTTGGGGATAAGACCTAGTGGGTAGTTGGGAACATAATCATACAAGATGGATTTCACTCCTTCTCGACTTCAAGGTAAGTAGATGAGTGTCTTTAAGTGGTGTCTCTAGGACTTGAACAAAGAGCCTTATCCTCTCACTGGCCCGAGAGGAGTTTTTGTTTAATGGTTGGACTATAAACAGGCTGTTCACTAGAGGAGCACTGGTACTTAAGGATGTAGAGGTAACCTAAGGGTAAAACAATAATTTGACCCAGCTAGTGTTATGAACACTCGTGAAGGACTAATTTGCTGTTATTGGTCTATATTTGTGGACATAAAAATATATTTGTAGTGAGAAGAGTGCAATTGTGGGTATTTAGTGAAGTGTACCCACAGTTAACGAATATTGATTAATTTGGTTAATTTAGCCATCTCACATCGTTGGAGCTTTTGATTTGCAGGTCCATTAGGTTTCATTTCAAGCTTGTAAAGCGTATTGAGGTAATTTGTCATTAAATTTAACTTGAAATTTCAAATTCAAAATTGGGATTTGTTTAATGTATGTTGATACATTTTAATATAAAGTTTAATTTTAGAATTTATTATTAATTTTGGATATGATTCAAAATTACTAAATGAGAGAACGAAATATTTGAAAGGAGTTCAAATATTAATTTAATATGAATAAGATTCAAATTGAAAACTATAGGTTAAAAATAATGTGCATCGGATACGCATTAAAACTATAGGTTAAATGTGATAACTTTTTTGAATATGATTCACATGGAAAATTAAATTAAATATGTGATATTTAATTAGATAATTAATTAATTGAAGAATTAATTAATTATTTTATTTTATTTTGAATTTAATTAAATTGATTAAATCAAAACTATAGGTTAAAATTAATGTACATTAGATGCACATTAAAACTATAGGTTATGTGAAAGGGATCATTTAAATATGATTTAAATGATTGTTTAATTAAATATGATTTAATTAATTAATTTAAATTAAATTAAATTAAATTAAATTAAACAAATCAACTTCCCATTTTAGGGAAGTTATGGGATCAATCCCACATTTTTCTTTCCCTCTCTCACCATCCCTCCCTCTAATAAAAGGGTTTTGTTTTGCAGACGGAGAAAAAAAAAGTTGTTAAGCTCTATGTGGTTTTCTGAATCCCACAATTCTCCATAGCCTCAATTCCATACAAGAACAGGGAGGGAGGTTTCCAAATAGTGGTGCCCAATCTCAATTCAACAGAGAAATTCTAAGGAATTGTCAAAATATTTGCAAGATAGGATTTCTTCCCCTTTATAATTATTCTTTATAGGAATTGCATGCTTAGTTGATATTACCTTTTATTCCAATGCAAAATTGTTTGGATTTTAAATGCCAATTTGAAAAAACGAAAATGGTTATGGTTTGCAATTGAATGTTATCTGCAATATTTGACCTTAGATTTACAATTTTGATCCCATATGTTTTTTTGGGCATTATTGTTGTAAAGTGTTCCTTTGTAAGTCCAGGTCTAAAATCAAGGTTCGTGTCGATGAAGATCAAGACCAATTTTGGCCAAAAATCGCAATTCTGTCAACATTCTACCTCGCACAATTCTGCAGAGAATTAGGGTTAGCAAAGTGGGTTTGGTTTGACTGCAGTTTAGTTGATGGTCTGATTCGGTTGAGTTGGCTTGGTTCACAGGTTGGTGGTCTGGTTCAGGCCGGATCAGGTTGGTCTGATCCGGTTCTAGAGCAGTAGAAGAAATTTTAGGATAAAATTAGCTAAGTAAGTGTAATTTACTGCTTTATTTTATCCTAGGGGCCAAAATTGCAGGTTCATTTGCTATTTAAATGCTTTGGGGATGTCATTTAAATAAATCTCACCTTAGGCTAAGCATGTTCACGTATGTATGAAATGCATGATTTATAATTTCAAGATTTATTTAATGTATGTGATATGTTAAATATATGAAATTGGAGAAGCATGTTGCATGACATTAATTAGAAAATATAATTAGTTATATTTATTAATGTATATGAATATGGTCGGTTGATTTTCATAATATTATATAAGTTTTATATTTAATTGAAAATCAATATTGAGCATGACACATCCATAACTTAATATAATGGTTATATTAAAGTCATGAAATGCTTGTAATATGGTTTAATTTTTTAATTAGAATATGATTGTTAATTAATTAATTAAAATCACAGTGAGCATATTATAGGACTAATCATTAAAATTTGTAAAAGTTATAAAAATTAATGATTAGCAATCATTAACCTATAACAAAGAGTTGCATGCAAACATAGGATCTTAAGAAAAATATATTAATTTTAAATTGTTTAAAATTAATTAGACTTAAGATCACATTTCTAATTAGATTAGAATAATTACTTAGTTTCATTTAAAATAGACTAAGTAAGACAAATAGGATTAAGGTTATAAGGGAACTTAACCAATACAGTTTTGTCTAAACTTGAGGTATTTAAGTTGACGGTTTACGTAACACCTCCTAACTGGGAATTGGATCGAAACTTGAGTTAAATTAACCAAGGTCCTATTAGCATGCAATGTCGCTAGGTAAATTAAATGGTTTAATACATCTAGAACTCTAGTATAAAGATCTTATTATAAGAGTTATAATAGGCATAGACTTAAATAGATTTATTAGCGGGAATATAGCTAAATATAACAAAATCCTAAAATAATTAGAACATTTTAATGGGAGAAAAATGGTATATAAGGTATATCATTTTTACACCTCACGTCCTTAAGAGTTCACACCGTAGGATCCATGCTCGGGTTCGTGTCGCCCTAGGCACGGCCTCCCTTCGGAAAGTGTTTGCATGGGCCAATATCAAGGTGAATTGGAGAAATGTTCATAGTAAGTGGGAGAAGATCACATGTCTACGTATCCTACGATATTCTTCATTATGTTGCATCTTGAGATTCTTATGATCCACATGCGTGTCGTCCTAGAGCGATAATCCCTTCGGAGGGCCTCATCATAGGTTTCAGAACAACACAAACTCTAGAATGAATAGGATTTCTTAGGTTAATTTTTAACAATTGTCTTTCCTAACGGTAACCTGTTGAAGCGTACCTCTGAAATTCGAAGATGAAAGGGTTACACTTATAGGATGAATTAAACGAGTTAATGAATTCTTGACCAAATTAACAGTAGCTAAGAGCTATATGAATAAGAGTTATTCTGGAAATAGTAATTAACTGAGATAGTCTCAATTCAAGGGAGGGATAGTTGATCACCTTCGGCGGCTGTTGTCTAACCTCTAAAGTATTATTGTAAATTCAAATCAATAGTTTACTTAGGTATCTATGATTGCCTGGTTTTGCTAAACTGATGGATGTTTTGTGTGATGGGTTAAGACAAAGATAACTAAAATGGTCATTTGTTTGTTTGTTTTTTAGCATTTCTTCCTCAATTATCACTTTACTTAAAAACGAGAAATTAACCAGTGAAAATTACGCGATGCGGAAATCAAACTTGAATACAATTCTTGTTATCAATGATTTGCAGTTTCTCTTAACTAAGGAGTGTCCTCAGGTCCTCGCTCAAAATCCACCCCTAAATGTTAGGGATACATATGACCGTTGGACAAAGGTCAACGAAAAGGCCCGAGTCTATATCTTGGCAAGTCTATGTGATGGACTCAACAAGAAGCATAAGGCTATGCTCACTGCTCATGAGATCATGGAGTCCCTCCAAGGTATGTTTGGGCAACCGTCCATTCATATCTGACACAAGGCCCTAAAATACGTTTATAATGCATGTATGAAGGAAGGCCAATCAGTTAGAGAACATGTTCTCGACCTGATGGTTCAGTTCAACGTGGCTCAAATGAACGGGACGGTCATTGACGAGCAAAGTCAGGTGTCTTTTATTCAGAAATCTCTTTCGAATAACTTTCTTCAATTCCGCAGTAATGCGGTTATGAATAAAATCCATTACATCATAACGACTCTTCTGAATGATTTGCAGACCTACCAGTCTGTTATGAAAGGTAAGGGACTAGTAGAAGAAGAGGCAAATGTTGCCCATTCCAGAAAATTCCATAAGAGTTCATCCTCAAGAACTAAGTTTATACCCTCATCTTTTGGACTTAAGAAGGTCCAAAAGAAGAAAGAAGGAAAGGGGATGACTCCCTCTACTGGTGATAGGTCTTGAAAAGAACTATCCCTCACTTTATACTATTAATTTGCTTAATATCCCAATTTTATAGGTAAAATAGCACTAGGAGTACTTTAGAGCAATTAGAAGAAGTTTGGAGCTAAAAGGAGCAAAAATGAGCCAAAAATCACCTAATTAGAAGAAGTCGAGAAAATTACCACTTTTCCATTGAAACAGCGTTGCAACGCTGGAATTTGTGAAGACTCGACACTGCCTCGACACCAAAAGACAGATAGCACAAATTTGCTGCAAAACAGGGCAGCGTTGCGATGCTAACATTGAGCTTGCAATGCATCGACCTGCAGAGGTTAAAAATTTAGTTTTTCTCAACGAAATGGTGAGATTGATTAGTTTTAAAGTGAGATTAGAGTGTGGAGAATGAAAGATATACCAATTTTGATAAAATTAGAGAGCTAATCTCTGTATACTTTTTGGGAGATTGTCTTTAAGCATTCAAACTATGTACATTTCGATGCAAGATTCAATAGATTGTTTGAAGACTTTGTCAATTCATGAGTAGGTAAGTTCTTTTCTTGGAGATTATGTTTGATTAATCAATTCTTTAGGTTTTTTTTTTCTTCTTACAATTTTTTGTTCTCGAATGTTCTTGCTGAAATTTGAGTAAAATCTTTTAAAAATTAAATTGACAACTCAATTTTAATAGATTTTTTGTCATGGTGTTTACGATAGAAAAATTAAGAGCCTACCTATTGGGGTCGAAAGTCATAATCCATACTGACCACTCCGCGATTAGATACTTGATGACCAAGAAAGATGCAAAACCCTGATTAATTAGATGGATTTTGTTGTTACAAGAATTCAACATAGAAATTGTTGACAAAAAGGGAACCGAGAATAAAGTGGCTGACCATCTATCCCACTCTAAGAACTCAGAAGTTGATAGCATGTAGCCTGAAGTCAACACATGCTTTCCTAAAGAAGTTGTGCTAAGGATTGATGATTTTGAGCCATGGTATGCTGACATTGTAAACTTTTTTGTGTGCAAGCAATTCCCTGAAGAATACAATGCGCGATAGAAAAATAAGTTAATGCGTGAATGTATGTTCTACTAGTAGGAGGAGCTTAATCTATACAGGCATGGACCTGATCACATCTTCAGGCAATGTGTCCCTGAAACTGCATACCAATACATACTATCTCAATTTCAGGAATCATCTTTTGGTGGTCCCTTCAGCGGAGATCAAACGGTAGCTAAAGTCCTCCTGTGTAGGTATTTCTGACCCATCTTATTCCGAGATGCCAGAGATTTTGTGATGAGATGTGATAGCTGCCAGCGAATAGAAAAGGTAATATTTCAAAGAGAAACGAGATGCCCCTGACTGCAATTTTGGAAGTTGAGTTATTTAATGTATAGGAAATAGACTTTATGGGACCATTCCTGCACTCAAACGGCCACAGTTACATTTTGGTGGTTGTCGATTATGTATCCAAATGGATTGAGGCCATTTCTTGTACCATAAATGATGCAATAATAATGTCCAATTTTCTTCAAAAGCATATCTTCACACACTTTGGCACTCCCGGGCGATCATCAATAATGAAAGTACGCATTTCATGAATCACATCATTAACAAATTACTAATTAAATATGGTATGTTGATAGGATATACAAACAAACAGAAGCAAACAAAATCAATAAGCACTCTAATTACATTTAATTTGAGTTCTAAAAGCATGCTTTGACAGAAAATCAAAAGAGGGTTTCTTATGAACATACCCTTGATGAATTTTCTCAACTTCAAGTTGCTCTTCACGTGATTCTAGCTCTAATTCAACAGTAAACCACCAAGAGATCTTCTCTACTATTCTCAGCCTTGAATTTGAGTGGTGGAACTTCAATTAGAGTGAATTTGTGAAGGGTGTAAGTGTGGGTTTTGGTAAAGAAGAATTTAGCAGCAGCCTTCTAAAAAACTCAGAAATTCGCCCTTCCAATCTTCAATTTTAGAGCTTTTATACACAAAGTACATGCAGGCACTCAAACTCAGCTCAATGCCAACAGCAATTTGATGAAGAAGTGGGATTTGTGTGTAAATTTGGGAGGAACAACTTTTACTTAGTATATGTGGGAAGAACCCACTCAAAACCAAGTTTTTGTTTTTCCAATTTCAGATTTTTAATCAATTCTAAAATTAACTAAAATTTGATTTAGTTAATTCATAATTAGTTAAATCTAAAATATCAAAATTTAATTTCTTAAATTGAATTGAAATTGAAAATTAATTTTATTTTTAATTAATTAAATAATTCAATATCAAATATTAAATTAATCACACACTCAATTTTAATCATGAGTCCTATTCATGTAATTAATATTTAAATCATTATTTAAATATTATAAACTCGCAAATTCCATTTAATTTCAATAAATTAAATGTTAATTATATCAAATATAATTATACAAACCCTAATTCGAATTTGAACTTATTCAAATTCAAAACCCTAATTTTATTTTGAATATATTCAAATTGAATTTCAATTTGAACAATTCAAATTGATATCATTTCAAATTCACTCAATTTATTAATTCAAGGTGTTCATGTTTTACGAGCTAGTAGAGGAACCTTATGGACCTACAGATCATGGGCTCCAACGATTTAAGATTAATTGGCTAAAAACTCTTTAGACCAGATTAATCAATATTTGTTAACTATCAAGTCACACCACTATAGCTCGATAGTTTCACTCTCCTCACTTTAGATATATTTGTGTCCACTTGATTTAACCATAATCAGTAAGTCGACCTTTCACGGGTTGTTCATAATAACGACTAGGTCAATATGTTGTTTTACCCCCGATATTACGTCTTGCTCCTTAAGCTCCACTGATCCTCTAATGAACAATTCGTTTGTGATCCAATCACTAAAACAGATTCCTCTTAGGCCAATGAGAGAGGGTGGGGCCCCTTGTTCAAGACCTGTATTTAGTACTTAAGAGAACAACCTTTCTTCTCTCCCTAAAATAAGTAGGCGTGCATTCCTTATTGCACCCTATGTCCCCAGCTATCTACCCAGTCTTATCCGGGAGGCATATTGAGCCGACGTTGTTGAGTCACCTATGCAAATCTAAGAATAATTCCGAATAAACAGGAGTTCATAGTTAGCTCAGGATTAAGATCGAGTTACCTAGGTCATCGAAATGAAATAGTTAGTCTTTAAACAGTAAACAACGTTATAAAGTAAGAGTGACTTATTTTTTGTCCAATCTTATGCAAAATCATTGCATAGGATGACCCCACTCCTCATGTCAATACATGAACGAATCATGATCATTTCGTTTGTAACACCTTTACAACAAATTGTAACAACTACAGAGTAGGTTGCATCCAATAGTGTTACCAGAATAAGGTACCTAACCTTGTTCGTATACTATAGACCGTTTTGGCTATTTACTCGAACTTGATCTATCTTTATATCTCTTCATAAAATTCAAGTATTCATATAATAGCCATGGATCTTAGTTTATTGGATTTAGTCTTTACAAATGCAATTTATACATTTAATAATAACTTTATTGAAGAAATGTTGAATAACATCTTTATTGATAATAGAATATGTTTAACTTTATAAACTACGAGTTTTAGGACACACAACCCAATATGTGCATCAAAGAATAGCAGCGACATACCACTTACAGACAAATGGACAAGTAAAAATTTCCAATCGCAAAATCAAGTCTATTTTGGAAAAAGTCGTCAATATTACTCTAAGGGATTAGATGCAGAAGCTTGATGAAGCACTCTGGGCTTATCAAACCCCATACAAGATGCCTATAGGCATGTCCCCTTATGCGCTGATATATAAGAAAACATGTCATTTGCCTATGGAACTGGAACATAAAGCCCATTGGGCACCAAAAAGTTGAACCTGGACTTGCATACAGCTAAAGAAGTGAAGAAATTACAATAAAATGAATTGGATGAATGGAAACTCCAAGCTTACGAAAAATCAAAGATATAAAAAGAAAGAACCAAGTGTTGGTATGATAAACACATCTATAAGAAAGCCTTCTTTGTTGGACAAAAAGTTATTTTATTTAACTAACAATTGCATTTTTTCCCATGAAAATTATAGTCACGATGGTCAGGACCCTTCATAATTAAGGAGATCCTCCCACATGGAGCAATGGAGCTAACAAACGAAGAAGGAACAAATGTGTTTAAGGTCAAGGGGCAAAGAATCAAACCATACTATTGAGGCGAAGCTGCAACAAAGTCTCCATTGATCTTGGAAAGCCTGAGTGAAGAATAGATGGATAGTCTCTGTGACAAAAATGATGATATCTCATCAGAGATGCATCTAACTCTTTTGTGTTTACTTTATTACTTGTTTTCTTAATTTTTGTTTTTCTTTTATTGAAACTGGTTGAATTTTAAGCAAATTGGTTGTTTGAAAGTTGTTGCAATGATTTGTGAATGGTTTGTTTAAATAATGAATTTATGGGAAAAACAAATGAGAGTTATGATGAGTGTAGGATGCAGAAAGGTGACAACTCATCGCATCTAACACGCTCATCGCATGAGAGGGTACTTGAAAGGATTTTTACCATTAGTGGGATTTGAATGGACGTCAATCACATGCACCTTCCAGTCATTTAATGCGCCACCATTATGCTGACATCATGCCTCAATTCACGCACACACTACCGCTTATAAAACCCCTTCCTCTTCTTCCTCTTTCATTTTCCCATTCCAAATTCACTAAAACCCTAACTTTCCTCTTTGAAAAAAAATCCGACGAACGCTTCAGCAACCTATCAAGCCTTTCCCCTTGTCGCTCTTCCTTTTCTTCTTCAAACTCAAACTCATGGACAACCGAAAGAGCTTCCAAGGCCACCATCATACCCTCATCCTCCAAACCCGTAGTCTTTTCATCCCTTCCTCAGTCCCCTTGCTGGCAATACGAGATGGTTATTCCAATAGATATACTCTGTTTGTAGAAATTCCTGAAGGAACCCGATTAAAGGTCCTTGAACGGAAGCGAATCGTCCCAATTTCCAAAAGGGTTCCCACAAAACACCTTACTAGAGCATAGTAAGGATTCTACGTGGTGGTGTCCAAAGTTGTTCTTATGATCGTGTTGTTTGGTTCAAGAGAAGTGTTTCTATGTTCGTGACTTTAGAGAGGAATTTTTGCGAAAAAGTGTAATTCTACAAGGGTGAGTTTTCTCTTTTTCAAACTCTCAGTAGAAAGCATGCTTAGAATTTCAATGTTTATCCTGTAAATTAGCATGTTTGCTTCTCTGTATTTTAGAGTTTTTTAAATTGTATTACAATTGCATTGTGTTCATGCACTTCCTCAAGGAATTAGATTCTTTCAATTGGTATCTGAGCCAAATCGTGCAATTTGTTTTTCAATTTGAAACGAGAAAACAAAGATTTGGTGGATTTTCTTATGCGTTTTGAATATTGGGGTTTGTTGAATAGATGTTTCAAATTTTGGCATTAGTTTTACTGCTTTAATTCGATCAAAGTTGTAAGGGTCCATTGTTTTTGGGCATTTATTTTATGCAATCGAGTCTTTAATCCGTATAGATCGAGGAGCAAGAGTTGCTATGAAGATCGGTGGAAAACAGAGTAGAAACAAGCGAAAAACGAAGCAAATATTTTTATTATGTGTTGAAGCGTAAATAGAGTGTTGCAATGCTAAGCTTTACATTGCGACACAAAACCCCAACGTCACAGTGCTCGGTGACAGCATCGCAACGCTACTATCGAGTGCTGTGACGCTGGAAATAGCATAGTGTTTACGCTACGCATAAGCGTCGTGATGCTTTCCAACAGTGTTGCGACGCTCCAAGACCTACACACGCACGTTCCAAACGGTTAGAAGTCATAGGTTCAAGCATGACGGGTGCAATTTACTTTTTTGAATTCATTTTTTTTTAATTTTGTCTATTTTAATGTCACACCCCGCCTCAGACCACCCTCATAGCCTAGGAAAGGGATGCGACTGCAGTAGTTATTAACCCTTAAGCCAACACTTACTGCCTAATAACTCTTGTGGAATTAACTCTGATACCAATGTATAAATTTAACATTCAACTGATTAAGTCAAGGAGACAAACTACAGTGGATTAAGTAGGACCATCTTATATTACAACAATGTAACGTTTATACAACTCCAAGACTTAACTACAAAGTTTACAATAACAACCAATTGTAAGACCCTTCGGGAGTGTATCTATGGCATGTGGCAGACCTTGACCTTAGCAGCACCCTGGAACTCCTCACCTTTCGGTACCTGGGAAGAAAACATCAAATAATGGAATGAGCTTTTACAAAGCTCAGTGAGTGGTGACACAATTACAACCAACATGAGGTTTCCAAGTGAACCTCCAACAAAAGCATAAAGCTTTTCACCATTCCATCTAAACATACGTAGATGTTTACCATATAATATCATAACAGTAATACCAGCCTATGTGTACATAGCTCCTCCCATCATGGGCTCAGAAACTAGACCCGTCGGCCCTCTGACCATCCCATTTCAAGGATTCTCAATCCCACAGGCTCAGGCACTAGACTCCTCGGTCCCCTGATCATCCTCTAAGGATTTATTTTGGGCTTAGGTTCTAGGTCCTTAGACCCCCTTACTATCCCATCATCACACAAATCACAACATATTAATATACAATATGCACAAATAATAAGGGAAGAATTAACCACTCACCTTAGTCGCTTTAGGAATTTTTCTCTTTAGAAGTTCCTTGGTCTTCTCGGGCTCCTCTTTTGAACCCATAAAATCTTAGCTCAAAACTTCTAGTGTGGCCGGAAACATCAAAACATCAAGACTGGCCCAACTTACCCGACAGCTCGACCCATCTGTCTTTTCCTCATTCTCCAGCCCGATTCCTTAAACCTTCTTCTCCGGCAGCCTCACCATGAAAACTAAACTCTTTTATCTTTCAGATGGCTTTGGAATCACATCAAACGCAGAGTGGATTGGGAGATCTCCCCGTCTCAAGTTGATGCGTTCTCCTCAACCCTCATTGTCCAATGCGCTCTACTCTCCCTCTCTTTTTTGACGTAATTTCTGATTTTGTGATTTGAAAATGAAATCCCGAAGGCTCTATTTATAGGCGTCCAAACTTCCTCTGGTGTTGACACCACCTACTTGGCTGTATGGCCAAGTGTTTACCTCTCTCCTTATCAACGCAAGCTTGCATCATCTTGGCCCAAGGTTTTTTCTCCATATGCGTCCACCACAATTCCTTAGCCCTTAAGAATTTCTCCCAAGGTGACACATGGTTTGGCTGGCGTTACCCTTGTGACCTCACCCTCCGTATGTGTTCAAACATAATCCACAACAACGCAGCCTAAACTCAACGCATGGATGCTTGCTCGGTCGCTCAACGCATAGGCGAGGCCATTCGCGTGGGCAAGGCGTTCGAATGCAGCACCAGACAAGGCGTTGATGCACGCACAGGCTGCTCTCACTCTCTCCACTCTCGTTAGTGTCGCTCTCTCCCACTTTCTCGCTCATAATCTCGCTCTCTCACACTTTTTCACTCAAAATCTCGCTCTCTCCCATTCTCTCGCTCAAACTGCTCTCTCCCATTTTCTCTCTAATCTCGTTCTCTCCCATTCCCTCGCCCAAACTGATCTCTCCAATCTCGCTCTCTCCCATTTTCTTTTCACTCTCGCTTGGCATCACGCGTAGGACAGTTGTTTGGTTCAACGCTTCCATCACCGCATGCCCTTCGCAACACGTAGACAATACTTAAACCATTGCGTTATTCCATACTTAATTCATTTATCTTGGTTTTCCCGCGTCTAAATTCCTTATAGTTTTATTATATTTTTTGTTTTTATATCCTATTTTCTCATGCCCTCCAAATTCGGGGTTAGGGTATTATATTTAATTAATTAAATTGATATAATATCGATTATATTGATTTAATTAATTTTTTTAGGGTGCCAAGAATTGGTCTATTTTAGCTATTTATTTGATTTTACATTTAATGGATGATTAATATAATTATATGCCATATAGTTTTAAAATCCCACCTTAGGATAAACATTTATCGTGCATCATATTTAATAATGTTATATTATATAGTTGCATAATATTATAAGCATGTTCATCCATCATAATGAATATAAATGTTATATTATATGATTGCATGTATCATTAAGCATATCCATGCATCATACTTTAATACAATTGCCATACACATATGATGGATATATTTTATTTTCATTAGAGAATAATATATTATATGATGAAAATGAAATTGCATTGAGGATGACATTACTTAGTAAATATAATTGCTATATTTAGTTAATGCCATTAGATGCATGATTATAGGTTTTATTGTTTCATTATTTATAATCTTTATAAGTTTAGTGAATTAGATTAAAATCTATGGTCAAGAGTTGCATGCAAACATATGTCTCAATTAATTTTAAATGGTTTAAAATTAATTCACCTAGACTTATGTCAAATATATTTTTAATATGATTAGAAACAAGTTAATCTTTTACATTTCTTTTAATAGGACTAATTGTAAAGAATAAAAGATTAAATTTATAAAAATAATTATCTATGTCTAAAGAAGGTTTTATCTAGGATTAGGGAATAAAGGAGTAAACTTATAAAATAATTGTCTATGTCTAAGGAAGGTTTTGTCTAGGATTGAGGTACTTAATCCGATGAAAATGGAACACCCCTACTTGGGAATCAGCTGGAAGGTAAATTAGATAAATATTTATAAGCATGCAATAAATGATTGTATTTATTGAAGTATTTAATAAATAATAATCATATATTGTTAAAATCTGTTATATTAAGCAAATTAACAATGACTTAATTAAATTAATTAGCCAGATTTACCTAAGTTAATAAATCCTAGATTCTTAAACACGTAGTGGAAGGAAAAAGATATATATGATATGTCATTTTTTCACTCACATTCTCCCTAAAAATTCACAACATGATATCCATGCTCGGCCTTGTAATGCCCTGGGTGCATCCTCTCTTAGGAAGGTATTTGCATGGGTCAATATCAAGGTGAATAGAGAAAGTATTTATAGTATGTGGGAGAAGAATGTGTGTCAACACATCCTACAGTCTCTTTCATTAGTTTGTAATGTTTTTCCATGTTCGGCCTCATGGCGCCCTGGGAGCGTCCCCCTTAGGACGGTGTTTGCATGGAAAGGGACAGAGCGAACTCCAAAAATGGATAAGAACACTACAGTCAATTGCACCAATTATGTTATTTTTTAGGCAGGCTAATTAGGGCAGGGCTATAGGGTTGAAAATGAAGGCTACACTTACAAGAAAACATTAAGGAAGTTAATGACTTCTTGACCAAATAAATGGTAATTAAATATTATAGGAATAAGAGTTATTTTGGTGTAATATTTAATTGAGAATGGCTCAATTCAGTATAGAAATAACTGTACACCTTGAGGTGGCATTTATTCTAAATCATTGAAGTATCAATGCAAAATTAAATAATATTAGAGTTCATTAAGCTTTTTGCTAAATGTAAGTGGATTAAATGAGTTTTTGTAAAGGTATCTAATATAAAAAATTTGTTTTGTTTAAGCTTTTTTAATAATGACTAGCATTGTTATTACTTTGCTTGGTACTGACAAACTAACCGGTGAAAACTATACTAGTTGAAAAAATACGATAAACACTGTCTTGGTCATCAATGACCTCAAGTTGTTCTAATAGAGGAATGTCCTCCAGCCTCTGGACTTGCATCATAAAATGTTTGTGATGCCTATGACAAATGGACACAATAATAAGGCTCGAGTCTACACTCTAGCAAGCTTGACTAGAATCTTGGCCAAAAAGAATGTAACTATGATCACTGCACGCGAGATCATGAAATCATTGCGTGAGATGTTCAGACAACCGTCCACACACCTCAAGCATGATGCTCTCAAGTTCAACTTCAATGCCAGGATGAATGAGGGATCATCTGTTAGGAAGCATGTCCTTAACATAATGGTCCACTTCAACGTGGCAGAGATGAATGGGGCTGTCATAGACGAGTCCAGTCAGGCAAACTTTATTTTGAAGACTCTTCAAAGAGTTTCCTACAGTTCGGCAGTAATTATGTAATGAACAAAAATAGAATACAACCTTAGCACCCTCTCAACGAGCTACAGACTTACAAGTCCTTGGTGAAAGTCAAAAGACAGTACGGGGAGGCAAATGTTGCTAGTTCCTCGAAAAAATTCCATAGGGGTTCTACCTTTAGGACTAAGTTTTTGCCTTCTTTCTTTGGTACAAAGAAATGAAAGAAGAAAGGTGAAAAGGGGACTAAAGCTGCCCCTACTGCTGCTGCTACCCAGAAGGGCAAAAAGGCCAAGGATGCAAAGGGAACCTATTTTCATTACACCCAGAATGGGCACTAGAAAAAAAATGCCCAAAATATTTGGCTGAGAAGAAGGCAAAAGAAGGTAAATATGATTTACTTGCTTTAGAAACATGTTTAGTGGAAAATGACGATACTACCTTGATACTTTATTCAGGGGCCACTAACCACGTTTATTCTTCTTTACACGAAACTAACTCCTGGTAGTAGTTAGAGGTTGGTGACATGATTCTACGAGCTGGGACAGGGCAGGTCGTCTCGGCAGTTGCAGTTGAGAGCTTAAAGTTATTTTTCAATTCTAAATTTATATTGTTAGATAATGTATATTTTGTTCATCATTTTAAGAGGAATTTGATTTCTGTATCTAGTTTATTAGAACACTCATATAATATATCTGTTGCATTTTGAAAGATGCAATGACTGTTAGCCTTATGTCGTGCTCTTAATTCTAAGTGAAATGAATTTTCTAGTGTAAATGCAATGTTTTCTCTAACTAAACCCAAGTGTAAGTCTAATTAGAGTACTTTTCGGTAAGATTAGAGGTAAAACTCAGAGACATACAACTAAGAAGTGATGAAACAATTGTTTGAACTTGACGCAGTGAGTTGCTATTTAAGTATATGATAGAATTATGCGATGAAAATAATATTTACTATCTAATAATATACTTATACTACTGGTGGAATGAATGATGATATGGATGTGATAGTAATTGCAAGTGCTAAATGAAGCCAATCAATGATTAGACGGGGTTAAGAAAGGTCCAATAACATTTTCCTAAACGATGCATAAGTCATGCATTCATGCGATGAACTTTTAAAGTAATAACTTCACTTCTCAGTATTTTGACCCGCAGTGTCCTATCTCTAGAATGTACGCGATGAGTTTTGATTGCAATAGGTTAACTTTATCTCTAAAGTTACTTTTATCCTTGTTTAATGACTTCCACGACCTCTTGCTCTCTCAAGTAGTAGATTGTTTCTTACCTAGATCAATCTCTCGATTTGATCTCAGTAAACATTTTCGCACGCGTTAAACAAGATGAACACCTACTTATGCATAATTTAGTAAAAATGTTAGTTTATCTTTCTCAACCCATGAGGAATTTAGTTACTCATGCTTGTGAAAATAGACATGGATGGATAAAATATGGAAATAATCGTATTCATACTAAGAAAAGTAGAGTTTTTCAATCTCTAAAATCTTAATAAAAATGAGGATGACAAGAAGAATGTAAAGAGAATTGAAATAGAAAGTGTCAAGTCATTGGTCACAATCTCTTGCTCCCCTTAGCTCTGGTGGTGGTTGCTTCACTTAGAAGTGTGAAAGCCTCTCTCTCCTTTTTCAGAGAAGAACTCGAAGATCTCACTTAGAATCCTTCAAAAAAAAGCTTGACGAAGTGGTGGTTATGGTGGACTTGAGGCGGAAGTTTGATAGAGTTTTGGCATTTTTCGATGGTGGAAATCTCTATATCTGATGGATTCTTCGAAGGGTTATTTATAGCGTCGAGAAGAAGGTTCTTCGCCTCTTTCTAATGATGGTCTGACACCTTGAATTAATTTTCATGCCTTGTTGCGCCGCCTGCCTCGTGTTAGAGATCTATTGGTTCTACTATGTAAGTCTCACATTAGCGACCAACTTGTTCTGTTGATTTGACTTTCATCATCCACACATTTGTCGTTTTCAATTTTTCGCATTTCATCCTATGGCGTGGTGCTATGCCTTGTAAAGTTGGTTGTCGGTTAATTCCCTCTATGTGACCATGACTTTTTACTCATTTTTTTGGCCGGTTTTTCTCCTCATTTCATCTTAATTCTGCATCCAAAAGTGACAAATTTTACACTTTTCAAGGATTATCAATTTTGTAAGCATATGATCGCCATATATGATTATTTGCATGAATTCTTTGTCAAGCTAATGTGTTTTCCTCTGTATTTTCCTAATTGCTCTCAACAAAAAGGCAAAATAACTTGTATTTCCACAAGTTATCATATTAGTTAGACTTTAAGCATATATTTAAAGTCTTAGTATATACCTCAACTCACTTCAACACATTAGCTAAACCTCTCAAAGTGCTTCCTAATTCAAGATTTATATGACTTGTATCCTTCCTCAAGCTTTATTTCTTTCCTATGAAAACATTTCTAGACCTTAGATGCGACAAGCTTATTCTTCAAAATTTCCTTACTCATTTCTAGGGCTTTCTTATATTTCTTTTCAGAAATGAGCTTATGGTTTAAAGTTTTATAAAAATTCCTAAGTTACTTTTTATATTATTAAGTAGTTCGTTGATCCAGGTATCTCACCTTCGTTATGGCTTGATCCCACGGGTGTCATGCAGACATCCAAATACAAGTAGGAACACTTTTCAAACCCAACTCTTGCCTTGGAATTTTTCTTTCAGTATAGGTAGTGGAGTTGTAATTATATTTTTTTAACATTGATCATGATACCCACCTTAGTTTTGGCTTGTCTTTATGGGTGTCATGCGAACATCTAACTACGAGTGGATTCCAATCTCAACACCACTTTTATAAAAAAAAATAATTAATAATTAATTAGTTTTTTAGATATGGAAGTGAAAATTTAAATGAGCAAGGAGATTTTCAAAAATTTTGAATGCATTTAGCTTAAACCTCTGCCACCCCCAAATTTAGAAGGCAGCAAGGTCCTCATTGCTGACATCAAATTATGCGATAGCCTTGAAAAATTTTTACAAAAGAGGTTTGAGGTAAAATTTGCACGCATACTAATTTCGAGAATGTATGCCACCCCCAAAGTAACGCACCAAAACAAGAAAAAATACTAAGAAAACAGTAAATATAAACAAGAAACTAGCGTAAGAAAAAGACACAAGGGAAATGGATAGAACTGGATAATTCATTCAATGCGATTAATTAACATGAAGTGATCATTGCGTACAAAACACTGAATGAAATACAAAATTTAAAGACGCCCCACAAATCAATTTACGCCCACATTTTGTTGTCATTTAATGATGGAGGGAAAACTTTATCCTCTAGAAATTGTAGATATTGTTGGAGATGTGGCAGAATAGCAGGTCCTATAAGGAGCTGAGCAAGAACTTCTTGAATTTATTGAAGTGTGAAGTGAAAATGCTCATGTTGTCTTTCATCTAATGTCGAATGAAGTTTCTTATTAAGATTTGCTGGCACTGAACTTGTTAAGATTGGCATTAAACAAACTCTCGTAGCTCGGCTTGTTTCTGCATGAGCCCTCATTGTTGCCAAAAAATAGTGTCTTTTTTGTGCGACAACTCATCAAGACTTCCCAAGATTGGTTCCCGGATGTCTTCACGTAAGAACTTGCATAAGTCATCAAAGTCCACATCAGTTGATTCATCTTCGGGTATAGGAGGGATGTTGCATTCAGTTCCTTCTTCAACGCGTGGTGAATGCTTACCAACCTCACCGATGCCTGATCCTTCCCCATTTGAAAAGTAATGGGAGGATGAAGGCTTGGGTCATTACCAATAGACGGTGGCAGAAGGAAGCCTGCAATCACATTAGTTTAGACTATGGTAAGTGGGAAATTTGTACTAGGTGTATTATGCCTTAGTTTATTGTTTGTGTACTTTGTATATTAGTTTGACTTTTATATTGTATACTCCACTAGCTTTAAGCCAAGTGAGAAATTATTGGGATTGGTGCCCTAAATCTCGTAGGGTCCTATAGTTTGTAATTGTAATATACAAATATCTTATTTCTTTAATAAACATACGATGTTTTATTTCATTTTTAGTTGCATTAACCACAAATCAATAAACTAAGATCCAAAGTTATCTTGTAGTTTAAACATGTATGTAGAGACATACGGGTTGATAATGTTTAAGTGATAAGACATACGAGTGGATCATGTTTAAGTGATTACTTAAATGGTTTGTAGTAAATGAATAAGGCTTGATACCTTGTCTTGGAGACACTACGAGTATGACTTACTTTGTAGATGTTACAATTGTTTAAAGTACTATAAATGATTTAATCCTGATCATTCATGTGGAGACATGTGAGTGGGGATATTCTATACTAAGGAGTTTTTATAAGACCAGACCATGAAATATTTAGTCTCATTATATAACGTCGTTCATAATAGAGACTTACATTTCACTAGGATGACCATAGGTAATATGACCTAAATCTTGAGTGAGTTGTGAACTCTTACCCATGAAGGCGGTCCTTTAATTTGTATGGATGAGAGTGGTCAGATCGTCGACTCAATAAGCCTACCATTTTAGGGATTCGTCTGATTAGAGAGCTGGGAACACAACTACACAAGAATGAATTCGCTTCTTTCCCAACATCGAGATAAGTAGATAAATTACTCCCTTAAGGGCTGATTTCAGGGCTTAAACAATGTAGCGCTACAACCTCTCCTGGTCCAAGAGGGATTTGATCATAGTTGGACTATGATTTATTGTTCATTAGAGGGATTAGTGGTACTTAAGAAGTTAGAAGTAACTATAGGGACAAAATGGTAATTTTGGCCTAGCTGTACTTACGAACAATTTGTGAAGGGTCATCGTATTATTGACTGGTTATATCCAATGGACACAGAAATATATCTGTAGTGCGAAGAGTACAGTTTTCGATCCTTAGTTCTATGAAGTACAGACACAGATACAACTACATGATACGGATACGATCAGATATGACAATCCGTCAATTTCTAAAAAACTAAGATATGGATACATCTAAGGATGCGTCATTTTTTTAATATATATATATTTCTAAAAAAAGAGGATAAAGATACGTTGAATATACATTTTCTTTTTCTTTAAAAAAATCTAGTATATAAATAAAGTTAGCATACAAGTTAATAATAATAGCACAAAATAGAATACAAACACTGAAATACAATACAAAAAAAGTAACAACTAAGATGTTGAAGTACAATAGTTAATAAAATGTAATAAAAAGTGACTCATATTGTAAAGAAGAAGAGGAGGAGGATTTGAGGGAGAAATATGAAGATAAACGAAGAACTTCTTCATTGAATTGTTGAAGATATCCAATGGTTTATATTTTGGTGAACTTTGTGGGGACTCAAAAGTCAAATATGAAGAGATTAGATGATTCTAGTTTAAGGTTTGGTCCGTTATCTATTTTTTTCCCTTTTAGTTTTGACTCGAGTAGTGAGCTTTTTAAATAGGATGTCTAGTTTTAGATTGGGAAAAATTAGATGAGTTGTTTGTCTTTTTCTTTAAAAAAAAAATACGCATAGAAACAGGTATGTCAAATCGCGTGTCAGATACGTATCTAGGAAGTATCTGGAAGTATCGGTATCCGATACGTGTCTGATACGGATTCTTTGCTTCATATGAAGTATTTGTACTTCATAGCTGACAGTTAACGGATGATGAATAATTTAATTAAAGGAGTTTAATTAATTTCACGTACGGTTGGAACTTCAAGCTACAAGTCCATGAGGTCCCCTCGGTAGCTCAATGAGAATAAATGAGAATCAGTTTTTGGATTAATTTGAATTGTTCAAATTAATTGAGGGAATTAATTATATATGATATAATTAATTTAATTTTAATTATATATGATATAATTAATTTAATTTTAATTATATATGATATAATTACTATAATGTATTTGATACATTATAATATAAAGTATACTTGAGAGGAAATAAATATTTGAATATGATTCAAATATTAATTGTATGAATTGGATTCATATAATTAAATTTAATATAAATAAGATTTATAGTAAAAGTCAATGGTAGGAGAGAATTGAAACCATAGGTTATATTGTATTTGATATAATATAGAAACTATAGGTTATATGTTATATTTGATATAACATATAGTTTAATATATATTATATGATAAGGTAGTTATCATATATATATATGATAACTATATATATTAAATGCTTTATTAAATAAATAAATAAATTTAATTTAATTTATTAATTTATTTAGAAAAACTAATTATGGGATGGAGTTGTTGAAGGAACTCTTATACAAGAGTACCTATGAGTGGAAGCGGAATTACCACATTTACATTCACACATTCAGATATGCATTAAACTACTACATTACCAGTATGCTTAACTATAAACAAACAAGACGAGTAAACATACCAGTTGAAGACTCTCTTCACAGCAAATCTCGCTCTCTCCACGAACGGACTCCTTATGCTCTCGCTAGAACAATAAGCTTTCATTCAGCAAAACCCAATCGTCTATCACGAACGGCTTCACACGAACAGCAGAAAGATAGGGACGATACCACCACTTGGAGACCTTAGTATTCTCGGAGTGAGAATCCAAAGAGTGGGCTCTGTTCGGATTTGGTAGAAAGTAGGAGAAAAACAGATCATATGCAATGATCAAGCAAGTGGGAGAAAGGCACGTTTATCGTATAGATAAGATGCTTGATCGTTTAGGCGAGGTACACGATCGTGTAGGAAAAGCTAAGCGATCGTCTATACGATCGTTTAGTAAAGCTCGAGCGCTAAGCGATTGTTTAGGAAAAGGTAAGCAATCGTCTAGTAGATGCGTGCGCATGTAAGCGATCGTTTAGTAAAAGTGAGTTGTTATCGTATAGGCTCTCAATTCACTAAGCGATGGGCAAAACACTTCGTTGAGCAGAATAAGCACATCCTTTGAAAAATGAAAACAATTTTTATTTTATTATTCAATTACGAAAACTGAATGGAACTCCCCACTAACGCACGGTTACGAAGAAAACGGTGGCCAATTATCCCATAATTGCCAAATTAATAAATAATAAATATAATCATATTATAATCATTAACCTATAGTTTAATATCATATATTAACCATAGTGTTTTCTCCTTCGTTAGATATAAATCATATTTATATCCAATTTCCTCCAAATTAATGTATCTCATACATAGAGACAATTATATCATATATAATTAACTAGTTCAATCATATCATATATAATCGAATTCCCTCTTATCAATTTGAATATTTCAAACTGACCCAAAAACTGATTCTCAATTTGTATCCAAGCTACAAATGGGACCTTATGGATCTATGGCTCGAAGCTCCAACCGTACGTGAATAGCTGACTAAACGCTTTAGCCACGAGATCCACCCTCCATTAACTGTCAGACATTCTACTAAAGATCGACAGCTGAACTCTTCTTATCACAGAAATATTTCTGTGTCCATCGGATATAACCAATCATTAGAACGATAACCCTTCACAGATGCTCGTAAGTACAGTTGGGTCAATTGACCGTTCTGCCCCTGTAGTTACATATTACTCCTTAAGTACCACTGATCCTTCTAATGAACAATATAACATACTCCTACTATGTGTGAACACCTCTCAGGCCAAGAGAAGGTGTGTGGCGCCACATCGTTCAAGCCCTGAGATAAACCCTTAAGGGAGCAATCTATCTACTTACCCCTACTTTGGGGAATGAGTGAATTTCATCTTGTGTAGCTGAGTTCCCAGCTCCCAAATCAGATGAATTCCCAAAGTGGTAGGTTTGAGTCAGCGACCTGGCCACTCACACCCATGCAAATTAAAGAACCGCCCTCAATGGCAGGAGTTCCCAACTCACTCAGGATTGAGGTCATGTTACCTATGGTCATCCTAGTGAAGTGAAGTCTCTGTCATGAACGGCGTTATATAACAAGACGGTAACACTTCGTGGTCAGGTTCTATATAAACTCTTTTGTATAGGACACCCCCGTCGCATGTCCCCACATGAATGATCAGGATCAGACCGTATGTAGTAAGTCACAACACTTGTAACTTGTTCCACAAAACGGGTCGTATGCGTAGCGTTGCTAGAATAAGGTTTTTCTCCCATATCCATATACTACAGACCATTTTGGTTATCACTTAAGACATGATCCACTTGTATAAAGTTTATTTGAGAGGAAATAAATATTTGAATATGACTGAAATATTAATTATGTAAATTTGATTCATATAATTAAATTTAATATAAACGAGATTTATATTAAATTCCATTGTTAAGAGAATAGAAACTATAGGTTATATTTTGTTTAATACAATATAAAATCTATAGGTTATATGTTATATTTGATATAACATATAGTTATATATATATATATATATATATACACATACATATATGATAAGGTAGTTACCATATAAATATATATTAAATTGATTTATGAAAAATAAAATAATTTATTTTGTTTTATTTTAAAAATTATTTTGGGAGGGAGTCGTAACTTTCTTTTCCTCTTTTCTCTCTAAAACGTGTTAGTGAGGGTAGAAAAGAAGTTATTCTTCTTCTTCCCTGTGGTGATTTTTTCACAAGTGACAAAGAGTGAGATACATAGAAAAGTTTTGTGAGAAAATTGGAATTTCATCTCTTCCTCTCAACATTCTCAAAATCCCTCTTTTCGTAAATAGTTTGAGCTTACAAAACTCCTAGATTCTTATCCAGAGAATACAGAAGAATCTTTCGTGGTGGTGTCCTTGTAAAAGGTTAGAGGGTTCAAGGCTGTTCGTGACAAGATTCAGAGAAGGAATTTCGTGAAGAAGTGTTCTTCAAGGGTAAGGTTTCTTAAACCCTTTTACTTTTCTGTAATATGTTTTTTAAAGCATGTTATAATTTTCTTTTAAATGCATAATTTGTATGTTTTTGCTGTAAAATTTATGTTATGTAAATTTTGGTATTGGTCCAATCCCATGGTTCCGCTCAAGGACCTTCACTGGTTCCTTCACTACTGCCTTTCGTCGTTTCTCAATGCTGGTTGGAGGGCCGCGACACTGCTTCCAATGGTATTTTGGTAAATATTTTGACTTTCTTCAATTATGTTGATTTCTTGGTTTTTTTGCTCCTTTTTAGTCCAAATTTATTGTAATGAATCCAAAATGCTCCTAGGACTATTTTACCTATAAAATTAATATTTAAAGTAAACAAATAACATAAAATCGAGGTATTTAACATTAAGAACATAGCTTTTTTCAAGACCTATCAGTGAATTATAAATTTTATGTGATTGAGTGAGAGAGGTTTACAACACCCTACTCGTTGTCTTTCATCATGTCCTAAAAACAATATTATTCAATCTGCACGGACAGCAAGCAAACTACAGAGATTGTATCAGTCTCATTCCCATATATTTGCAACACCAAACTACTCGAATCTAGTAGAACTCTCGGATACTTGCTCGTAACTCAACTCAAGATCAAAAGAAATAATAGAAAAAGAGAGAACTATTCAAATTAGGAGTTAACTCCAAATGAAGAAATAAATTGTCATTTAAGGTCTAACGACTTAGTAACTCTTCAAAATCAAAAAAACAAAATCAAATAAATACAAAATTGAAACATTTTTCACAAACTCAATTGAATTGTTATTTCACCAAAAATCAAACATAACTCATTCAAATTGATATATATGTTAAATTTGTACATAAAACATCATCTAACTTGATGTTTCAATCCAATTTGAATGTTTCACAAATAAATTTAATCTAACTATTAAATGCATCCAATTTTTCTCTACTTCCCCACCATTATAAGTATCCAACCATGGATATATGTTGAATTATTGTGAAGAATTCATGGTGAATGAGTGAGTTTACGCTTGAGAAGTTTGAGTACGTACTAATGAGGATGAAATTTGAACGTAAAACCATCAATGGTGCCTTTTTATATAGTATACATAGATATAAATAACAATGGTTAGACTCAAAATCAAATTAAATAAAATGAGATGCAATGGTTTGAGGTATTAGGTCAAATTCATAGCCAAACATCTTTAAAGTTGAGAGAACACTATCTAAGAACAATGTTCTATTTCAAAATATAATTTCAAAACCTTTCTATTCCAATTTTAAAATGACTATTTATATCGACTTTTAAATAATTACTTAAACCTAGAATACTAATTAATCTAATTAACAACTAAACTAATATTATCTAAATTATATAAATAATCCTAACTATAATCTTCCTACCATCATTTCACCCAACTCTAAAAAAATGGAACTCGTCCTCGAGTATAGCTAAGTCACTATCACATTTTTCAACAGAATCCAAATTTCGTGGTGACAAAAAATACCCTATAATATATACACATTTTAAATCGGAGTTTTCACAGGTGGAAAAAATGTCAAACTATTTACAGAAATTAAAAAATATGTATACATTGATAAACACTGATAGATTTTTATCAACCTCTATCAATGATAGACTTGTATCAGTTTCTATCACTTATAGTATCAATGATAGATTTCTATAATTTTCTATCATAGATAGATACTGATATACTTTTATCAACCTCTAGTAGTGATAGATTTCTATCAATTTCTACCACCGATAGAAACTAATTTCTATAAGCGTCTATCAGTGAGACTTGTATTAATTTGATCACTGATAGATGCTGATAGACTTCTATCAACGTCTATTTCACAACTATCTAAAAGCAACATAATTTTCAATAACAATTCTAATTACTATTTTAGAACTTTTTTTAAAAAAAAAACTATCACATGGATTAGGAATCATGTAACTAAGCATAGACATAAAATTGAACAATGTTCACTTTATATTAAAGGCAAAAGCAAGGAAATCGAAAAGAAATTTAATTTTGATTTTAAAAAGAAATTTGAAATTAAAAAAAATTAGAAAGGAAATTTCATAGCAACTTCCATATCAGCAAATGACAACAATGGTTCCACATAAGAACATAAACCCATTTAGAGTTGGCAAAAAATCCCGACGGGGTGGGGATTCCTTGGTTTGACCGGAGATGGGGTCAAACCCGAGGATTTATTCGGGGCCCCGTCTGGGGACGGGGCGGAGATGGGGACAGTATCGCCGCCCCGACCCCGACCCCAACCCTGACCCCCGATTAATCTCTGACCCTGAATTTATATATATATTTTTATCCCCTCCCCAATCCCCTCTCGCTCTCTGCAATCTGCAACAAAACATCCCTCCCCTCTCGCTCTTGCTTATCCCTCCCCTCTGTTGAAGTTTGCCACGAGTGGGGCCTCGCAGGGACCCCGTTTCCCCGACAGGGAATCCCCGCCCCCGTCTTCGCCTTCAAATGACGTAGACGGAGTCGAGGATGGGGGACAATTTCTCCTACGGGGCCGGGAACGGGGGACGCCCCCCGTCGGGTCCGGCTCCGTTGCCAACCCTGAACCCATTATTTTGTTAATGAATTAAAAAAAACTGTAAACATCTTCAATTACCCAAAAAAATGGGATCCAAAATCTCGCTGGAAGATTATAATTTTCCTCTGCTTCTTAAACCCCAACTATTCTCCCACAAAATTCTCTCCATTCCAATTCTGATTCTGATTCCCAACAAACTTCCAGCGACAATCGAATTAGAACTCGACGTGAAGGCGATTGGGTTACAAAGTCGATGGTGGAAAATTGGATCTTTGATTCCAAAGAAGAGGAAGTTAGTGAAGATAATGATGTATCACTCTATAAAGGATTTGGTTAAATTTTACTATATTTTGTAAATAATTTGACCCATTTTTCAATATTTAAAAAGCCCCTTTTAAACCATGCAACAAAAGCTAAAATATATATATATATATATATATATTTAATGGATGAGAGAGATGTAAGTTATAGTCAACAAAACCTTACAATTAGAAGAAAAATTTTTTTTAAAAAAAAATTATTAAAGATCTAGTTAAGTGGTCGATGCTCCATTGACTTAATCTTTCGGGATCAAAGAGGTTTAAAAAGGACCAACTTGATCTTTCAGGATCAAATAGGTTTACATTTTCTATCGATGACATGCTTAAAGTGAACATAAATCTAGGAGGGAGGTTGATAAATGTCATAAAGTACATGTTTTTACCTTTCATTTTGCTATTTTTTTTATAAGTAAAAGAATCGCTAAGCATGTCATTTTTACCCTGTAACGTCCCAAATCAAGAAAAATGAATCAACACATATCCATAATTAGTTTCAAATAAGTTTAGGGTGCTTTAAGTCATTTTTATGTTAATTTAAAGATTATTTTGGTGTTTTTGCATAAAAGTGGTATGATGCGACTGCATTGTGCCGTAGACTAAGTTAGTGCCAGTTTTGCAGTTCTTCAACCTTTGTTGGTTTTGTGATCTTCAGGCATTTTTTAGCTCCTATTTCGACTAGGGTTGTTATGGGCAAGGATTTCAACCTTCACCCAACAACTTTAGCCTGTAAATTACCGAGGCACCATCAATCATTGATCATTTTCACACATTTGAAAAAACTCCGAAAATCAGTGAAAAAAAACTTCAAGAAAGAAAGTTTTTCTAAAGAAAGTATAATTCTTTGGGTCATTCACACTCGTGCGGATGTGTGTAGAGTGAGGATTCATCTTGAAAAATGTCGAATTCATCTTAGAGAGTCCCCTTAATTTGTTACTTTGATTCACAACGTTATTTACTGTTTTTCAAACTTCTATCTTTTTAGTTTTTTTTTTGTTTTCTCTTCTTTAATCTAATCATTCTTTGAGTTGCTACATTATAATCCGTGGAATAATTCAATAAAGTTCATTCATTCTTGTTTATTGATGGGTTGATTTTTCTAAGGGAATTAGTTAGGTTAATATCCTAAGGTTAATAGGGCTTAAGCAAATGTAATCATATCACATTTATCTTGCTAAGTTGGTCATGATTTAGATTAACATTCAAATATAAAATAAATTACAATATCATCTTGCATGCTAATATTTTCTAGATATTAAAAATTACAAAAGCACGTTTAAAAAAAATATTCAAAGTGAGTTTGGTGTTCAATTCAAGGTTTGAAATATTGATGTCGATGGAAATATCGAGATCTCAATTTTTTGGATGTATTGATGAAAATTTCAAAAAGCTTTATGGAAATCAATGAAGATCGATGGAAATTATTATAATTAGTTAATGAAATTTTCCTTGTGACCTAATTAGACTATATATGACCATTTTTAATCATCATTTCTAAAAAGTAAGACAATATTTAGAAGTATAGTGTAAATATTTGTGTAAATGTCATTGTGAGAGCAGAAATTAAAAAAAAAAACTTACAAAATGATATCAAATATTGACAATTAATTACAAAATTAAAGCATATTAAATGTTTGCATATAAAATAACTATAAATTATTTATTATAAAACCTACATGTCTAATACCAAAAAGATGCCTTGGAGCATCTAATCCATAAGCTTGATAATTATTTATTAGAAACTACAGTATTGCTCTTAGATCATCCTATATTGAAAATGTTGAAGATAGTTACTTAAATGAACATGGCAGGACTCATAAGGCCAACATGTAGACCTTATTGGTGGATACATCTCATTAGTGGATGATCTTCCTCCTTCAGATGGATAATAATTATTTAGTGCAAAGTTAGACTGGAAATTGTTATGTTCAAGTCTTGAAAGACCATCATAATCTGAGTAAGAATAATTACCTTAACCATTGTTTTGTTGTGTACTACTATTGCTTATGACCATAGTTTTATAAGTCTTTTTCTTGGAAATGAAAATTTTAGATGGTAAAAGAAGCAATACTCAAATCAATTCAATTTTGAGGTGAAATGATGTGAAAATTTGATGAAAAAGGGTTTGAATGAAATTAAAAATAAATATATGTTTTTTTTTTCTTTCAATTTTGGTTTCTTAGACATGAAAGCTTTGGATGGTAAAAAAATAAAACTTATACCAATCCAATGTTTGAGGTGAAATGATGTGAAAATTCAATGGAAAAAAGTTTGAATGAAGTTAAAAATAAATATATGTTATTATTGTTTTTCAATTTTGGTTTCTTCAAATGAAAGTTTTTCATGGTAAAAAATAAAATTTACATAAATTCAATTTTGAGGCGAAATGATGAAAAATTCAATGGAAAAAGATTTGAATGAAATTAAAAATAAATATATGTTATTTTTATCAATTTTAGTTTCTTAGAAATGAAAGCTTTAGATGGTAAAAAAATAAAACTTACATCAATCCAAATTTGAGGTAAAATGATGTGAAAATTGAATGAAAAATGTTTGAATGAAGTTAAAGATAAATATATGTTATTATTTTTCTCAATTTTGGTTTCTTGAACATGAAAGTTTTGGATGGTAAAAAATAAAACTTACATCAATTCAATTTTAGGTGAAATGATGTGAAAATTTAATGGAAAAAAGTTTGAATAAAGTTAAAAATAAATATATATTATTATTTTTCTCAATTTTAGTTTTTTGGAAAGGAAAGCTTTTTATGGTAAAAAAAACAAAACTTATATAAATTCAATTTTGAAGCAAAATTATAGATGGATTTGTGAAATTATACTACTCATATAATCCAGACAAAGTACCTTTTAATTGAGCATAATTGCTTTAAAAAAAATCTGGAGTAAAAATCGAAATTACTCTCATTTTGAAATTTCGATCTAGTCGAAATGGACCGAAATTTTAAACTATTGTTCAATCTCATATACCTGGCATTGTTGTAATAAAGAAAAATATTTTGTTTAAATAATACAAATTAGAAAACTCCCTCTTTATCAAATTAAAAATAAATAAATAAAAGAAAAAACCTAAACCCTTTCACCTTCCTCTCGCTCTTACGTGCTCCACCTCCACCTCCTCCTCCTCCTCGTTCCTCTCTTCACGCCGGCTCCTCCTCCCTTTCCGGAGTATAGTGCTGCCGCCGCCGTCTTGTTCCGCTGTGTTCCTCCACCTTCTGCCGCTTCTTACGTAATTTTTGCTTTTATTGGTTATCATTCTCAAAGAAGTAGAAAATACATGCACATGTGCAAAAACCCTAAAATTTTTTTGTTCATTGTCGAATAGCATTGCTCTGAAGTGAAAATTACCTGTTAAAAGCAGAAATCCAATCCCGCTTTCAACGTCCGCTAACTTTCCAACTGTAAAATTTGTTAGTCTTAATTCTCATATTTTAGAATTTCTTGATTGTGATGTGGATTTCTCTGGTTTCGGGATTGGGTATTTGAATTGTTATTTAAAAGGGCGTCGCTTAATAGAAACTTTGAATTTCATCTACGATTTCTGGAATTTGGGTTGACTGCCTTCTTAATACTGATTTATGCGATTGCTTTATATTTTGGGTGTAGGGAAATTAAGACGTAGAGATCATTATTTGTTTGTACTTGCACATCGATTTCTTTCTCTCTTATTGATTGCAATGTCGTCCCTAAGGAATGCGGTTCCTAGACGGCCTTACAAGGAGCGAGCTCAGCCGTAAGTGATTAGGCTTTTTCATGTTTTTTTTTAAAATTCCAATGTCTGACCTTTTATTGGTGATGGACTCCTGTGATTCATTAGGCAATCTCGGAAAAAATTTGGGCTTCTTGAGAAACACAAAGATTATATCGAGCGTGCTAAGGCTTTTCATAAGAAGGAAGATACTTTACGGGTAAAGTTTGAAATGCTCATACTTCTTTTATTTTTTAATGTCAAGTGAAGGCAAGTTTCTGGTGTTTATTGCATTCTATCGACATGTCCTTAATTTGGTTGTGCTGTATTTTTTGTTGTTTGATTTTCAGAAACTTAAAGAGAAAGCAGCCTTCAAGAATCCAGATGAATTTTACTTTAAGATGATTAGGACGAGAACAGTTGATGGAGTCCATAAACAAGAGTAATCATCTTAGATGATTTCTAGGATCAGATGATTTTCAGCTTTTCTCTCTGTTTTCTTATGTTTCTTAATCTTTATATGTTTTGTAGGAGTCATGTTAATAAGTATACTGCAGAAAAACTAATGCTGATGAAGACCCAAGATGCAGGGTATATACTTCAGAAAATGCAGAGTGAGAAAAGGGTGGGTTCTTTCATTTCCTTTATTGACAGGATTCCTTTGAAGAACTTGTTGATTTATTACTTTATCTAATATATCAAACTTGCACTCCTCTGTACAGAAAATTGAAAAACTGACAGCAACGTTGCATTCTCTTGATAATCAGCCATCAAATAAGCATTTTTACTTTGCCGAAGACAGGTTTGAGCACACTTTGAAACTTTTTCCACTTTTCCAAATGAAAATGCATCAAATAATTCGTGGTCTGGAAACAAATGAGTGCAATAATGTAATGGCCACTTATAGTTACTATACTTTGGGTTTCAAATAAGAGCGTCAAGAATGCATAAATATAAGATAAATATATACTAAAGGACTTTTTTACACTAAAGATAAATATATACCAAATAACATTTGATACTGTTGCCTTATGTCATCTTGTCACAAAATTGCATTCAACCTATGTATTTTGCTTAAATTTTTTGGTGAACCTGACTCATTTTCTCTCTGCATATTCTAATGCAGTGAAGTTATTTATGTTAATTATAATAAATCATTGTCAATTAATTGCAGGGAGGAAGCCAATGAAATTTTATCTCGTTCTTCTAAACGATTGGTGGCATCTTCTGAGGCAGTTCCTGATAGTATTAAAAGGTAACATTATTACCTAGGATAAAGACTGCTGCATGTGAATCTTCTTATTTAAAAGCAGGGTACTTTTACGTGATCCTTGCGAGTTCACATAAATCCCCTCTTTAATCATAGTTCACTACATGAATTTCAGGGAGAGCCCTGACGGGAACAAACTGATTTAGCCAACAAATAAACTTTTTCCCACTCCTTCACCTCCATCGAATATTTTCCACTCTTTAGTGACATCCCCTGTAAATTGCAAGTGAAAAAATTGAGTCCATATGTGGACATCAAAAATTGTGTTCCATCCACTGCAGTTATGCTGAATATACATACATATACTGAAAAAGGAAAGGTGTGACTTTTAATAATATGTGAGGTAGTTGCATTTACATTTGATTTTTTCTTTAGTAATTGGACATTTGGGATGGAACCATTTGCAATATCATGTGGATACATTCAAATTGTAATAGTGTGTCTGTAGATTTTATCACGCATGGTGTTGGTGTAGGCAAAAATTCTTGACATTGGGTTTTTACAATGATTGTCTGAGGATATTACTCGGAACTTCGTTTTGGATGCTCGTATATATAAGCCTGGGAATATTACCTAGAACTGGAGTGTTGAAAATATTACCTACAAAAATGTTTTTTTCACTTCCAAAGTATCCTGTTATGAGTGCTTTACCTTTACAGGAATATATTTAGTTATGGAGTTTGAATACACGCTTTATTCTTCATTGAGGGTAAACATTGTGCATGTTGAAGCATAGATCTTATTTCGCTCCTTTCCTCCGATAAATCTTGTTCCTTTCTACCCGAAGTATTTTAAACAGAGCTTCAGACAGGATTGAATAAAAAATTTTGGGCTAAACTTGATCTTCTAAAATCGACTATAAGTTCTTTATCTGATTATTTCCTGATGGTAAGGATTAAGAGGTTCAATTTCTCACTTAGCAAGTGAATCAAAGTTTACTCAGCAGAGGAACTTTCATTTCTGCTGCTCATTTCCAATGCTCAAGAATGTTGCCTGATTTGTGTGTGGTTTTCTTCTTTTGGTTAGTGATGCTCTTTTTCTGCACGCAGGAAAACCATTGCTTCTTACAAAGAATTGGAGGCAAGGAGGAGTAGAGTCAGTGAATTAGAGAAACTTTATATGGATATGACACTGCAACAAGAATTAAGGGTACTTTCTAATGCGATTTTAGCCATTCAAGTTTGGTGGACGGGTAGATTGTGTTAAAATGAATATTGAGTCTGATATGGGATACATGCTTACAACAGAAAAAGGGTCGCAAACGTAAACTCCGAGAAGATGAACTTGCCAATCCGACTTCAAAACCTGTATATAAATGGCGGGCAGAACGAAAGCGCTAAAAGGTTTAACACTTTTGCTTTCTCTATATAACGTTATTATTGTTATTTCTTTTGCTTTGTTAGATTTTTTGCATCATTTGAACATTGTGCATCAGTCTAGTGATTGTTTTTTCCTATTTGGGTTGTGTACTTTGACTACAACTCTCAAGAATTGAAGAACTTAAAAAACTCCAGAACCATAAAAAATGTGATTATTTTAAATTTCATAGTACAGAATAGACCACTTTAAATTTTTCGGATTGCCCTTGTTTTCTTATGGTGGTTGATTATAGAATTTGCCTATTTGTTTTCAGTCCCTTGCCCAAGCATATTTTGCAAGAAGATGTCCTTGCAATTCCAAGGAAACTGGATGAAGCATTGTTTACCATAGAGAAATCATCCCTTGAAAAGTAGGCTGAAATCACACAGGGACCTCATTCTGGTTCCTAGTTTCGATTTGCAAATTTTGTTTTCACAGCTAAGTTTAACCATGCTGTGTTTCTTCTGAGATGAAGAATGTAATCAATTTGTTGTTACTGTTATTTACTGAGGAATGTAATCAATTTGTTGTTACTGTTATTTACTGAGGAATAGTCTTTTTTGTTTTGTTTTTTTTTTCTATGTGAGGTGAGAAAATCAAACTTCTAACTTCGAGTTGATGGTACAAAATTTATTTTTAGTAGGAACTGTGCTCATGTTGCTACTGAGGAATATAGTTTGCTTCAAGTTAAACTGTATTCTATCACAAAAAAAAAAAAATGGTTAAAGGATCTGTATTGTAGATAACAGATGCCTTGGAAGCCTCATTTTCATTCTTGTTTTTTATTTTTGAAAACTAGGTTTGTAGATAACAGATGCCTTGGAAGCCTCATTTTCATTTGGACTCTAGGTTTTAAGATAATACATTTTTGGTTTCTAAGTTTTGAGTCTGATTTTAATTCAGCCTCTAAATTTTAAAATGTAACAATTTTACCTTCGAGACTTGAGTTTTGTTTTAATTTGGGTTCTAGATTTTAATATTTATATTTTTAAGTTCAAATTTTTATAAAGGGGGTGTTTGATAGCTCAAGAGAGTTGCTCGTTTAAAAGAAAATGGTGGGTTTAATAACTCACTATTTTACTTCCAAAATACCAATCCTAATAATGTTTATTTTTCCTTCTCTCCTAACTTTACTTTGACGTTTCTCTCTCCTTCACATTTCTTCCATTCTTTAACTCTTCTTGCTCGACTTTCTCTTGCATGAAATTTTTGCTTGAGATCTACTTTTTTGGTGAGTCCTTTGTTTAGATCTAATTTTGTATGAAGTTTTTTTCCCTTCATTTTCAGATCTATTGTTTTTCATATTTTTCGATCATTTCTACGTACTTTCCTTTGAAGTTTTTGTTTGGACTTACTTTTTTGGAATTTTTTTCGTGGGTTTTGGAATTGTAGAACTGTAGATTTGTAGGGTTTTGTGTGGTTTTTTTGTGTGGTTTTGGATCTACTTTTATCTACATGTTAGATTTTTGGTTTTCTTTTTGTTGGATTTTTTTGGGATTCGATTCTATGATTATGTGTTCAATTTTTTTTCTTGGATTTTTTGGGGGTTTGATTTTATGATTCAGTGCTCAATTTTTTTCTTGAAGGTCTTTCAGTTTTCTTGGATTTTTTTGTAGTTCAATTTTCTGATTCTGTGTTTAATTTTTATCTTAGATTACTTTAATTTTGCCTTTTTTTTTTAGGTCTCCTCTCGCCACTTCAATAATGCATGTCCCTTGTTTTCTTTGCTCTTCCTCAAATTTGGTGTGCAATGAAATTCTGTAAGGGCCAATGATTATTGGAACTTAGTGGGGGGAGTTCAATCATCCTTACAAAAAATTTGTCTTCTATCATTTTCTTTTAGAGGCCAATGATGATTATTTGGTTCATGCTTTTCCATTTTCTTTTATCTTAATTCATCCTCGGTTGTTTTGTGCTTTGATTTGTATTATTAAAATAAATATATATATATATATATATATATATATATATATATATATATATATATATATAAAGCATTAGTTTTCTGTTTGAATTCTTTGGTGATCTATTTTTGTTTTTATTTATATTGTCTTCGGTTAATTTCATGTTTTCGTGTTTTCTTGACAATATATTGGACTTCATGTATAATTTATTTATTGGAGTTGGAATTCCCTGTTTTTGTTTTGTTTTTCTTTTAAGAAATTGGAATTGGAATTTGTTTGTTTTGATTTTTCTTCGTGGTGTTTTTTTTTTTTTTTTTTTTGTTTGTCAGTTAGATTTCTTCATATGAAAGAAGAAATTAATATCCCTGAAGCCTCTATCTTTTTTTTTTTTTTTTTGCAATTTCGTGTGACAGTACATTTTAATTAATGCATTATGTTTAATGAAGTCACTAGGGTTGGTGCACTTAAGTCCACCCAACTCCGCAACCACCCACCCACCATAATCTCTTCTATTTATACATGTGTTGCTCACCACTTCTATTTTGAGAAATCTCCACCACCTTGATTTATTTGGATTGTTGATGAGTCCTTTTGCCCATCAGCGGTTCTATTTTTTTCCATCACTTCTGATTTCAATCTTTTAGAATGAATTACATGTCTTTATCTGTTTTTGTTTCTTTCCCCCTCTACAATTTTTTTACATCCATACAAGGGTGGTCATTGATCAAACTATTGTGGTGAAAAATGTGTCATTTCCTTTTCATTCTTTTATAATGAAGTTGATCTTTCATTAATGTGCTTTGTTTACTTTTTTAGATTATATCTTTGTCGTTCCTCAATCCATTCTTGGTGTTTTGGTCTTTAGTCACTTAAAACCTAATCAAAATGTAAGTTGTACATTGTTTAATACTTATTTCATTTGCATTTACCTTCATCCAAACCTAAATATATATTGTTTTGTTTCTTGTAGGGCCCAAACTAATTACACATTTCCACAATCCATTCACAATTAGTTTGAGATTCATTAATTTTACGTTTGGAGTAAATTTTCTTGTCATCCAATCTTTATCAATAAATTTTCATGAAGTATTTGTAATAAATCGCAATTGTGCATTATTGCTATTTACATTTTTTTTTTTTTTTTTTTGCACATGTACTTGGACATTTGTTGAGGACATTATAGGAATGAAATAAATTTACATATTTTGACTTCTATTAATTTTTGGACCTTCAAATGCTCATAACCGTGGAATAGAATATATTATGTTGAATTCATTAAAAAAAACGGGTACTTTAATTTTTGAAGGGTAATCAAATTGTACAATTTTTCAACATTTCATTGAGATGTAAATAAATTTTTTGTTGTATTTAAATGAAAAATTCAATTTATGGTATCCAAGTTTAAAAAGAGTTTTTATGGTATTTAATCGGAAAAATTTGCGCAAGATTATGGTATTTAATCGGAAGAAATCAGTTTTTTGTTAAATAAATTGTACTTTAATTTTGTTTTGTTTTTTTTTTTTTTGTTTTTTTTTTTCTGGAAAGTGGGTGTTAAACAAATCAATTTTTGGTAAGCAAACAAATTGTTAAGAAAAAAACAATCAGTTTATGGTATCCAAGTTTAAATAGGAAAAATATTTGGTAAAAACTTCCATAAATATTTGGTAAACAAATTTTTTAAGAAAAAAATGTTTATGGTAAAGATTTTCTTTTTCTTTTTTCTTTTTTCTTTTTTCTTTTTTCTTTTTTTTTAAAGGAAGAGTATAATTTAGAATGAATGTAGTTGGTAAATAAAATTAGAAAAGAAATAGTTGGTGAATAGATTTTACAAGAGTATAGTTGTTAAAGTTGTAAGAAAACATGGTTTGAGATTAAATTTTTACATAGTACGTAAAACATAGTTGTTAACATATGTTAGCTAAATTTGATCCATTTTTAGGTCTAAGATAATGAAATATTTGTCAACATATTAACTGTAAAGATAAGCCTAACGAATCGTTACTCATCAAGACTTGTTTATGAGAGCCCCTAAACCATAACTATTGGAAGTTGGAACCTCTAAATCCTAACCCGAAAAAATCTTGGTATTGACTACCCCTATTTTGAATATAGGTAGATGAAAAAACCCAAATTCTATGTGGTATTCATTGATCATAACACAATGATCTACCTATCCTGGCATGAATGTCATAGACAAGTCAGTGAGTACAAGTGGGCATTACACAAGTCGTATGAAACATTTGATGAAGTAAAGCATGCGTATAGGTCTTATAGTACAATGCGCGATGGACCAATTATGGTTGTCCCTAATGGACCAATTAATAACCAGTGCGTAGGACAATGTAGTACAACTCTTACAACTGTGATTCACTTCATTTTTAGGATGGTCGTAATGTATACTTGGCTCGAGATAGCAGGACATGAGTGATGTACTCAGTTGTCAAGACTTGTCATCTTGTAACTAAACCTAAGTTCATTAATTTTAAGTACAATTCATCCTTTTAGGATCTACATACTTCTCCCTTACCTTAGTAAGATGGAGATTGTTTAGGAGTTGTTTACAATCATAACAAGTATTACAGAGTCTAAAAAACAATTGTTCATGAGATTGGCGATGTTAACATTGTTTCAAATTATCATGATTAAAAAATTTCAACAGAATTGACTGGGTACATTGGACGACACGTACGTCAAAGTGAATATCAATATTGTAGATTGGCTACGATATAGGACAAGGAATGGGAAATCGCCACAAATGTTCTTACGGTCTGTGACCAGAATGGAGAGTTCATCTTTGTTATGCCAGGATGGAAAGGCTCAGCCGCTGACTCTAGGGTCCTGAGGGATGTAGTTACACGAACGCACGAACTGAGAGTTACAAAGGGAATAAAAGTCAATCATGTACGTAATCAAGCTTAAGTAATTGCATTAATAGACATGTACTACAATCCCAAACTTGTACAAGATATTATTACCTGTGTGATGCTGGCTACCCCAATGCGGAAGGATTTTTGGCTCTATATAGAGGGGAACACTACCATCTCTCAGATTAGCGTGGCACAGGCAACACACTGACAACACCGAGATAATTTTTCCAACATGAAGCATTCTTTGGAAAGAAATGTTATCGAACAAGCATTCGGACTGTCGAAGGGGCCATGGGCAATTCTTAAGGGCAAATCCTTCTACCCGTTTTCGTATAAATTAAACAATATATACCACATCTATTTTCGTATAAATTCTAATATTGCTTCTATGTACCAATGTCGAGTCATCCCAACGCGAAAGGTTTGTGAAAAATTCATTCCCTCATTATGATGAACCACCAGGCAGTCCTGTGAGCCCCTGGTGGTGATGGCATCAAATTTGTTCCGGGAAATGGCGGACAAGATTTAGCTAGGATCACAAGAATACCCTATCCTAGATAATGAAAAAAACCCAATTGCCTAAGGATGCAATGGAAAAAGATCAAGTAGATATGTCCACGGGAGAGCAGGTGTACCAGATATCTTCATAGGTAGAGCAAATGTATCAACGGAACCATCCAGAGGGAATAAAAGGAAACGACCAACATTTGCGAATGAAATGATCGAAAACATGCAATCAATCACTGATATGCAGTCAGCTCACATGGGCAGACTCGTTGCATGGCAAACAGAGAAATACGAGCTGGAATTTGGACATTGAAAGGAGGTAGTTCAAGCCATATTTGGTATTGAAGGGTTGACTGAGGATGATAGACGCGACCTAATTGATATAATTGGCATGGACAAACAAAAGACAAACTTCTTTCTCATTGTACCAGAAGAGGCACGGAAACTGTATTGCATCCGCCTACTTGCTCGGATCCATTAGATTGTTTTTTTTAATTGGCCACATGTTTGATTGTTTGATATTATTTTTGTGATGTTCAAAAGAATGTATCTTTACTATACAGTACTATTCTCGATATCATTATGAAATGAAGGGTAAATATTCTATGCACGATTTCAGTTTGACATAGACGATGCATATTATCTAAACATAAACTGTGAAGTTATCGAGTTATTCAACGTTTATGTGTACAACATATTAATTTTTTTTATAATAATATAAGTTAGCAGGATTTAATATACATACATACATACATACATACATACATACATATATGTAAACAAATTCATAAGTAATTAAGGGTTAAAACATTATTGCCAGATAGAATGAAGAATTTCATTTTATTGCAATATGACATATATTTTGGTGGTATGTTTTACAGATTGAAAAGAATTAGAGTTATTATTATTATTTTTTAGTAAAGAATACGTTGAAAAGAATATGATATGTTTTACAAATTGAAAAATAAATAGAGTTTTTAAGATTCTTGTCATAAAAGAGTTAAGAAAATAGGTGTATAATTGAAAATTAATTGACAATAGAAAACCAAAAAAGTAAAAAAAAAAAAAAAAAAAGTGTTGGGATTGGTGTCCGAATTCTCCCAGAGTCTCGTTGTTTTGTAAAGATACACATTGTTCAATGAATAAAATAAGTGTTATTTAATTCTGGTATTTACTCATATCCAATAAACAAACCTCTTTGGTTATCTTATGTGAACTTAAGCATATATATGTGGTATACAAGTAGTTCATGCCTTAAGTGATAACCTAAATAGATTTATCGTATAAGGATTAAAGTGGGATACCTGATCCTGGTGACACTACGGATACGATCCGCTTTGTAGAGGTTTGCAAGTGTTGTAAATTACTACAGATAGTAGATCCTAACCATTCGTGTGGAGACGTGGGTGGGGGTGTCCTATATAAAGAGTTTGTATAAGACCTAGACCACGAGATGACTAGACTCTGTATATAACACCGTTGATACTAGAGACTTGCATCTCACCTAAACGACCATAGGTGACACGACCTCAATCCTGAGTGTTTTGGGAACTCCTGCCTTTGAGGGCGGTCCTTTGATTAGTATGAGTGAGAGTGGCCATATTGCCAATTCAACATGCCTACCTTTTTGGGGACTTGTCTGATCTGGGAGCTGGGAACTCAATCCACAAGATGAAATTCACTTCTTTCCCTAAATAGGGATAAGTAGAGAGATTGCTCCTTAAGGGCTGATTCTGGGGCTTGAACATAGTGGCCACAACTTCTTTTTGGAAGAGAAGACTCAGTCATAGTAGAACTATGACTTATGTTCATTAGAGGGATCAGTGATACTTAATGAGATAGATGTAACTACAGGGGCATAACGGTTATTGACGCAGCTGTACTTACGAGCGATCTATAAAGGGTTGTCACACTGATGATTGGTTAAGATGGACACATAATATATATATAGTAAGGAGAGTTTAGCTGTCGGTCTTTAGTAGAGTGCCTGGCAGTTAACAGATGGTAGATCCCGTGACTAAAAAGTTTAGTTAGTTATTCACGTACCGTTGGAGCTTCAGAGCTACAGATCCATGAGGTCCCCTTGGTAGCTTGGATTCTATTGAGGATCAGTTCTTGGTGTTGATTTGAAATGTTCAAATTGACAAGAGGTATTTTGATTATATATGATATAATCGGTATGATGTATCAGATACATCTAGTGGAGGATTGATGTAAATGAGATTTACATTAAGTACCGTGGAATAGAAAAAGAACTATGGTTTATATGTTTCATGAGATGAAATATTAAAACTATAGGTTATAAATATAGTATGATAAGTTGGTTATTATTTATATTTATAATAATATTAATTATTGGATAATTAATTCTTTTTCTTTTAAATAACCAAAGTAGTGGGTGGTTATTGGATCATGGTAACCGTGAGTTTAAAAGGAAATTTGTTTCCTATTTTGAAAAAAAAGGTTTTATAAATATTTGAAAAAGTTTTGAGTTTTCTCTCAGCGTATAGAAACTCACCGAGGTCGTCAACTAAATGCAGATTTACTAAATGACAGTTGGACGAGCTAAACGATCGTGCAGGTGCATGCTAAACGATAGTACAGTGTTTACTAAACGATTGCATAGCTTTGCTAGACGATCGTTGGCCCAAGGTAAATGATCGTGTAGATTTTGTAGGCGACATACCGAGCTAAAAGATCACATAGTTTTTGCTAGACAATCGCATAGCTTTATCTAAATGATTGGGCATCAACCTATACGATAGGTCTTAGCCATCTCCCACTTGCCCAGTCGTGTACGCGATCGTTGTTTCCTTCATTCGTCTGCCTCATACCAAGTCCGAACAGAGCCCACCCTCTGGATTCTCATGCTGAGAATACCAAGGTCGCCTTGTTGGTGGTGTCAGACTCAACTCGACACCGTCGAGGTTTTCTGGAGGCCGTTCGTGGTGCTGTGGAGGTCGTTCGCTGTTGCGGAGGAGTTCGTTGAGAACGAGCGCGAAGTGTTTGTGTTGTGTTCATGCAGTGTTGCGGTCGTGTAGATCGAGCGCTCGTAGTTGCTGTTGTTCGATCAGAGTCGCGCATCGGAGCGTGGAAACGCATTCTCATATGTGCGTAGAGTTTGATCTATGTTTATTGAGTTTATTCATGCTGTAATTTCTGCATTGTAATTGTATAACCGTTTGTTTTCAAGTCAACTGTAAATATATTGTTGATTCATGATTGTAATTTACAATAGTCTTGTTTCGCTGCTCATGGAAATCTCGTTTCCGATTTCCTTCAAAAAGAACCAATTTCTTTTACATAAATTACACCAGATACCCCAACTTAACTGTGCAACCCAAACACAGACTTTCGTACCCAACTCAGTACCCCAAACACAAACAATAATTACCAACTAAACTCAACTTACACCCCCAAACATAGACAATTTAACTCTTTAGGTAATTTAACTCTCGAGATAATAATTACCAACTCAACTCAACTCAACTCTCTACTTTTGTCACGTGCCAAACGTCCCCTAAATACTTATTTTTCAATCTTTAACATTAATGTTTATTAATCAATTAAAAACAATTATGCAATTAAAATTAATTTTAATAATGATGGAAAAGTAATGAAATTTAATTAATTATACATGTTCTAGCTCTCTCACTTTCTCACTCAATCTCCATGGACCTCATTCTCAAGTCGGAAAAATAACTTAAAGATCTCCATTTCAATGACTAAAAGCTTCTCAATTCACGATTCATGGTACTCAAATTTTGATTATAAAAAATAACAGCCAAAATTTTCTACATTTTACAAATAACATCATTTTGGTCAATTTTTTTGGAATCACCAAAATTCTATCTCGGTTGGGATCGATATAGAGACCAAAACAAAAATTTTAAATGCGACACGTCAAGACGAGAATAAGATAAAGTCTTCAATAGAAGTTGTTGAGATTTTGTCATTTGCATTTCTTAGGTGAAATTTGGAATTCTTTTAATAGAGATTTTAGGAGTTTGAGATTTTCTTGGCCAAAAGGTAAATGTGAGAAATTTTTTCGAGTTTAGATTTTTTTTTTCTAAATTTGAAAGATGGAAGTTGATCGACCAAATGTATAAGGGGGTAAAAATAAGAATAGATGAGGTCTCAGCATAAACATGCACTATCGATGAAATAATAAACTTGGACTATTACAAGTGTCGAATCCCATAATACTATATTAATTTTTGAATTGATTAAGACTATGGATCAATGAAACCAAGGTAACTAATGAAAATTTTATATTGTGATAAGTGAGGGAAAGGCTTAAACACAGTAAACAATGATGATCGAATAGAGGCAAACAATGTTTCAACCTTTCGGATGCTATGCCTTAAATAATCTGGCTGCATCATGCCAGTGCAATTAGGGATTACTTCCAAACATCTCTACCATTACTCAACCCGAAATTGTGGGGGCATCAATCAATGCAAATAACTTTGAACTAAAACCAAGATTGATTTAAATGGATAAGGAGATTGCTTTTAGAGGACGTTCCACTAAAGATCCTCATAAGAAGCTTAGATCGTTTCTTGAAATTTGTGGAACAATTAAGATTAATGGAGTTACGAATGATGCAATTAGACTAAGATTGTTTTCTTTTTCTTTGCATGATAGAGCTAAGGATTGGCTAGAGACCATTCCATCGGAAAGCATTACCACTTAGGAGGAGTAAACTCAAACATTCTTGAATAAATGCTTTCCTCCCATCAAGTCTTCTAAATTGTGGTATAAAATTGTTTCTTTTCCTCAACAACCGGATGAACTATTATTTGAAAGTTGGGACAAAAAACTTGGTGGGTGGGAAATGGAGGTAAATAAATATGCGTTTATCGTGCTTCTCCATGCGTCGCTAGTCATGCGTCAGATATGCAATATGCGTCTAAGAATGCAATGACCATACGTTCCTGCCACAAGTTTTCTTGCATTCTCGCCAGGTATAACGAGATCGCAAGTTTCTCGGGTGATCCGAGGTCGAACTCAGGGACTGGTAGCTAAATGTTATGAAGTAAAGTGTTTGTGGCGAAGAATAAAAGAATATTGAAGGTTATGGGCTATGTGCTACTCCTACTCCTAACTAACAGATTAAGTAGTGGAAGTATGACTGTGAGAGATAGAGACACGACAACTATTAACGCGTAATAAAATGCATGGGAAAATAGATAAAATGGTGAGGATGACTTCACCGCAACACTAAGCTTGATCGCAAGGGTAACCCCAACCAGCGCAAGCTATACGATTATGCTATACACACTTGCCGAAGACACATGTGATGTATATGCGATAGTGTCGAGAGGCCTTATTTCTAAGTCTCTATTCCTGCTCATGTGCTCTCACACATAAACCAGATGACCGCATACCACCATATCCTACTTCTGGACGCATGCGATGTGACTGCATACTTTCATATCCTATCTGTAGGGTGCATACGTTGTGAAATAGCAAACAAAGCTTATCTCTAAGCCTCTATTCTTGCTTATACGATCTGATCTGACTCTCTCAAGCCTAGATTTGGTTTTTAGACTACTCTCTCAAGTATGCCTAAATGATGAATGATGCGCTCATAAGACAAGGTAATCACATAAACATGGTTGACATAAGATTATTCCTATCTCTAGGAACACTGCTTACTTTGCTTAATGCGTTCAACTATTTACCCTCCCAGGCAGTTGGTCGCTACTGATTTTACTCATAGACAAGAATTGCATTCGCTTATAGACAAGCGTTGCTACAGCTTTACACTAAGCAAATAGGATTTTCTCACAACACTCGTGCAACGCACACCTCTCGGTGGTTTGCTACATGCTTCATATGTCTATGTTGCATGATTAAGTATGTGATACCCTAGCAGTCTTACTTAGTTGTGCAATGACAGTAAAGAATGATAAGAAAATGAAGATGGAATCGAAGGAAGATATAGAAATGCATTGATCACAAAATGTATTAATCTCTTAAGCCACAATGTAATACAATACAAAGATATAAGAGATATGGAGGGCCAGATGGAAGCAATGTCTTGCTTCCATGAGATGTGTGTCAAGGCTGCCGGTGGGACCATGGACGGACGGTGGAGTAGTCTCTCTCGAGATCTAACTCCGATGGAGCTCTGGTCGTCACTCGAAATGGTTGAAGGGATGAAAACTCTCAAGACTATCTTCTCACGCTTTAGTATTGATCACAAGGATCTGCCTGAAGGCAGAAGCTCGGATGCCTTTAGGCAGGGAAACTTGGATGATCTGAAGTTGGGCTCTAAGGCTTCTGTTTATAGAGTTTGATCGTCGACAACATTAATGGTTCTTCTCTGAAATCCTGCAGCTAACGACGTGATGGACCTGCTCTGAATCTTTGCTGCAAGCAACGTGGTAGGTGAAATGTCAACATCATCTTTTGATACTTCTGAGGTATGCGTTCATGCTCGGTTTCTGAAGTATCAACGCATTCCACCACCCTTGCGTTCATCCCTCAATTATGGTTATCATTCTGTAGCCGCAATGCGATGGACACATACGGTTAATGGCCGCAACATCCATGCGTCGAACGTATGCATTCGCCTATGCGATGGAGAGATTCCTCGCATGCGATTGATTCCCGCATAATAATGCATAATAGTGGGTTAGCCGAGATTCTTAATGTCGATCGACGCAAGCTCATTTTCTCATGAATTCTTCGTATAATCGCCGCATATTTTACTTAACAACCCTCATAATTATAAATAAAAGGCTTATAATGACGTACATTTCTACCTGTCATCAAAGGTACAAAGATCTCCTTAGAAAGTACCCACAACATAGATACCCTAGTTGATTGCAAATACAATTCTTCTATGATAGGTTGAATGACAACACCAAAGCAATTCTACATGCTACTGCTAAATGATATCTTTTCTTTAAAACTGCTAATAAAGCCTATACTATCCTAGAGGACATGGCCAATACAAGCTATAATTGGTTAAGTGAGAGGGCCTTTACCAACAAAGTAGCAAGAATTTATGAGGCTGATGAGGTAAGTGCTACTAAAGCTCAATTGACCACAGTTACTAATACTTTTAATAAACTAACTATAGTTGGTGAAGAACAAAATTCACTATCCATAGCCTCCCTAGTAGCTAAAGCAACTAAAACTCAACAACTTTGGGATTCACAAGATAATGAGACAACTAATTATGTGGATGAAAGACAATATAGAGGCCAACAACAAGTTCCCACACACCATCACCCAAGTTTGAGAAATCATGAAAATTTTTCTTACGCAAATAACATGAGTGTTTCAGAAGAAACCATCATTGGAGGAATTGATAATGGACCTTATCAAGTTAACCAAGGAGAAAACATCTACATTAGAGAGTTCAACCCATTCCATCTTGGGCACCATATAAAGCCATGACAAATCCATTCAAAACTTGGAGAAGCAAATGAGTCAAGTGGCCTCTAATGTGCACAACATGTAAAAAGGTAAGTTTTCAAGTTGCCCTGAGAAACATCCTAGAGAAGAATGCAAGGCAATAACTCTTAGGAGTGGAAAAGAATTGAACAAGCTTATTGTGGATGAGGGGTAACCAACTTAAGAGGAGATAGAATCCACCATTGACCATGAGTCTAAAAAGGAGAAACTTGCAAAAAAATTTGAGTAAAACAGGGAGTACTGCTGGCTCTTTATCTTTTGTCCTTAATACTCTTCCACATCCTCAAATATTTCAGAAGAAGAAGGTAGACGCATAATTTTCTAGATTTCTTAAATTTTTAAAAAGTCGCTGATTAACATACCTTTTGCTGAGGCCCTAGAAAAAAAAATGCCAAAGTATATTAAATTCATGAAAGATGTACTGTCTTGGTAGAATAAGAGATAGTAGCCTTGAAAGAAGAATGTAGTGCGGTGATACAAAAGAAATTCCCCCCAAAATTAAAATATCTAAAGAGTTTTTCTATTCCTTATCAATTAGGTAATATTATAATTACTAGAGTTTTATATGATCTTGGAGCTTCAACTAATTTAATGTCTCTGTCTATTTTTAGGAAGCTCGACAATGGAGACATGAAACCAACAACAATATCCTTGCAATTAGTCGAACGATCTTATGTTCATTCTTATGGCATTATAGAGGATGTGTTGGTTAAGGTAGACAAGTTCATATTTCTAGCAAACTTTGTGGTGCTTGACATGGAAGAAGATGTCGGCATACCTATAATCTTTTGGGAGACCATTTTTGGCTATCGTTAGGGCTCTCATTTATGTGCAAGATGGTAAGCTAACCTTTAGCCTCAATGATAAAGAGGTAAATTTTGATTTATACAAGGTCCTTAAGCACATAGATATTGAGGTAAGTCATGAGCTCATGAGACAAGTAAGTTGATTAACACTTTACCTTCCACTAATGAATGTTCTTTAAATGTGGATTCTTCTTCTAAGGTGATTGATAAAATTGATGGGGTGGATAGTGAGTGCGATGGTAAATTAAGAATTGAGAAATTAAAAGAGCATCATGTTAAGAATCATGCCTCTATTTTTGTTAACACTCCTAATGTTTGCATGCCTTTAAAATCTTGTTCGAAGATGGAGTATGAAAAATTAATGGAGAAGCATGTACAAGAAGATGTAATTAGTCCTATGAGAGCTCCTAAATATGACATTGAATTTTATTGATTATGTTCATAGAGGAGTTGTTGAGTCGAATGATAAGAAAAAGATGCACGATGTATTACTGGCAAGGATAATTTTGATGATTGTTTTTTTGAATGACAGCGTGGGTGAAAAATTCTGATTCTAGGATATTCAAGGAATGACATGGCAAAACTACCTTGGGATCCTAGATGATTGATGAGTCTCGTCTAGCTAAAGACGTTAATCCAAGCGCTTCTTGAGAGGAAACCCAAATTTTTAATTGTTTTCTTTATATTTTCTGTCTTTAATTTAGTTCTTTATTTTTTAAAAAAAATAATGGAGTCACTCATTAGCTTTATATTTTTTAGGATTTTTTTGTCCAACACAAAAAGTACTCATTTTACTAGCCTGTTCACTCCTAGGCTTGTATTTCTATCTTTTTTTCATACATTGAGGACAATGAATATTTTTAAATTTAGTGTGAGAGGTCATTCATACTTTTGTGTATTTTCTTTTCCTGTTATGCATGCTAATTTGGTTTTATTGATGATATGCATGTTCGTTTTTTTTTTGAAAATTTGGAGAAATTTTAAAATTTTAATTGAAATTTAAGAAAATGATGGGAGTTCTTTGTTGTGTGCTTTTAATGTTGATTGACAATGATGAAACTTGAATATGCATGTTGGATAACTTATAGTGGAAATAGGATAGCAATATTTTGAATTATAATATATTTATGTCCCTTTTCGAGTCTCCCATATCATGAGTACAAAGTCACTTTGATTTAGAAACTTTAACTAAAAGAAGGATTAAGTTAAGGGTCGAAAGGTCCCACCAATTAGAGCTTTGATATGCATGATGGTTTGTAATGTTAGACTAAGAAGAAAGAAAAGAATGATGTTTTTACCTTTGAAAAGAAAAAAAGAAAGAGTGTATATTCATTATCAAATGCTTCAAAAGAAGCATTTTTTATAATATAAATAAACTTGTAATGTGTATGCATGGATGAGGGTAAAAAGAGTTGCCTTTGCTGTAATCAATTAGGATACCTGAGTATTGACTATGTATGGTTTCCTACAGTGAATCTGTGAAAGCTAGTGCCTCTAGATAAAATGATGCAAGTTTAGGGCCCTTTTGTTATTATAATCAAAGCACCTTAGTTGATATATTATTGAAATGTGTGAATGTTCAACGATTGGTGCATGAGCCAGAGTAGGGGAAAAACTAAAGAAACTTTTGTAAATCTAAATTTAGTTCTTTTGTTTTGAATTAATGTGATTTTCGCGCGCGCACACACACACGTCGGTGATTAGATTTGGCCATGAACGAGCATAATGATAGACTTGCTTGATTGGTTATACTTGAGTCTTTAGCTAGCTATTCTTTGAGGAATGAGTCATTAGCACATTTATTTTGAACTTCTCTATGATATTATCTTATCTTTGCTTAGGATTAGCAAAATTCTAAGTTTGGAATGGTGAAACGCACAAAAAATGTGCATTATTTGTCGTAGATTTAAGATTATTTTTAATGTGATTTTATGAGATTTGATGTGTTTGTTAGTGATTTTCAAAATTTATGATTGAGAATTGACTATAGTCAAAATGAGCCAAAAAGAACCAAAATTATGCTTAAAGAAGTCAAAATGGAGCAATGGATCAAAGAGAGTGAAGAAAAAAGATGAAAGAGGCCAAAATTCAAAGAGACAAGATAGTGTAATGCATAGCATCATGACATTGTCCCTTTACGTCGTAGACTAAAAAGCAAGGTTTCGGAGAGCATTGCAATGCTACTTAGAGTGTAGCATTACGCTACGGAAAAATCAAGCCAACATTGTAACACTGCTTAGAGCATAGTGTTACACTGTGATAGAATCAGACTAACATTGTAATGCTACTTCTGAGTGTTGCGACGCGAGTCTTTCCTAAAATAAAAATTTTGCATTTTTAGAAAGATCTTGGCTGATCGTCTGTATATTTGGAAGCTCTTCAACACTCAAAAGAGGGAGACCAAGCATGAAATTTGAGACCTAAAGAGAGAGTTTATACTACAAAATTAGAGAATTTGAGGGATATTTTGGAGACAATTTGAGTTCCCAAGTGACAATCGAGGTGAACTTAGAGGATTTAAGAGAACAAGGAAGTTTTCAAGAGGATTCTTCTTCGGTTCCTTTTTTTTTCTCTAAATCTTATGCTTTAAATCATATATGAAAGTATGTCTGTATAAGCTATGAGTGGCTAAACTTGTTTATTTTAGGGTATTGATGATGTTGTTATGAATTTAGGTTAAATTTGGTCTTTTCGTGGATGTTTGTTGAGCTAATTTCTTTTTAATGATATCATGCCTCATTCTTATTGATTGACCATCAATGATTGTTAGATTGAATGTTTAATTGAGAGATTGAATGTTAACTAGATTGACCATCGATGATTGTTAGATTGAATGTTTAATTGAGAGATTGAATGAAATTGAAGGAACTCTTTTAATAGAGAACCTTTGAGCGAAAGCGGATCGTCCAAATCCCATTTTGATTGAACACAAACATTTATAGTAAAATAAACAGATTATGCATAAAACATAAATTACAGCATGCTTTTGAATAATAAACAAGAGTTTAGAGATTATACCTTTGAAGAACTCTTCTACCGCATAGAAAAGACTCTTGATCGTTTAGAACTCTTCTAAAAGCGGACATTACCACTTAATGACCTTGGTATTCTCGGTGTGGGAATCCAGAAGTGGTGGGCTTTGGCTAATTTTGGTTAGAGGAGAGTTTGGAGTTGGAGTAAGAAGACGATCGAGAAGGCAAACTCTCTACCGCATAGAAAAGACTCTTGATCGTTTAGGGAACTGAGGCTATCACAAAGGCTCTCAAGGTTGTCGTGTAGAATCTCTCAAATCGTGTGTCTCTACCACTTGGAACAATAAAATCATATTTCATTTATCCCAAATTGCCATAAAAATCGATTAACTTCCTACTAAGGGTGGTTAGAGAGAAAAAGGGTTTAATTATCAAATAATTAATAATGATAAATAAATATGATAACCAACTTATCATATTATATTTATAACCTATAGTTTTAATATTGCATCATATACAATATATAAACCATAGTTCTTTTTCTCTATTTTATGGTATTTTATATAAATCATATTTATATTAGATTTAACAACTATGAATCTTATTCATAGAAAATATATTTGAATTATATTCAAATATTTGTTCCTCCAATCAAACTATAATATATCAAATATATTATTTCAATATCCTATATAATTGAATTAATTTAATTATATCATATATAATTAATTTCCCTCTTATTAATTTGAACATTTCAAATTAACCCAAAAAATGATTCTCAACTTGAATCCTTTGAGCTACCAAGGGGACCTTATGGACCTGTAACTTAAAGCTCCAATAGTACGTGAATAACCGATTAAACTCCTTATCACATTATCCACCATCTGTTAATTTTCAGGTACTCCACTAAAGACCAACAGTAGCATTCTTCGCACTACAGATATATTTCTCTATCCATTGGATATAACCAATCAACAGTACAATGACTGTTCACAAATTGCTCGTAAGCACAGTTGGGCCAAATTACCATTTTGCCCCTATAGTTACATATAATTTCTTAAGTACCACTGATCCCTCTAATGAATATTAAATCGTAGTCCTACTATGACTAAAACCCCTCTCGGGCCAGGAGAGAGTGTGCCGCCACATTGTTCAAGACCTGAAATCAGCCCTTAAGAGAGCAATTTATCTACTTACCTATGCTTCGAGGAATGAGTGAATTCCATCTTGTGTAGTTGAGTTCCCAGTTCCCCAATCAGATGAATCTCCAAAATGGTAGGCTTGTTGAGTTGGTGATCTGGCCACTCTCACCCATACAAATCAAAGGACCACTCTCATAGGCAAAAGTTCACAACTCACTCAGGATTAAGGTCATGTTACCTATGATCATCCTAGTGAAATGAAAGTCTCTATTATGAACGACGTTTATATAACGAGAATAAACATTTCGTGGTCCGGTCTTATACAAACTCCTTTGTATAGAATATCCTCGCTCGCATGTCTAATACGTGAATGATCAGGATCAGATCATTTGTAGCACTTTACAATATTTGTAATATCTACAAAGTGGGTCATACTCGTAGTGTCACCAAGATAAGGTACCCAATCTTATCCATATACTACAAACCATTTAGGTTATCACTTAAACACGAACCATCTGTATGTCTCCACATATATGTTTAAGTTACAACGATAACCATGAATGTTAATTTATTGGTTTGTGGTTAACGCAACTAAAATATCACATATTTCATAAAAAGAAGTGAATAAAATATCATATATTATTAATCACATAAATATTTGTTCATATAATATTTACAAACTATAGAACCCTGCGAGATTTAAGGCATCAACCCCAATAAAAATGCATCATTATCTCCTTTTTTTTCTTCTATATACATAAATCAAAAAATAATTAACTAAAATTTTCACTTCTTTTTCTTTCAATTTTTTTTTATGTTTCGATATCAATATGGTCGAGATGCATGAGATATGTTATTATAACAATGGACGAAAATGATGCTTGTGAAGTTTTTGGTATACTATTCAATAATCATTTGTATTATACAGTAGAGAAGGGATAAATATACACAAAGACTGCTAGATATGGAAGGTTCTAAATTAGCCTAAAATTGGGAGTATAATTTTCTAATTTACAAAGTGATATTTATATGCCGTAACACTCTCCCTCAAACTAAAGGTGGTAGAGTAGAGACCAACTTGAGTTAGTAGATGTTCACAGCCTTTTCAACGTCATTTGATTCTCGGAAAGGACCCCAAAACAAAAGAATTTTTATAATACACCGAAATACTCTATTACTACAAAATTGTAGCAACACTGGTAAGTATGGGGTTGAATCACAGAGGCCAAGAATTAAATCTCTCTTAAGCCAAATTTGACTATGAAAGTAGTAAGAACTGGGGTTTTGATTTTTGGATAATTTGAAAACATGTGTGAAATTAAAATGCAAAGGATAAATGTAATTTAGGAATGGAGTCCATCTAATTTCTAGAGCAAGAAGAAGAATTCGAAGCAATTTTTATCATGGACCTCGATAATTGAACAAGCATTTGATTCTCTACATGCACAACTACCTAATTGATGTGATTTAACTAGTCTCTACAAAGGCCAACAACTAATTAAATCAAAATCAATCAAGCGTCCTGATTATCAATTATGGTCGGAAAGCCAATACCCCAATTGAATTATATGCTCTTAATTCTACTGGATTCTCAGCGATCATATAGAATTAAAAATCATATGCATTAAGAATGAGGATTCAATTGTATGATTAACTGACTGGATAGCCTTATTCAATTAACCAACATATTCTTCAAATCTAGATTAAACATGCATTACCAAGATTCAAGACCAATCTATAAATCTAAGCATTCACATTCAATCTATTGCCACTGGGATGATTTCAGGCACAACCAAACACAAAGGAAACGCGCAGGCTCGAAATCAACTAGCTAAGATATGCGATTATGATAGGTTCATCACTCCAACACATAAATGCAAATCTAAATTATAGCAAGATTCAAAGAAAGCATGGAATTGAAGAATATAAAATTCAATCAAAGAAATTTGAAGAAAATTACATTGAACCTCTTACTCAAAGAAATTAGACGGAGTCACCTCTTAATTCATAGACAAATTAAGAAAATCATCCAATCCGTCAATTACAATCCAAAATTAAATATAAATCTAACTTATGGATACTAAAAATATAAAGGGAAAGGAAGAAAACCATGCCTCTCTTTGGCCTCCATGAATTTTAGCGTCCTCCTAACTTAAAAACCAAAGAGAGTATTTACAGAAAAAGTTGCAGTGTTGCAATGTTGCAATGTTGCATGTGTATGGGCTGAAGAAAGGCATGTGCGGATGGTTGAGAATTGCATAAAAAAAACTTAGCATTGCAACACTGCCTTGCGTCTTAGCTTACTGCCTTTCACCGTTGGGCAGGCGTTGAAGTTATGCATGTTCTAGCGTTGCGACGCTCTCTATAAGGGCAGTTTGGTCATTTCTACTACTTTGAAGCCTAGACGCTCAAATCAACTCCAAATTACTTCAAATTGACTCCGTTAAGCTCCAAACGCTCGATTCTACCTCTAGGTTGTCGGTACCTGCAAAATAAGACAATTAACACATAAAATCCATTAACGAGCCTAAATTAAACTAGGAATAATAGCTCTTTTTGAGAGCTGTCAGTGGATCAATTGAGTGAACGTTCGGGTGACAATGCTTTAGTGAAGATAAGTCGGGTAGTAAGAGGATGGTGTTGCTTAGGAGATGATGAAGAATGAAGTAACAATCATTTTTAATGTGCTTAGTGTGTTCATAGAAGACATCGTTGTGAGCAATCTAAGTAGCTTATGATTGTCACAATGAAGTTGAATTGCATACTACTGAGGAGCACCGATATCAGCAAGAAACTAGCAAAGACATATTAACTCGGAGAAACATCAACAAATGCACGATATTTTAGATTTTGTGCTGGAACGAGAAACAACAATTTGTTTCTTACTTCTCCAAGAGATGAAAGAACCACCTAAGTAGAAATAGTATTTTGCGGTGGAATGCGATTAGTGGGATCACCAGCTCAATCAAGTGTTATATGTCGTCAATACCAGATCTGAATCGTTGTGTTGTGGAAACCACTGCATTAAAAGCAAATTCAACATAACCTCGATATGAATCGTTTATATCGGTTGCTCCCCAAGGTGTACGCAACACCCACCTCGAATGTGCAATCATCAGAGGGATGGTGGAATCCATGAAAGAACATGATTGCTCAAAATGAAAGGAGAAGAAAATCAAGAAATCTGAAATTTATGTATAGAGAAAATTCAATCTGGTTTTTAAAAAAGAACATGACAACGTTTTAAATTTCAATATATGAAATTATTATATACATTAAAATTATAGATCCAAAATTTAATTCCATAATGGTTTAAAGTTAAAAATAAAAATAAATAAAAGTATTTTTTTTCATGTGGGCACAGTTACTCTAACCTGGCTATAGCACCAGTGGAGCACGTGTAGGAGGAAGAGCCTTAAATACCACTTTATTCACTTTTGCTAATCCCTTAGAAAGCCCTTATATTTATATCATCTTCCTAACCCTTAAATTTTTTATGTGGGACAAGCAAATCTCTCTTAAGTACGAACATGCATTGGGCCATGAGCCGATGTAGTTGTGGATCATTCCCAACATCAACATCAGAATAGCCAAAAAACACTAAGGATGATTAAGAAGAAAATTGAAGTTCATGACCAAGAGTGCCCTTGGCATAGCATAGAAAGCAGAGAATAGTAGTAAAACGTATAAACTAAGGAACAACCAAAAACTGATTAACAATATGAATTGCATATGCAATGTTTCGACGAGTTACATTGAGGTAAAGAAGATTGTCAACTAGTTGTCGATTTTGAGAGGAACATCATAAAAAAGAGTCAACCTTGAAGGAAATCTGACATGAGGATTTCCATGAGTAGCGAAATGATCGTTCCAAATTCCACTCGTATTTGAACAACAACAATTACAGTACACAAACAAAACTAATCGGTCATGCACAAAACGAAATTACAGCATGCTTTATTAAGATCAAGGGAAAAATTACACATACCTTTAAAGACTCATCTTTAACACCCTTGATCACGAACGCCCGTTCATAGCAAGACGGCAATCACGAACGCTCGAACACTTCGACTGCACCACAACACAATCATAGCGACCACAAACTCATCGATCTCAAAGATCACGAACACTACAAATTCCAAGATCACGAACATAGCAAAAGGCCTCCAAAAACCTCGACTATGTCGAGTTGAGTACGACACCACCACAATGGCTACCTTAGTATTCTCGGTGTGAGAATCTTGAAGTGTGGGTTCTGTGTGGACTTGGTTAGAGGATGAGACCGGAGGAACAATCGTGTAAGCGATTGAACAAGTGGGAGATGACAAGTCTATCATATAGATGATGCCCAATCATTTAACAAACGCTATGTGATCGTTTAGCAAAAGCTCCGCGATTGTTTAGCTAATCGGCCAGCTGGGTGATCTATCATGTAGAGTCACTCCACGATTGTCTAGTCTCTCTTCAGCTGTCGTTTAGTGAATCCTATTCACTTGACAACCACCGTGAGTAATTTCCGAGAATAGAAACTCTCAATTCATCAACAACTAAATTTAGGAAAACATTTTTCCTTTTATCTCACGGTTACCATGAAACCACTAATAACCTCCCACTCAATTGGTTATTAAAGAAAAAGAGATATTATCCAATAATTAATAATATTATAAATATATATGATAACCAACTTACCATACTATATTTATAACCTATAGTTTTAATATTTCATCTCATGAAACATATAAACCATAACTCTTTTTCTATTCTATGGTACTTAATGTAAATCTCATTTACATTAATCCTCCACTTGATGTATCTCATACACCACACCGATCATATCATATATAATCAAATTACCTCTTGTCAATTTGAATATTTGAAATCAACACCAAGAACTGATCCTCAACTTAAATTCATTGAGCTGCCAAAGGGACCTTATGGACCTGTAGCTTGAAGCTCCAACGGTACGTGAATAACTAACTAAACTCTTTAGTCACGGGATCCACCATCCGTTAACTGTCAGGCACACTAAAGACTGAACTCTCCTTACTACAGATATATTATATGTCCATATCAACCAATCAACACTGCGATAACCTTTTACAGATCGCTCGCAAGTACAGATGGGTCAATAACCGTTATGCCCCTATAGTTATATCTAACTCCTTAAGTACCACTGATCCCTCTAATGAACATAAGTCATAGTCCTACTATGACTGAGTTCTCTCTTCCAAAAAGAAGTAAGAAGTTGTGGCCACTATGTTCAAGCCTCGAAATCAGCCTTTAAGGGAGCAATCTATCTACTTACACCTGCTTCGGGGAAGGAGTGAATTTCATCTTATGTAACCGAGTTCCCAGGTCCCAAATCAGACAAGTCCCCAAAAAGGTAGGCATGTTTAGTTGGCAATCTAGCCATTCTCAGTCATACTAATCAAAAGACCGCCCTCAAAGGCAGGAGTTCCCAAAACACTTAGGATTGAGGTTATGTCACCTATGGTCGTTTCGGTGAGATGTAAGTCTCCAGTATCAACAGCGTTATATATAGAGACTAGTCATCTCGTAGTACGGTCTTATACAAACTCTTTGTATAGGGCACCCCCGCTCGCATGTCTCTACATGAATGGTCAGGATCTATCATCTGTAGTAGTTCATAACACTTGCAAACCTCTACAAAGCGGGTCGTATCCGTAATGTCACTAGGATTAGGAATCCCTCCTTAATCTTTATACTACAGACCTATTTAGGTTATCATTTAAGGCATGATCCACTTGTATATCTTATATACATGCTTAAGTTTACATACAATAACCTTAGAGCTTTGTTTATTGGATATGAGTAAATGTCAGATAAAATAACTTTTATTTTATTCACTAACAATATGTACAGATTACAAACTACGAGACTCCGAGAGAATTAGGACATCAATCCCAACAAACCGAACATTTGGATCTAGTAGTTTCAATGATGTGGAAAAGTTGGTAATACCAGATCGAGCAGAAAGATCATAAGCAAATTTCACTTGAGATAAATAATACCCATTAGAGCGGTATGAGACCTCGAGGGTAAGGAAGTAAATGAATGGTCTTAGATCTTCCATCTTAAAGTCAAGTCAGATAAACAAATATAACATGAGGATTATCACCTAGAATTATCATATCATCAACATAAAAAAGGTGAAGAACAATACCATAGGTAAGTTTGGCGAGTAAAAAGAGTTGTTCGTGAGGATTGGAAGTAAACTCAAGTTGGTTGATGGTGAAATTGAAAGTGGCAAACTAGGCTCGAGGATCTTCTTTTAGACCATATAACACTTGGCAAGAAGACACTTTTTGAGGTGGAGGAAAGGTGATGCTTGATTTTCTGAAGTGGAAATGTGGATGCTATGCATTGATGAAATTGCGTTGTGCACTCAAGTTTCCCCAGCGGAATCCAAGTGTAAATTCCTCTGAATTTTATGATAAGTCCACGGTTGAACACAGTGACTTATGAAAACAGATTGCATTGGTAATTTTTATGAAGAACTTTGCGATAACCGGATAAATAAATAAATTGTTGGGTTTGTTGTTTGCGTTGATGAAAAATAAATAAATGCAGTGGATTTGAGAAAAGGCAGTTGTGTGATAGATACAATGAGTATGCGATGCACGGGTTGAGAAGATCTTTAGCTAGCGTTACTTGGGAATGTGTCAGACTATGCGATCATGTTACAACCATGCACAACAAATCATTTTCCAATGCAAATGCGATGCTCCAAAGTCTAGGACACATGCGTTGAATGTAAAAGTGTCCATCGAGCTTATCCTTAAGTCTCTACTCTTGTCCTATGCGATGATTTAAAATGCATAAAAGCAAGGTGACCGCATACAATCATATCCTATCTCTAGGATGCATGTGATGTGTTGATAACAAATAGTGTTCATTCCTAAGCTCCTATTTCTTGATTATGCATTCTAATCTGGCTCTTCCGAGCCTAGATTCTAACCTGACCTTCCCAAGCCTAGATCCTGTCCTTAGACTACCCTCATGAGTATCTCTAATGAACGAATGAAGCATACATAATACAAGATAATCGCAAAGAATGAAGATTCTTTAGTTGTGCTAATTAAATGCTTCTCAACTCATTCAACTAATTTAACTACTCATGCGTGAATAACAGAGAGTGAACAGATATAGAGAAGAAAATTCCATTATAAATGAGTTGAGTACAAAGTGACAATGGAAGTTAAGGGTAGAGAGCCTAGTAACAATTCCTTGCTGACTGAGGCTTTTACACTGAAATCTCTATTCTGTTCTAAAGATGTTCCCGCTTCCGCAGGCGTCAGCCCTCTCTCTATCTTTGAAGCTTCCGGCACTCTCCAAGCTTACCGGAACGATCTGCCAGCACAACTTTCTCCCTCGCGTCCGCCTTAAAATGAAAGAAAACTATGAACAAAAGCGTGCGAACTGAAGTATGAAATCTCTAACTATTGAACCCCTTTTTTGAAGAATGCTTCTGGTATTTATAAAGATCCATGGTGAAAGGCGACTTCTCTCTCATGGTTGTACAGATGGGACAGTTTTAATTCCTGACTGATGCGCCAAATAATTGTCACCGAAAAGCTGAATATACTTTGTGACCGTTATCGGCTGTCAATTTAATTCGAATTCGACTGTCATCAACTTTATGTCTCATCGCGCTTAATTAGCCTTTCACTCGGATGCGCTGACCAAGTTGCGGGGATCCTTCTCGGGCGAATGTTTGCGAACACAAGCATCGCAAAGCCTTGCGGTGAAGTTGTGCTCGACCAATGATTTCCTATGATCGCAATTCTTGCATTGCATCAACGCATATTCTGCACAAAAATACAAAAATCAACTATTCTAATGCGTTGAACGCATACGACTATAATATTATGAAATTGATGCTTAATGAACGCAAATTAACACATTTCATCAACATAATCCAACATTGTTTAAGAATTTAGCACTATGATAACGTGCATTTCTGTCCGTTATCACACCCTCAAATTTAAACAATGCTTGTCCTCAAGCATCAGCTAAAGATTCCTTTTTAGCAAGTCAACCGAAATGTTCTTTTCCTAAATTTCTCAAGGATACTTCGTTCAAATCCTATATGTCAGAGTTTCCTTAAGTCTTATTCAAGTCTCTTCTTAAAATATTTCTAAAACCTAGGGACTGCAAGCTTACCTTTCAAAGGACTTTACTGAATTCCGGAATATCGCATGATTTATTTCAAAAAGAAAATTTTCCATCAGGGTGTCAAATGATTTTATCCTTGCACAAAAATTTTCTTCATTGATATTTTTTTTTCCTGACCTTGCGCTGATCTAAGTGTCTTGCCTTCGTTTTGGCTTGCCTCCACGGGTGTCATGCGGACATCCAACTACGAGCAATGCACTCTTTCTCAGACTAAACTCATACCTATTTGACAGTGGAGTTGCGGTCATTGAGGTCATTGATTTATGCGTTGATCCTGGTGACTTACTTTCATTTTAGCTTACCCCCACGTGTGTGTTGCGGACATCCAACTACAGATAAGTATCTTTCATAACTTAACTCTTATCAACATGGGTTTTCCATTGCGTTGACAGTGGAGTTGTTTATTCTCAAAAATTTATATATATATATATTTCAAAATAGCAAGGTCGAAAAGAAATACCTCACCCCCAAATTTGAAATGTGGCAATGTTCTCATTGCCAAAAGATTAAAATAAGTCATGCGATGTTCTTAGAATGCGTTGTAAAGAGAGTTTGAAAGAAAGCTAGCAAACCTCTAATTTCGAGAAATATTTTATAAGGTGACTATCTTAAGATTAAGGTGACGCTAGTATATATGAAAGACATATAAATATATTTTTCATCATTGAAATCATACTTGGCAAAGAAACAACATGCGGTAACTCACTAAATTTATCTATGTCAAATGATTGTGGTGATCAAAGAGGATACAATGATAAAACTTTGAAAACTAAAATATAATGTGATAGCACAAAATTTGAAATAAAGATAAGGAAGAATACACCCCCAAATTTGCGTTGTTGCCTGCATTGTGTATTGACGCATCCATCTTTGCGGCGATCTCTCCTCTTTCTTTGGATTGCGGTGATGGAGTAAGACAACTAGCTGCTTTGTGTAACATCTCCGCAATCCTGTGCCTTAATCGTTGTAAACAAACAAAGAGAGGGTCAAATGATTTAAAACAAAACAACAAGTTTTCTTTTTTTTTTTTTTTTTTTTTTAGAGAAGGAAATAGGAGTAAGATTCAGATTGCTAAAAATAGTAAAAGTGACGAAGGGATAAGAGTTCAAGAGTCGAATAAGGGGTAATCTGGGTTTTTCAGCTTCACGGAGGCTTTTTCTGGCTGAAAATCACCTCTGCAATATGCTTTAACTCGCTGTCCATTAACATTAAATGTCCGGCTGCCATCCTCAGTGATCAGCTCCACTGCACCGTGTGGAAATATTTCTTTAATGATGAAGGGATCAGACCAGCGTGATTTTAATTTTTCCGGGAAGAGCAGTACGCTTAAGTTGAAGAGTAAGACCTTTTGCCCGATTTGGAGGTTTTTACCACATATGTGTTTGTCATGTCAGCGCTTGGTGCGCTCTTTATAAATCTTTGCATTTTCATATGCGTTGTTCCTCCATTCTCCTAGATCAATCAGTTGCATTTTTCGCGCTTCTCCTGCTTTCTTCAAATCAAAATTCAGCTTCTTTACTGCCCACAGTGCCTTATATTCCAGCTCCAAGGGCAAACGACACGTCTTGCCAAATACCAACGCATATGGAGACATACCTATTGGTGTTTTAAATGTGGTCCGGTATGCCCATAACACATCATCAAGCTTTGTTACCCAATCTGTTCGTGAAGGCCTTACTACCTTCTCAAATATCAGCTTAATTTCTCTATTGGACACTTCAGCCTAACTATTCGTCTGCGAATGGTATGCGGTAGCTACTTTGTGGAGGATGTTGTATTTGTGCAGCAGCTCCTTGATGTTGCGATTGACAAAGTGGGAGCCTTTATCACTTATGATGGAACGAGGAGTGCCAAAACGAGTGAAAAGATTTTTCTTCAGAAATTGAGAGACTATCGCCGCATCACTTGCGGTGCATGCTATTGCCTCTACCCACTTGGAGACATAATCGACGGCTAATAAAATGTAATGCTTACCGTTCGAAGGAGGGAATGGCCCCATGAAATCAATCTCCCATACGTCGAATAATTCAAGCTCCAAGATAGTGTTCATTGGCATTGCGTTTTTCCATGAAATGTGACCTGTGCGTTGGCACCGATCACATTCCATTGCGTAGTCAGCCGCATCCTTGAATAATGTAGGCCAAAAGAATCCACTCCGCAGAACTTTGGTTGTGGTGCGCTGCCCTCCAAAGTGCCCACCATATGGTGAGTCGTGGCATTGTGACACTATACGTTGTTAAGCAGCATTTGGTACACATAATCGAAAAATCTGGTCTGCACCTCTTTTATACAGATTCGGCTCATCCCAATAATAATGTCTGCATTCGTTTTTTAGCTTCTTCTGCTGGTGGTAGGTGTAAGTTTCAGAAAATTGCTCGCAAACCAAATAATTGACTATGTCTGCATACCAGGGCAATTCTTCTATGTGGAACAGCTGCTCATCCAGGAATACGGCACTCACATCAGATTCATTGCGGTCAACCTCAGGTTTTTCCAGTCTAGACAAGTGATCCGCAACTTGATTCTCTGTCCCTTTCCGGTCAATTATTTCTATATCAAACTCTTGAAGGAGAAGAACTCATCTGATCAACCTCGGGTTTGTGTCCTTCTTTGTCATTAAGTATTTGATCGCCAAGTGATCAGTGTGGATGAGTACCTTTGTTCCTAACAGATATGCTCGAAATTTTTCCAACGCAAAAATCACTGCCAGGAGTTTTTTCTCTGTGGTGGTATAATTTGTTTGAGCAAGGTTTAATGTTTTACTTGCATATGCGATGGGATGAAAAATTGTTTTTCTCTTTTGCGCTAAAGCTGCTCCCATCGCATACCCGCTTGCATCGCACATTATTTCAAATGGCAGTGTCCAGTCCGGCGTAATCAATATAGGTGCAGTAATCAGCGCATTTTTTAAAACTCCGAATGCGTTGAGGCAATTGTTATCAAACTCAAATTTTCTATCAGCCTCTAACAACGCACTCAGTGGTCGTGCTATCTTAGAAAAGTCTTTGACAAATCGTCTGTAGAATCCAGCGTACCCCAAGAAGCTTCGCACCGCCTTCACGCTAGTTGCAGGTGGGAGTTTTTCAATTGCTTCAATTTTTGCTTTGTCCACCTCCAACCCATTCCGGGAGACCTTATGTCCTAACACTATGCCCTCCTTAACCATGAAATGACATTTTTTCCAGTTGAGCACCAGATTCGTCTCTTCACATCTCTTCATAATCTTCTCTAAGTTGGCTAGGCAAACTTCATAAGTGTTCCTATAAACAAAGAAGTCATCCATAAATATTTCCACAAAGTCCTCGAGATAATCTGAAAAGATGGCCATCATACACCTTTGGAACGTGCTTAGCGCATTGCATAGGTCAAACGGCATGCGACGAAAAGCAAATGTCCCGTTTAGGCAGGTGAATGTGGTCTTGTCTTGATCTTCTGGAGCTATCATGATTTGATTGTATCCAGCATAACCATCCAGAAATTAGTAGAAGTCATTCCCTGCTAGTCGGTCTAGCATTTGATCGATGAATGGCAGAGGGAAATGATCTTTCTTTGTGGCCGCATTCAGCTTGCGGTAGTCCATGCATATGTGCCATCTAGTGATGGTCCTTTGCGGTATTAATTCGTTGTTCTCATTCGAGACTACCGTCATTCCGTCCTTCTTCGGCACACATTGCACGGGGCTGACCCACGTGCTATCTGCTATAGGATAGATAATGCCTGCATCTAGCCATTTGATAATCTCCTTCTTGACGACCTCCTTCATCGCAGGATTGAGTCTGCGTTGATGTTCAATTGTTGCTTTGTGGTCATCTTTAAGACGAATGCAGTGCATGCAGTACGCAGGGCTAATTCCTCTAATGTCAACGAGCGTCCAGCCAATTGCTCGCACATGTTTCCTGAGAATGCTCATCAACGCATTCTCTTGATCTTGTTGAGCGTAGAGGAAATGATAACTGGCAACTTCTCATTCTGCCCAAAAAATGCATACTTTAAATGGATTGGTAGCGTCTTTAATTCAAGTGTTGGTGGCTCCACCAGGGAAGGTTGCGTTGTTTTTCGTTCTTCTTCTTCTGTTGGCTCTACTTCTTGCTTTGCGATCATTTCTTCTTCCTTGCTTGTTTTTGTTGTGATTGCATTACAGGCAGCAACAGATGCGCTGGTATCCTCTTCTTTATTCTCTTCATCAAACTTTTCTTCTTCAATTGAATTCTGGTCATCATCAGAGTCATGTAGATCTTCTTTATCCGGAAACTTCATGGCACGAATTATATTAAACTTGAGCTTCTGTCCGTTGATGCTCAAAGTGATTTCTCCTTTATGCACATCAATTTGAGCATGACTCATTAATAGAAAAGGTCGCCCCAGAATGATGGGCACATCTTTGTCGGCCTCATAGTCTAAAATGATGAAGTCAACTGGCAGGATAAATTTGTCAATTGTTATCAGCATATCCTTCACCTTTCCTTCTGGATGAACCAGAGATCTGTCGGCCAATTGGAGAGTCACTGTTGTGGGCACAAGTTGCCCCACATTTAGCTGTCTAAAGATTGACAAAGGCATCAAATTTATGTTAGCTCCCAAGTCACACAGGGTTTGCCCGATGTACAGTCCTCCTATGGAGCAAGGAATAGTAAAGCTCCCAGGATCACTCATCTTCGGTGGAATTATGGATTTTGAACTTTGCGTTAACGCCACTGTGGCAAATTTTCCAGCTCCTCTCTTCTTAGTTACCATATCCTTCAGAAACTTGGCGTAGGCAAGCATTTCCTCAATCGCTTCACTGAAAGGAATATTAACGTGTAATTGCTTTAACATAAATAAGAAGCATTGGTACTATACCTCTTCGTTCTTTTTCTTCCTTAGTCTCTATGGGAAAGGGGGTAACTGAACTTTCATGGTTCCCGTTTCAGTTGGCTTCAAGATCGACGCAACCTCCGATTCTACTGCTTCTTTTTCTCTTTCCTCTTCTTGTGTCACCGCAATCTCAAGTTCAGCCGCAATGGAAGTTATTCTACTAAGCTCCTTCTTTTCTCCCTCCACAATCTTACCACTGCGCAATGTCACAACCTGATATTGCTCTTTACCTGATCCCCCGAGTTGCGTGGAAGTTCAGTTGAACTTGGCAAAGCCCCTTGCGGTCTACTCTTTAGCTCACTCGCAATCTGGCCCATCTGTAATTCAAGATTACGAATGGACGTAGCCTGACTTTGAAGCACGATTTCGTTTTTCTCTATGTATTGCTTCAATAGGCTCTCCAAAGAAGAGGATTGTGGTGGTTGTGAGCTACTTGCTTGATTGCTCGGTTGATCGTTGTTGCGAGGGAAGACTCCTGGTGGCCCCTCTTTCTGCGCCACAGGTTGGAAATTTTGTTGTTGATTCTTCCAAGCAAAATTAAGGTGGTTCCTCCACCCATGGTTGTCGGTATTCGAAAAAGGGTTATTCTTTACAAAGTAGACAGATTGTGGATTCTGCGGACAATCTTCCATCGCATGCCCATCACCGCAAGTCGCACACCTTGCGGTGTTTTGACTGATTGCGTTGATTTGCCTAGTTTGCGGTGTTGGGCTGCTGATCGCAATTCCTTGGATTAAATTCATCATTGAGGTCATCTGGTTTTGTAATGGAGCAATAGCACCGTTGTTTGCGTCAGTATCTTTGAGTCTCAATCTCTGGTCACTTTCTCTCCAATCTTCATGGTTCTTAGAGATGCGATCTAGGATATTCTTCACCTCGTCATACATTTTATTAAGCAGACCACCAGCGGCTGCCACATTGGCAGCGAACTGCGAAGCGGAATTCAAACCATGATAGAAAATCTCCATTTGAAGGCAGTCTGGTAACCCATTATGTGGACAATCCCGGACCAACCTCTTAAACCTCACTCAAGCATCGCTGAGCGATTCGTCCATGTCTTGTTCAAAATTTGTGATAAGTTTCCTTCGTCTGGCGTTCTCAGTAGGTGGAAAATACTTCTTCATAAATTTCTCTACTACCTGTTCCCAAGAAGTGATCTCTCCTGGCTCAAGAGAATATGCTCATTTCCTAGCCTGATCACAGAGAGAGAATGGGAACAATGTTAGTCGAACTTCTTCAACAGAGATGTTCGGGAACACAAAAGTACTACAGATTTCAATAAAACTTTGGAGGTGGGCGTTGCGGGTCCTCGCCACGCCTTCCTCTGAATTGACTTGCAGTTTGGATCATCTACAGCATCACTGATTTCATTTCGAATCTACTTCCGTCGAGGGCAGGCCTCATGATTCCCGGAGAGAAATCATAGAGGTTTGGCGATGCATAGTCCCTAATGGGCCTATTGCGATCGTTTGCCAACAGAATTGGATTTTCCATGACATTGTTATCATTTGGTGCTCCATTTCCAGGCTGCTCCGCCATCTCTTCTTTATCTAACTGTGGTTGCTGTTGGCGGTCTCTCAATCTCCTTCTAAACGTTCTCTCAATCTCCAGGTCGTAATTCGCCATAGATTGAGAGTCTGAAAAGAAATAAAAAAAAAATTACCGTTAGCAAACTATTTTGCCGAAGCCCCCGGCAACGGTGCCAAAAACTTGATGCTTGATTTTATGAAGTGGAAATGTGGATGTTCTGCGTTGATGACATTGCGTTGTGCACTCAAGTTTCTCCAGTGGAATCCAAGTGTAAATTCCTCTGAGTTTCCTGGTAAGTCCAGGGTCGAACACATGGACTTGTGAAAACAGATTGTGTTGGTAATTTTTATGAAGAACTTTGCGGTAACCGGATAAATAAATAAATTATTGGGTTTGTTGTTTGTGTTGATGAAAAATAAATAAATGCGGCGGATTTGAGAAAAGGCAGTTGTGTGATGATGCAATGAGTATGCGATGAACGAGTTGAGAAGATCTTTAGCTAGCGTTATTTGGGAATGCGTCAAACTATGCGATCATGTTACAACCATATATAACAAATCATTTTCCAATGCAAATGTGATGCTCCCAAGTCTAGGGCGCATGTGTGAATGCAAAAGTGTCCATAAAGAATATCCCTAAGTCTCTACTCTTGTCCTATGCGATGATGCAAAATGCATAAAAGCAAGGTGACCGCATACAATCATATCCTATCTCTAGGATGCATGTGATGCTTGATAACAAATAGTGCTCATTCCTAAGCTCTTATTTCTTGATTATGCATTCTATTCTGGCTCTTCCGAGCCTAGATTCTAACCTGACCTTCCCAAGCCTAGATCCTATCCTTAGATTACCCTCCCGAGTATCTCTAATGGACGAATGAAGTATACATAATACAAGATAATCGCAAATAATGAAGATTCTCTAGTTGTGCTAACTAAATACTTCTCAACCCATTCAACTAATTTAGCTACTCATGCGTGAGTAACAAATAGTGAACAGATATAGAGAAGGAAATTCCATTTTTATAAATGAGTTGAGTACAAAGTGACAATGGAAGTTAAGGGTAGCGAGCCTGGTAGCAATTCCTTGCTGACCAAGGCTTTTACACTGAAATCTCTATTCTGTTCTAAAGATGTTCCCGCTTCCGCAGGCGTCGGCCCTCTCTCTATCTTTGAAGCTTCCGACGCTCTCCCAAGCTTACCGGAACAATCTGTCGGCACAACTTCCTCCCTCGCGTCCGCCTTAAAATGAAAGAAAACTATGAACAAAAGCGTGCGAATTGAAATATGAAATCTTTAACTGCTGAACCCCTTTTTTGAAGAATGCTTCTGGTACTTATAGAGCATCCATGGTGAAAGGCGGCTTCTCTCTCATGGTTGTACAGATGGGACGGCTTTAATTCCTGACTGATGCGTCGAATAATTGTCACCGAAAAGCTGAATGTATTTTGTGACCGTTATTGGCTAACAACTTAATTCGGATTCGATTGTCATCAGCTTTATGTCCCATCGCGCTTAATTAGCCTTTCACCCGGATGCGCCCACCATGTTGCGCTGACCAAGTTGCGGAGATCCTTCTCAGGAGAATGTTTGCGAACACAATCATCGCAAAGCCTTGCGGTGAAGTTGCGCTCGACCAATGATTTCCTATGATCGCAATTCTTGCATTGCATCAACGCATATTCTGTACAAAAATACAAAAATCAATTGTTCTAATGCGCTAAACGCATGCGACCGCAATATTATGAAATTGATGCTTAATGGACGCAAATTAACACATTTCATCAACGCAATCCAACATTGTTTAAGAACTTAGCACTATGATAATGTGCATTTCTGCTCGTTATCAAAGGTACCAGGGGTGGTTTCATATACACCTCTTCAGATTGAGTGTCATTAAGAAATGCATTTTTAACGTCTATTTGAAGAATGGGCTACTGTTTGGCGACTACAAACATATGTCATTCGAGTGACTGGAGCAAATGTCTCCTTATAACAAATGTCATATGCTTGATAATATCCTTAAAAAAAAGCCTTTTATCATTCAATAGATCCATCAAAATGGGTCTTGATCTCATAAATCCAATTACAGGTAACAAGCCGTTTGCTAGGAGGTAGGTTAACGTAGTCCCAAGTATGGTCTTATCTAAAAGCTTGTAGTTGCTCATTCATTGCTTGCTACCAAAAAGGGTTAGTACTTGCTTCATGATAAGATGAGTGTTAAACTAGAGACATAATAGTGCATGATAGTCTTGGAGATAATGGCGAGTTTCTCTTACCCGAGTGAAGTGACGAACTAAGGTGATAGGTGCAGGTTCCGTTTTAGCACTAGAGAAAGACATCAAGTCTCGATAGGCAGAAACACGTGTAGATTGATCAAGCTCAAAGATATTGGAGGATCAAGAGATAAATCAATGGAAACCAATATCAGGCCTGGAAGAGTAGAGTTAGGAATTGGATGATCAAGATCAGGGTCGCTTTTTGTCATGTTTTCCCGAATTCTACTTATTTCAAAGAAATCCTAAATTAGTCCAATTTCTTAAATAAATCAATTTTGGTCTTAAATATATCTTCAAATTTAATATTGTGACTTACCCACCTCAACTTACACAAAAATAGGTTCAACTTCCAAAAATACAACTTTTGAGGTAATTTGGGTAGGCTGATGGGCGGTGTGAGCAGTCAACGTGCAGGATGGCCGCAAGGCTGCACGCAGATGGGCGACACTTCTCACAAAGATGCAGCGTGACACGGGCATGGCAACTAAGATGTGGGCGAGTGCGTGCGAGGGGCTGGGTAGCGTGGCATGTGTGTGTATGCACTCAACCGTGCAATGTGCACGCTATCAGGCATCCGTGTCGTCCAGGAGGTGTGCCCTTACGATGGGGTGTGCGCGCACGCATGTGCTATGTGCCTGTGTGCCAGGCGATGGCATGTGCGATGAGCACCTGCCCTATGCAACCAACTGACCCTTCAGCCCTCCAACGTGAATTCCTCCATCCTCACTTCTCCAAATCAAATGGCAGCCCCTCTCAACACTATCACACAAATTTTACATGATTTGAACGAGTGAATTGTGAGAACCAACATCCCCTAGTCTTCTCCAAATGAGCTCCAATCTCCTCACGAACAGTTCGTAGACCACCACGAGAGTCTTCCCAACTATTCTCCAACCTTAGAACGGGATGGTGGAATCCGGTGAGTGACTAATTTGAATAGAAAAAAACTAAGTATTCGAGAGAAAACAACTCATGAGATTATCACATAATCTCATCAATTTCCACTTGGCCAAGAAGTTTTACGATTCAAGAAACTCTTCCTTTTAAAGACCATTACATGCAAAATATGCAACTTTGAGTTTGATGAGAATTTGACACTAAAAAATCCACTAACTCAAAGTGAGATTTAGTGGGACAAGTATCTTCTAATGAAGACAACACTTAGCCATGAAAAAATTGGCATTTCCCACTCACAAATGTTGGATCTTTCCACTAACTTGGTCAAAGTTTGACTCTCAAAGTCCAAAATCAACAAATCTGACTTTTTGACTTACAAAAATCAAAAGTCAACAATTTGACTTCTATTGCATTTTTTACCTAGTCAACAATTTGACTTAATGCAATTTTGACCAATTCTATTTAATTTCAAAAATTAATTCTAATAATCAATTTTTAAATTAAATTAATATTAAATAATTTAATTAATTTAATTTAATATTAAATCGAACAAAAACCCAATGATTAGGTATCTCTATTCATAATCTTGATATTTAAATCTTATTTAAATATCTCCTATTTTCTCTCTCTTTATGTTTAATTCACAATTGAACATTAGGTTAAATATATCGTATATATTTACCGCTTTGCTCCAAAAATCGAATTTGAACACTTCAAATCATTCATTACACTGTTCTAAGGTTTAGTCCGATATGAGCTAGTAGGGAGACCTCATGGACCTATAGATCATGGACTCCAACGATCTGCGATTAACTAGCTAAACTCTTTAACCTAATTAACCACTATTCATTTAGGTCACTCCACTAAAGCCCAGTAGTTACACTCCCCTCACTGTAGATATATTATGTCCACTCGATATAACCATGATTAGTAAGTTAACCCTTCACATGTTGTTTGTAATAACGGTTAGGTCAACCCGAGATAACATCTGGCTTCTTAAGTCCCACTGATCCTCTAATGAGCAATTGATTTGTGATTCAATCACTAAACCGAGCCCCTCTCGGGCTAATGAGAGGGTAAGGCCCCTTGTTCAAGACCTGGAGTCAACACTTAACAAAACAACCTCTCTATTATCCCTAAAAGCAGGTAAAAGTGGATTTCGTCTTGCACCCTATGTCCCCAGCTATCTACCAGGTCTTACCTCTGAAATGGGAGGCTTATTGAGTCAGCCTGTTAAGCCAACTCTCACCCATGCAAATTTAAGAATAATCTCAAATAAACAGGAGTTTATAGTTAGCTCAGTATTAAAGTCAAGTTACCTAGGTCATCGCTTTGAAATAGTCAATCTTAAACAGTAAACAACGTTATAAGGTAAGAGTGACTTAATTCTTGGTCCGATCTTATGCATACTCATTGCATTGGACACTCCCATTCCTCATGTCAATATATGAACGAATCAGGATCACTTCGTTTGTAACACTTTACAATAAATTATAACAACTACAAAGTGGGTCGCATCCAATAGTGTTACCTAGCCTTATTCGTATACTATAGACCATTTTGGCTATTTACTGAACTTGATCCATTTTTATGTCTCCACATAAAGTTCATGTGTTCAAATAATAGCCATGGATCTTTGGTTTATTGGATTTAGTCTTTATAAATGCAATTCACATATTCAATAATAGTTTTATTGAATAAACGTCAATAACATCTTTATTGATAATAGAATATGTTTAACATTATAAACTGCGAGTAACCAGAAAGTTTTATTTATAGACAAAGTTTGTTACAAGATTGGTTCAAATTTAAACTTCCTAAGTCTTGCCCTTAATTTTTGTGGTATCTGACATTTCTTCATCTTGTGGTTGGATAAAAGCATACAATCTTCTTTGGGATCAGTTTTGTTCTCCTATCTCCTTCTGCTTTTTCATACCAACACATCCTTCTCCTGGGCGTTCATTCCTTAGTTGATAGTTTGCGAAATACTTCCTTCTTCATGGCCTACTAGTTGGGGACATTCTCGTTTAAAATGTCCTACCTATCCCACTTATAACAAGTGTGTGCTTTCTCTGGACATTTTCCCCAATGGTATTTATTACAACTTGAGCACCATGGTATGTGATTAGCACTGGCTACAGATTCTTTTAGTTGTTCCAGATAGGGTTTTCATGAAAGACTTTCCCAAGTGATTTGCTGTCACATCCCCTCCCAAGCCCACCTCTAGAACAAGCTATCAAAGGACACTTAAGGGGGGCAAAGAACGTCACTGTATGTCAGGATATTTTTACATATATGCCATGTAAATGATAGGCTTATGAGTTTCAATTTTAAAAGATTTTGTAGAATTATTAGTAAATGCTCCCATGCGTGTCTACAGACTATGTTTCGATGTAACTAATGTTTTTGAATGACGACTTCCCCAATTATGGAAAATTCGGTGGACTATACACATGAAAGTGGTGTAAGTTACGCAAGTTACCAATTAGGTTTTCTATTATAATATTTATGTCGTATAATAATGTATAAAAATTGTTGCTTAAGGTTGACAGGATGTTTTAGATGGGATTCATATTAAGGTGCATGTTCTACAGTCTGAAAATCCCAGTTATAGGACAAGAAAGAGTGAGATTGTATTGAATGTATTGGGAGTTCGCTCCCCTAAAATGCAATTAATCTATGCTCCATGATGATCGAGTGCTCTCACATGTCTAAAGTCTTTAATTTTGAAAGCTCTCTCTCTTTTTTTTTGGATCAAACAAACATAATTCTCACTCTTGGCATCGTCTATAATTCTTATAATCTCTCTCTCCTTGAATTCACATAAAGCACTCCGTAAGTCCTTCACTCTCTCCCAATTATCCTGATAGAAGGCCACAGTGAAACCATCAAGCCGAAGGGATTTATTTCTGTTGAAGCCCAAAACAACCTTACAGATTTCTTCCAAGGAAAAATGGGCTTCCAGCTCCTCCCTTTCACTAGCTAGAATGGGACTCCAGTCTAACCCTCCTATATATGGCCTCAAAACACGAGGCAAGGCATAAAGTTTCGTGAAAATATAATGGATCACCTCCTCTTCAATCTCACTATCCTTCACACTCAACCAGAAGCCCAAGAAGAATATTACTCCTCCTCCCTCTAAGCCTCCAAGAGAGCAATATTAGCATCCCTCACTAGATTTCTTATAACCCAACTATCCCCTATATGAATGCGTCTCTTGCAGTAAACGAAAAAAAAAATGTACCTTATTTCTCTAAAAAAAATTTAAAACCACCCGTTTTCCACAGTTTTCTTTTTAAAACGCCTCTAACAGAGCACTCAATCCACATAATAGATTTGCTTATTTTATTACAAATGAGGAAATGTAATGTAGCATGACATTCAGGTTCTCAATTTTCTACTATAGTATAGGCATTCGTACTAAGAAGTTAAGACCTCGTTTCAAAAATTGAGAGCTTTAAAGAACGTACCAATTTTTTCACTCGATATGCATCTTTTGTCTTCATCGGGATAAGTTGCCGAAGTATAATTATTTGTCTGACCATCACCCTAAGATGGAAAATAAGATTATGAACGAACTACCACAAAAAGAGTTCTGATAAATGAGAAAATGTAAACATTAGAGAAGATTATAGTTAACATGAAACGTGGAGAAGAGATCTAATCTTATAGTGGAATCCAAAATCAAAACTTTCGACTATGTGAATTTTAAGCAAACGAGATCACTATAAAAATATGGATAGACATATTATTCTACTGGGTGGTATCAGAACCACACTCGAACTTAACCATGCCTTGTGGATGTAGTCATGTAGAGTAAAAATGAAAAGGATTCGTCCCAAGCACTCCGAAGTCTAAACAATGTGATTCGTGGTGAGCAAACAATACCAAAAGGGAACAATATTATACTATTGAAAATATAGCGAACCCATTTTCCTACCATACCGTGGAAGCTCAGAAATTTTACTTCAACTTGTAAACTATCCTTCTTGTGCTTAAGGGGTACTGAAAGAGCCAAAACTCCGTTACAACTAGAGGAGGCTCTGTAGACTTGAAACGAGCAGAAATGAAAGTACGTTTTCCACTTTTCACCAGTAGTCATTGCAGGAACATTGACCACCCTTGAAGTGGTGGAACCGAACCCGATCTCTAACAATTATTTCCCGGTTGAACGCCTCCGAGACAGCTTTTATGAATGAATGACAATCTCTGCAAACTCGAAGGTTTTTAACAATACGTATCTGTGTCCCATCTGTAGTTCTTGCCAAACCAAATGCAATTGCAAGTTTCTCACTATGATATGTACAGGAAGTCTTTAAAGTCTCCGTGGTGGAAAGTACATCCAGTGACGAAACAGACGCATCTCCTACATATCCAAACAATGAAGCTTGATGAATAACTTCCCTCAACTTCTCATAAACTTCAATGGAATAACGATGGGACTTATCATCAACCACAAATTTATGAACTTGTTCCCCAATTTCAATCCAACTCCAACCTGGCGTAGTCTTTATCCCTTGGCTCTTGATCATTTTCCTCATTCTTGCAACACCAACTGTATCCTTTTCTCCAGCATAGATTGTAGCCAGCAATATACAATCCCCTGCATTTGTAGCTCCAAGCTCAGACAAACTTTTCATGGCAATTTCTCCAATTTTCATATTTTTGTGAATCTTGCAAGAGCCGAGTAAGATTCGCCACAAAACTGGATCATTCTGTGATGAATTCAATACAATTTCAAGTGCCTTCTCAAGCTTCCCAGCTCGACCATATAAATCCACAAGGCATCCATAGTGTTTAACCTCAGGTCTTAGCCTAAACTTGGAGCTCATCAAATTGAAGTATTTGACACCTTCCTGAACCAAGCCTTGATGACTACATCCACAAAGTAAACCCAAAAATGTGACAGAGTTCGGTTGCATTCTTGCTTCTAACATCTTTTGAAAGCAATATATAGCTTCACTACCTCGACCATGCACTCCATACCCTACAATCATCGAGTTCCAAGTGAAAATGTCCTTCCTCTGCATTCTATCAAAGATAAAAATGGCCTCATCTAAACTACCACATTTAGCATACATATCTATCAACGCATTTCCAACATAAAGACTCTGCACAAGACCCTTTTCACGAGCGAATCTATGCATCTGAACCCCAATATTCAACGCTCCAAGATGGGCACAAGACGAAATCAACCCAACAAGTGTAAACCCATCTACATCAACATTTTCACTTCTCATCTGATTGTATGTCTGCAGTGCCTCCTGGTGCAAACCCTGCTGCGAAAAGCAGGAAATCATAGCATTCCAAGCCACCAAGTCTCTTGCAGGCATTTTGTCGAACACCTGCTGGGCAATACAAATGGACCCCATCGCCGAATAGCATTTCACTAGATTAGTGCAGACAATCACATCCCCATCATAACCGCAACGGATTACAGAGCCATGAACTTCATTACACTTACGCTCAGCCTTGATTCTTTCACAGGCTTTGAGCACAAATGAGAAAGTGAATGTGTCAGGAGAAGAGAAAGAGGCCCAAACCATTTGATTGTAGAAAATAATGGCGTCAATGGGAGATGAGCTCTGGGCAAAGCCTCTAATGATGGAGTTCCAGGCTTCGGTTTGTGGGCACTCCATTTGATGAAAGAGAAGCTGGGCATAAGCAAGGGAACCTGAAACAGAGATGGCACAGAAGTTCAAAAGCTTGTTGCCAATGGCAACATGATGGCGGAGGCCGCTTACAATTACATGTGCGTGGATTTTTCGAAGCCTGTTGAGGCTGTTGCAGCCTTGCAAGAGAGTGAGAATGGCTTTTTCCTTCGACATTCCCAAAGTTCCTTTGTCATGATAGCGTGGATTCGAGCCAACCTATTCGATGAAGGCAAAAACTTTCGAAAATCAACTTTTGAGAGGATTTGGAATGGATGTGGGTGTACTTGTCAGAAATAATTGAGGATTTAAAAACAAAATTTTGAAAATAATTCCATCAATTAAATGTTTTTATAAGTATATTTGATAACATATCTAGAAATTTGATTCTAATTTAAATATTTTTTAAAATACATTCAATACTATATATAAAATTAATTATAATTATCCTATGATATTTAATTGACAATAAACTAATATTAATTTATTTATGAAAATAATTTATGTTAAAAAAATTTATATAACTATTATTTAGTAAATGAATTGCGTCTATAACATAATATGTTGTATTTTTTAATGTTTTTATTTATATTTAATATAATTCTATATTTTAAAATTATTCAAAATCTAAATACAATGATAACATAAAAAAATGTTGTTTTTTAAAATTTGCACAGTTTGGATCACACAATTCGAAAACAGTTTTCAGGAAACAAAATTTAGATTATTTGACAAACACATGAACTTAATGGATTCTATACCAAATAGGCCCTGAGTTATTCAATTTTCACAAATACATTGTTACGATATATAAATATTAGAACTTATTGCCCTAAAGTATAGTGATAGTTACAATTATACTCGTAAACTTTTAAAATTATAAATTGATCCCTCAAACTTATATAAGTGTCAAATAAAAATTGAACTCTCAAACTGTAACGACTCGACCCCCTAAGACTCAAGTTAGACCGTTACTAAACACATGCATGCATGAAACTTAAAACTACATCCTTTTATAGTGAAATAAATGCTAAATAAATAAGTTGAACTCAAAATACCTTCATTAAATTTAGATATTAAAAACAGACGATAGGATACCCATAAATCATAAGTGATAAGAAATAGGTCTGAAAACAAATCTTAATAGTAAGTTTCAAACATCAAATTGAAAGTTGAAAATCATGGAAAGAAATCTAAATATCATGAGCGGAAGCATAAAACTAGTCCCCAGTGGCTCGTTCAAGGATTCTTCTTGTCATTCGTCAGTGCGTCATTGCCCTTACCTGAAACATAAATATGAGAAAGGGTGATTATAAAATACTCAGTAAGTAACCTCACTACTGGAGTCGGGTTAGGCATCTATGTCCTCTAGATTCTTACCTCTAGTGGAACATAAAAATTGCTCTAGTCCTCATGGGACACATACATACATGCAAAACTGGTTTCTTTTCTACTGTAGTTAAGTATGCCCACTACCTCTGGTGAATCTCGAAGGAAACACAATATCTGGTGGATCCCGAAGGAAAAACAATCTGGTGAATCCCGAAGGAAACACAATATTTAGTGAATCCCAAAGGAAACACAATATGGTGAATCCCGAAGGAAACATAATCTGGTGAATCTCGAAGGAAACACAATACCTAGTGGGCATCTAACTAATTAGTAAATACACTATCACAGTCTCAACATCACAATTATTACAATATAGTTTTATAACATACATATACACCTCAACATCATGGCTATACAGCATGCATATATGCCTCTATCTCCTCATATCAAATACACCCTCAGTGAATCAAGTATCACCTCTTACTAGCATGAAAGTCTCTACGTACACAAATAAATCTTTCAGATTCTCATACAAGAACATATATCGGTCATACTATACTATCCATCTATTATGTTATTGTTCTGTCATAATATTCATCTATCATACTGGCATATATCTAGTGTTTGGCCCGTGGGCAATTCTAGTAGTAAGATTACTTACCTTGATATTAGGTTGAACCAAAAAGCAATTGAATCTTTGTGAAATTCTTGACTCCTCAATCGAGCCAAATATTTGAGTAACTAACCCCTTCTAATCTCCACAATCGCTGAATTAAATCCTACTACATAAACCAAAATAAAATTTAACCTTTAGGTTCACACCTAAGCGTTTAATCACGCCAAAATCAGCAACAAAACTTAATAATTTAATTCGTATAAATTATATTCGAACTGAACAAGTCACAAAGCCCCAAATCTTACCAAAATTCTTGCCAAAATTACCTTAACTCTATTTGACAGTATGCTAACGACCTTTTAAACTTCTTCAAACTTTCAAATTCAACCTCCAAAATCACGATTGAAATGATAATTAAACACGTTATTTACTGGGTATTCAAGATCCTCAAAAAAACCATGAAAATCATTTAAATCTTATCCTAAGACTACGAACCTCACGAGGCGTTTGATAGAGGACAACGACTATAAGAGAGGAGGACCAACGACGAGCAGATCCGGCGATGTGAAGGTCGGAGTGGCACGGTTGCAACTTGACGGAGGAAAGGATGTGGACGTCGGCGGTACGATAGCTGAAGTTCGTCTAAACCAGGAGAAAGTGAGAAAGTGGGGGTTTGAAAATTTCATATTTCTTTTCTTTTTAATTATCCACCACACAAGTACATAAATAATATATATATATTTCCTTTCCTTAATAAATATATCATATCAAACTCAAATCTTTCACCTTTTTTTCAATTAATTAAATAAACCTAAAAAATAGATTCACCAACTTTAAATCACTTCTTTCCAAAAATTTTAAATCCCAAAATCAAATTCTAACTTTCCAAATTAACTTGAATCCAAATTTACAAATATTTTTAAGTACTTGATTTAATTACTTCCAAATAAACTAATTATCTTTTCCTAATTCTTTACTTAAATTTTGGATCCAAGTTCCAAAATTAAAAATGGTAAAATCTTAAAACCACAATTTCCTCTTTTCCCTTTCAAAATTCACAAAAACTCAAAATTTCTTATACAAATAATTCAATTATCCCTTCCAATTAATTTAAAACTCATACTCAAAGAATTCACATTAACCAATAAAACTTCTTCAATTGTAACAATTTGTTTCCAAATTCCAAAGATTAGGAAACTAAAACTCAGCAATTTAAGATAATTAACTTAAATTTTCCTAAAAAAATTGGGATGTTACACAAGCTTATATAATTGTATAAGTTTGATGGTTCGATTTTTGTCATTTGCCTGTGCAATTTCTACATGAATTGCAAGCTTGAGGGTCGAACTTTAATACTTCTAGAAGTTTGGGGGCCTACTTATTACCATTGCAACTATCACCTTACTTAGAAATAAGCAATTCCCAAAGGGTCGTTTGGTTTTAGTATTTTCTGGATGGAATTGATACAAATATCCAAAATCCATATTAGTTTCATAGTTTTCAACACTTTACTTAGAAATAAGCAATTCCCAAGCATCCTCTTTTCCCTCATACATGGGTTTTATTTTCTTTTTCAAAAGTGTGAGTTTCTCTTTCCCCCTTCTTCTTCTATTTTCATTTTATACATAATTTCATTTTGATCATAGTTAATTAATTAGTTACTATTAAGTTAACAAAATTAATATAAATATTTGTTTTAATAAATAAATAATAACCAATTAAAATATTTATTTATTTTATTTTTACAATAAAAATTTAAAAATTTATTAAATGAATGCAATTACTTATTTATATAGATTATTAATTAATTAGCTAACAACATCTTAAATATATTTAATTAGTAAACTAGGATTATTTAAATTTAGTTAGTGCAAAAAATTATTTTTCAATAATAATACTTGATTATTTATTTTTTAATAATCAAACAATTATTTATTGAGTTTAATTTTAATTCAATCATTCATTATGAATATATGATCATTATTGATTATTTATAATTAGTTAATTATTTATTGTAATAAATTCATTCTTTATTACCATATCATATTTATTAAAAGAATTAGTATTCTTCATTAATATTATTTATTACCATATCATATTTTTATCTCATTTTTTCACATTTTTTATATAATATATTGTTTATTAAAATATTTTTTATTATTTAATTAAAATTCAAATTACTAATGTTGAATTTAATTAATTAAAAATGATTAAGTATTAGATTAAAATTAATATGACATTCATTAAATTTATAATAAATATATTAATTGGTTAATTTTAATGATAAATGACTCGATTTTTAAATATTTATAATTAAAATTATTCTTGATTCTTAAATAATTCATTTTTTTAATCAATATACCGAATGATAATTTTTTGTTTAGTTAATTAATCTATTAAATTTATATAAGATTGTCATGCTTGACTGTATAAATTAAATGCAAACATGATTTTTTTTATAAAATTTTGATGGTGTTTTCCATGCATAATCAAATGCATACATCTTTGATTCCTAGGCATTCTATTCCCAGACAGATAAAAGTTTAAACCAAACTACCCTAAATATTACTTTGTGAATTAGAAGATTCTAATTTTGGCTAACTTACCCCTTTCATACTATGTACAAATGTAATATTAAATAACATATCTGAAATTTTGGTATTAGAGCTCGTACGCTTAAATGGTCGCCGCAGTCGGAGTTTAAAGAGAGGTCGAGTAGAACAATGAAGAGAGCCAGACAGATCCTCGAAAGTTTTTGTTTATTTTCAATATGTTTTGAACACACTTACAACTAAGTAGACATATCCTTTTTATACAAGGGATAGTGGAAAACCCTAAAGATTGAGGGGTAGAATGGACAATCAACAAAAAGTAATAAAATATTTACAAGAGGCCACATGGCACAATGAGAATGGGCAAACGATAAATAAAATAAAAGGGACTGGTAGTTAACCGTTGGGCTTCTCCGTTCCACTCAATGCCTTGACATCCCCCCCTCAAACGAGCGAGTGACTTCGTTAGCCCGAGTTTGGAGCACAAGTAGGAAAACTAAGAGTGAAAGAGAGATTTGGTGAGGCAATCGGCGATCTGATCAACAGACGAAACATGCTGGACTTGAAAAAGCCCTTAAAGGATCTGATCGCGGACGAAGTGTATGTTGATTTCAATGTGCTTGGTGCGAGCGTGGAAGACGGGGTTGGAGGCAAGGGCACCAGCTCCAAGGTTGTCACACCAGATGGTAGGGATGGCTTGATTCTGTAGCCCAAGTTCAGACAATAATTGGCAGAGCTAGATGATTTCGGTAGAAATGTGGGAGAGAGCGCGATACTCGGACTCCGTGCTCGAGTGAGCAATGGTGGATTGCTTCTTCAAGGACCAGGAAACAAGAGAGTTACCAAGGTAGACACAGTAGGCAGCCATGGACCGGCGATCATCAAGACTGGATGCCCAATTGGCATCAGAGAATGCCATAATGTTGAGATTATCAGAAGGGGAAATCAGGAGGCCTAAGTCTCTAGTGCCGCTCAAATACCGAAGGATCCTTTTAACTCCCTGCCAATGGTTGTCGGTTGGGTGTTGGAGAAACTGATTAAGATGGTTGACAATGAAGGTGATGTCCAGACGAGTATTGGTTAAGTAATGTAGAGCACCGATAGTGTTGCGGTAAAGGGATGGGTCAGCCATTGGAGAACCATCATGGGATGAGTAGGATTTGCCCAGGGCAGAGGGAGTGGGAGTTGGTTTGAAGGAGGAGAAATTTAGCTTACACAATAGGGCATCAATGTAATTGGATTGACTGAAGAAAAGGCCAGAGGATGTGTAGATTACCTGGACTCCTAGAAAGTAGGTGAGTTGGCCAAGGTCTTTCAGTGTAAACCACTGATTGAGGGCATGAGTCAGATGGGTAAGGATAGAGGTGTTGTTGCCAATAAGTATAACATCATCAACATATACTAGAATTAGAGTGATAGAAGAACCTTGCCGCTGAATAAAGAGGGAAGAGTAAGAGCGATTGTTGTGAAATCCTCAGCCGAGTAGGACAGACTTCAACATGGTATTACAGGCACGTGGATCTTGCTTGAGTCCATAAATGGCTTTGTGAAGCTTACAAACATGTAATGGAAATGAAGGATTGACATACCCGGGGGGTTGAGCCATATAAACGTTTTCTTTGACCATTGAGGAAAGCGTTGTTGAAGTCTAAGTGACGGAGCTCCCAGTTGCACGAGGCAGCAAGGGAGAGCACTACACGAACAGTCGACGTTTTGATCACAAGGCTGAAGATTTCAAAAAAATCAATGTCAGGGCTTTGGTGGAAACCTTTGGCAATAACCCTGGCTTTATAACGATCAATAGAGCCACTGGGGTGTCCTTTAATGCGAAAGACCCATTTGCTTCCAACAACGGTGGCAATGGGTGGAGGTGGAACAAGGATCCAAGTGGCATTGTTGATAAGGGCCTGATATTCAGCGTCCATGACTGATTTCTAGACTGGAGTGGCTAAGGCATCGACAACCCAGATATGTTTTGTGAGAACCCAATCAGGGCCGGAGTAGAGAGCCACACTTTAGGCTTGAAGATACCAGCCTTGGCATGGGTGATCATAAAAGGATTGAGAGGAGGCATGGTAGAAGGGGCAACTGGAGGGGGTGAAGTGGGAGAGGGTGAGATCGGAGGGACAGAGGAGGGAGAGGTCCAGGGCTGAGAGTCAGGAGGTCGATAGGTGGAGTGACTTGAGGGAGAAGGAGACAAGTAGGTAGGTGAGGAGGTCCCAGAGCTTGGAGAAGAGGTGGTGATAGAGGAGAGAATTGGCTGAGGAGACAGGTTTGTAGTGACTATAGAGGAAGAGTTATAAGTTGGAGAGAGAGATGGATCCCACAGTGGAGGTGGTAGCCATGAGGTGGATGAGGAGTCGAGTTGTGGAGAAGGCTCAGGACTGGAGCCAAAACCTGTGGCAAAAGGGAATGAAGATTCATCAAACTCAACATGTCGAGAAATAAATATCCGACCATAGCTATTGAGGCATTTGTGGCCTTTGTGCACAGGGTTGGGGCCTAGGTACACACACTTCTCGGATCAAAACTGAAGCTTGTGTGTGTTGTAAGGTCGGAAACATGGATAGCAGGCACATCCAAAGCAACGTAAGTCAGTGAAGTTGAATGACTTATTGAGCAGCACTTCCATGGGGGCTTTGCCTTTAAGGACTGGGGTTGGAAGACCATTGATGATAAGTGTGGATCATAAAGGCATCCAACTAGAAGTGCAGTGGCATAGACACTTGAGTAAGAAGAGTGAGGCCCATCTCCACAGTATGCTTGTGTTTTCTTTCAGCTCTGTCATTCTGTGAAGATGTGTAAGCACAAGAAAATCTAGACAATATGCCAATTCAGTACATACCTTGTGAATTTTCACATACTCTCCTCCATTGTTAGTTTGTAGGGACTTGACTTGCATCCTAAAGTGAGTTTTGACAAAGGTAATGAAGTGGTTGAAGGCAGTAGGGGCATCACTCTTTAGCTTGAGCGGGTGGAGCCATACAAATCTGCTAAAGTCATCAATAAAATGTATATAGTAACGATAACCTGCAATAGATATAATAGAAGCAGGTCTCCACAAGTCTGAATGAATCAATTCAAAAGGAGAGCTAGCATGAAAGGTAGAAGAGGAAAATGGAAGAGCATGAGACTTGCCAAACTTGCAGGCTTCACGAAATACATTGTCTTCATTGGCTTTCACTGGTAGATTTAAAAGTTTAATTACATCATTAAGGACTTTAGGGGAAGGGTGCCCAAGCCTTCTATGCAAAATCAATTTAGACACAACATTGACACTTATATTCTTAACTATGGCAGAGTAGGCCATGATCTTCTTGTCCGACTTCAAGTTGCTGAGTTCCACACATGAAACACTACTAGTGGCTCTGCTTGAAGCTAGTTTATACAATCCATCATCAAACTCCCCCTTCAACACCACTTGGTCGGTTTGGATATCCTTGATAAGACAGTAACGAGAGTGAAATTAAACTATGACTATGTTATCTTGTAAGAGTTTAGACACATTTATGAGATTCTTTCCAATGGCAGACACATATAGGACATTATGAAGATTCAAAGAGCCATCATTAGTAGGAATGCAATATGAACCGATATGAGTTATGGGGAGAGAGGTTCCATTACCAACAATCACTTTTTCATTACCTGAGTATTCATAAGGGTTGGTTAAATTGCTATGGTTAGAGGCTACATGATTGAAGGCTCCAATATCAATTACCACCCTGGATCAATCACTAACTTAGGTGTTACAACAAACAGATTGGTGCTATCGGTTGCAACAAATGCCTGATTAGGAAATGGCCCTAAAGAGTTAGAGCCTTGATAAGGGCGTGGTTTGCCTGAGAAGAGTGGTCCTCGGTTTGACTGTTCTCCATGTGCATTTGGGCTAAACTATCGGTTGCGTGGTCGATAACACTAAGGAGCAGTGTGTCCTGGTTTAAAGCACATTTTACATACCGGACAATTGTTCCATCGCCCCCTGCCTCTGCCGCGCCAGTTTCCATGTTGGCCGTTATTGTGGTGTTATGGAGGTCTGTTGCCATTGAACTGATTTAGGGGTGATTTTTTATTTCCCATGTTAGGAGTTTTGCTGGTGGCTATGTTGATAGAGGTAGATCCACTGAATTGAGCTGGTTTTCTGAGAAATCTGATGTTCAAGTCTTTTTTCATAGATTAGAAGTTCTGATTGAATATCGGTCCACTTAGCATTCATTTTTCCTTGCATTGTGGCAACGATTGGGTTGTACTCTTCATCAAGCCCTAACAACACTTGAGAGATCAGTGCCCGTAAAGTAACTGGGCTCCCTGCTTGCTCTAAGTTGTTAGCGTGGGATTTCATGGTTCGCAGATAGTCATTCATCTTCATTGATTCCTTCCGAATGGACTGAAAAACTTGCCTTTAAGTAATCTTCCTCAACATGGGATTGAACTCCAAATAGCTCTTGTAGAGCATCCCACAGCCTTTTGGCAGTCTCGTGTCCCATGACTCGTGTGGCAACCTAGGAAGTCAATGAGTTGTAGAGCCATCCCAGAAGAAGTTGATTGGTTGCTGTCCAGGATTCATAGAGAGGGTTAAGGATGGGTTGAGTGCAAGGCACCGAGCTTGACTCCCCTGACGCTTCAGCATCAGTGAGTAGGACCTTGGGAGTGGGTGGTGGCATGATGACCGCATCGTTTTGTTGGACAAACATAGGTGGCCATAATTTCTCTTCAGTGAGATAACTGAACAGCTTGTAGCTTTTCAAAATGGGAAATTCCAGGTTCTTCCAAAGGATGAAGTTGCTTTGGTCAAGCTTGATGGAGGTGATCTGGTTTAGAAGCTGGTTTAGAAGTTGGTTTAGAGGCGGGCTGCTGTATGTGGGATTTGAGGTTTGTCCACTCGAGTTGATGGAAGGAAAGGTATTGGCCATTGCTGTGCTCTGATACCAAGTCAGAATTTGAAGAGAGATCGAGTAGAACAATGAAGAAAGCCAGACATATCCTTTTTATACAAGAGATAGTGGAAAACCCTAAAGATTGAAGGGTAGAATGGACAATAAAAAATAAGTAATAAAATATTTACAAGAGACCATATGGCACAATGAGAATGGGCAAATGATAAATAAAATAAAACGGACTAGTAGTAAACTGTTGGACTTCTCCGTTCTGTTCAATGCCTTGACAGCTGCCACTTACGTCTACCATCGACGCCATTTGTGGTTAGCTCAGATCTGCATGTGGATTTGCAAGGTTGTGGATTCTCAAATCTGTTCCTTGGTGGGTTTGCCCAGTTTTGTTCACCGTTCACCAGTTTATTTGTGACTGTCAAGTGACCGTTTGTTCGTTGGCGCCATTGTGTGACTGTCCATATCTGTTATTGGGTCTCTGTTCCTTAGTATTTTAGTTTTTGGAGTGATATAAAGATTTCTTTATTATTTAGTTATTTCTCTATCATTTCTAATGGCATAAATTTATTATTATTCTCTCATTTGCAAGAATTATAAACTACATGATCATAAATTTGCTTATTGTGCTACATTCTATGTAGGTATTGTTACAAACATGGTGATAGTTTGGACAATTGTCCTACTCGACCATCTTGTCATGTGGGTAGATCCATCAAACCAATGGAATTGTCAAGTTGATTCCTCGATTTCTTGCTCCATTAACTAACTTCAACATTTACTAAAGCAAGCAATTTGGCAATCTCATCAAATTTACAATTTGCTTCTTGATTCTACTTGTTGCAATCACCTTTGACATTTCATTTTTATCTTCCTCCATTTCTATTTCATGATTACTTCCCACACTATAAGAAAATAGGCTATTGCAACAATTTTTTGTAGCAGTTTGGTGAATGTTGCAAAGATTTATACAATAGTAGCGGGTTTTAGTAGCACATAACCAAATTGCTGCTATTTATGTGTATTACAACAATTTGTTCACAACAGTTATTAAATATTTGTGATATAAATGCAATTGTAGCAGTTCGCTAACGACTTATTTATAAATTGTTTCAAACATGTATATTGCAACACTTAAGTGGTCACATCAAGTAATTGGCTTGTTGATTATGCTTGTTGTAATCATCTTGGACATTACGTTTTTATCTTCCTCCGCTCCTATTTAATCACTTTCAGGCACTACAAGAAATAACAAATTTAATATTTTTTTTAAATAGCTTTTAAGGAAAATTGCTATTGAAATTTTGAAAAATGATGTGCGTCGATCTTTTTTAGTTTTTCAATTTTCATTTTTATAAACTTGCTGCTCAATGTTTCACTTTACACTTTTTCTCACCTTTTCCTTTTCAGCTGTCCTTTAACGAAGATTTTTGTACGGATGACCCTTTCACATATGCTTTATTGATTATCTCCCTCTCCCCCAAACATATGAAATCTAACCTTATGATTATGTCAGAGCACACTAACAATGTTGTACTCTTGAAATGATTTTTACACTTTTAGGATTATCTCTAGGTTCAATTTAACATTTCTCAAGGTAAATCTCACTTTCCAACAATATCTCTCGAATAAGAATGGGTTCGAGACAAGAGTTTCTTTATGAAAAAAGCCAAAGCCCCTTATCGGATTTGAACCGATGACTTACGCCTTACCATGGCGTTACTCTACTACTGAGTTAAAAAGGCCTATTTGATTCAATTTCTGAATAAGCGCCACGATGAGTCTAGTGTATATGATTATTATAAAATCAACTATACAGTGCCAACTAGTATCAAATGGACACAGTCCAAGTATCCATTCCACAAGAATGGACCACAATGATTCAATTTTATTAACCCAAGATTTTTCAAAGTTAGTTTTAGCTCTATACCTGTAAATGTACTCCTTGATTTGACTTGATTGCATTTCATAATTTTAATTTTCAATTTTCCTGATAGACTGAGACTCACGGTTTATAATGCATACTCTTTTTTTTTTTTTTTAATATTTTATTTTCTTGTTTCTTCTCCAAATTCTGACACTTGATAAGTGACAAATTTATACCACTTGTTGACTTAACCAATGTTTTATCTTTTTGTTCTCTAATTCAAATAGAAAAGTTAACTTAAATGTAATTACAATTTCTAAAGTGTTTAAGGAACCTAAATATATTAAAATTAGGATATTTCTTCCCCTATAAATAGAACCATTCACATCATTTCAAAAAAAGCCAATTCATAGAGAAAATAGTCTAGGTTCAAGTTCTATACAATTCACAAGGCTTGAAATTGTGGACTTCACGTTAGAAACGGGTGTAGCAAGCATCTTTTAAAGAGTTCTTCCTTTATTTTATTTTATTTTAGTAGATTTATCATAGGTTTTCTAGAGTTTGAGTTTTATGGTAATATGAGTAGTAGAACTCCATAGTTGAAAACATTATGTTTGAATATTTTTATATTGCAACTCTTATATTTATGCCATCTATTCTTAATGCTTTTAATGCTCATAGCAAGTGTCCAATGATTTGTAATTTCAGTCGGAGCTTGAAAAAAGAAAAATTGAATTTAAAATCTAGGTTGCTTAACTAATAGAGTAATTAGCACTGAAGTGATGTTATTTTATTAGAGGTTGTTGATTTCTTTTAAAGGGAGTCTTGGTTCTTGAGTGACATTGAGAACGGTCTATTCGTGGTGATAGCAGATAGATTGAGGATACTTTTAGGAGTAATCAAAGAGAGTTTCTTAATAACTTGTTCATTTATAGGAAATAAACCAGAAGGCTGATTTAATAAATTAATAAGAGTTCAAATGAACTTGGAAGAGGATGTCGATATTTTAGAAATCTCTCAAACTTATATACTGCTACATGTTCTTAGATATTAATTATTTTAAATTACATTTAAAGAATGAGATTGGTTTTTAATTTTTCTCTTTGAATATGGTCTCCACTTAGTCAGGAGTAGGAGAAGTGATAATTTAAATAAATAATTTTCAAAGTTTAATTTTTCTAGATAAAATGAAGTCGAAGTAGTTGTGGTACTTAACTAAATTAATGACCCAGTCTAGTGGATGATACTTAAACTCGATCAATATTAAATTAAAACTTGACGTTGTACATTAGTAATTTTGTATGGTTGAAAAAATTGCGCAACAATTTTCATTAAAAGAGAATTGCCCTCACAAATCGCACTTTACTAGCGTTGGTGATAACACCTAAAATGTGTTATCTAGTGCCTCTAATCTCGCTCTTTATGATAATTAATGTGCTTAAATATATATATTTGTAGGATCTCGAGCAAATCATGCATTCCCCACGACGCTATTTCCAATAGGCTGAGCAAAAGAAAAGTGTCGCAGCGTTGTCTTGTTGCATTGCAACATTCCGAACTTTGACGAACAATGTGCTGGCGCGAGAGGTGAAGAGCGTTGCTGTTACGCCCCAGGCCAGTATTCGGAATTTAGATTCGGCACTTGATGGCCTTGACATTCCCTATATCTCTCGCAACCTGACTAGATCCTCCTTACGTGTCTTGAATACTTCTAGAAGTAAAAACTATCCCTACAAACTAACCTTGGTCCTTTCAGGTTGTAGGAAATTGCCAAGAGGTCACCCACTATAGGATTGCTCCCAGCTAAGCTGTTGGGTTTTATGTCCTAACACTCGCAGTTTGTAAAAATTAAACATATTCTATTATCAATAAAAGATGTTATTCAAATTTCTTCAATAAAGGTATTGAATCTACTAATTGTATTCATAAAGTCTAAATCCAATAAACTAAGATCCATAGCTATTATATGAATACTTGAGCTTTATGTAGAGACATAGAGATGGATCAAGTTCGAGTTGAAGGAACTCTTATTCAAGAGAACCATTGAGCGGAAGCAAGATCGTTCCAAACCCATTGTGAAAGAATATATCATTTACAAATATACAAGAACAGTTATGCATTATATAGTAAATTACAACATGCTTTTCATTTAAAATGAAAAGGAATCGAGTGACATACCTTTGAAGAACTCTTCTTCATGTATTCCCTCGATCTACACTAGTCATGCGTCCCAACAAACTCGATCATGAGCACGAATGCAACGAACAACCAGTGAATTCACGAACTGTCAAATCCTCTAACCCAATCGAGTCAGACTCGATCCTCGACCCTCGAACAGCAACCATCGACACTACCACTCGGTTGCCTTGGTATTCTCAGAGTGAGAATCCAGGAGGTGTGCGTTTTGTGTGAATTTGGTAGAGGGAAGGAGGAAGTATACGATTGAGTAAGTGGGAGAAAGGCTTAGTCTATCATACACACACTGGGTACTCAATCGTCTAGTAACGAGGAGCAATCATCTAGTAAACTCGCTCGTCGTTTACTCTCACAAATGACTATCGTATAGATCTCTCTTTTCACTCGATCGATTGTGATGCGCTAATTCGAATAATAAAAAATGAAAACTCTTTTCACTTTTTATTCTTCAGTTATTAAAACTGATAAATAACTTCCCACTTCACACACGGTTAAAAGAGAAACCAATCTCATAATTGTTTTTTTTATTATAAATAAATATAATAACTAATTTATCATATTATATTTATAACTTATAGTTTTAATATCACATCATATGTAATATTTAAACCATAGTTCTTTTCTCCTTTACTTAATATAAATCATATTTATATTAATTCCTCCAATTAATGTATCTAATACATCAAATCAATTATATCACATATAATTGAATAATTTAATTATATCATATATAATCAAATTCCCTCTTGTTAATTTGAACATTTCAAACAAACCCAAAAACTGATTTTCAACTTGAATCCATTGAGCTACCAAAGGGACCTTATGGACTTGTAGTTTGAAGCTCCAATGGTATGTGAATAACTGACTAAACTCTTTAATCATGATATCCACCATCCGTTAACTGTAGAGCACTCCACTAAAGATCAACAGTTGTACTCTACGCACTACAGATATATTTATGTGTCCATTGGATATAACCAATCCATAGTATGATAATCCTTCACAGATCGCTCGTAAGTACAATTGGGCCAATTTACTGTTTTGCCTCTGTAGTTACATCTAACTCCTTAAGTACCACTGAATCCTCTAATGAACAATACATCATAGTCCTACTATGAGTGAACACTTCTCGAGCCATAAGAAAGTGTGTGGCACCACATTGTTCAAGCCCCAGAATCAGCCCTTAAGGGAGTAATCTATCTACTTACCCCTGTTTCTGGGAATAAGTAAATTTCGTCTTGTGTAGTTGAGTTCCCAGCTCCATAATCAGATGAATCCCCAAAGTGGTAGGTTTGAGTTGATGATCTGACCACTCTTAGCCATGCAAATCAAAGGACTGCCCTCATAGGCAGGAATTCTCAACTCACTTAGGATTAAGGTCATGTTACCTATGATCATCCTAGTGAAATGAAAATCTCTGTCATGAACGACGTTATATAACGAGACTAAACATTTTGTGGCCCGGTCTTATACAAACTCCTTTGTATAGGATACCACAACTCGCATGTCTCCATATGAATGATCAGGATCAAACCATTTGTAGCACTTTACAACACTTGTAACATCTACAAAGTGAGTCATGTCCGTAGTGTCACCAGGATAAGGTTTCCTTCCTATATCCATATACTACAGACCATTTAGGTTATCATTTAAAGCATAAGCTACTTGTATGTCTCCACATACATGCTTAAGTTACAACGATAACCAGGGATCTTAGTTTATTGGTTTGTGGTTAATGCAACTAAAATATCTCATATTTCAGATACAATAGTGAAGAAAATATCTCATATTATTACATCACAAATGTTTGTTCATACACGTGCTTACAAACTACATAACCTTACAATATTTAAGGCATCAACCCCAACACGAGTAAATAGCCAAAACGGTCTATAGTATATGATTAAGATTAGGTACCTTTTTCTGGTAACACTATTGGATGCAGCCTACTCTGTAGCTGTACAAATTGTTGTAAAGATACTACAAACGAAGTGATCCAGATTCATTTATGCATTGACATGAGGAGTGAGGGTGTCCTATGCAATGAGTTTGCATAAGATCGGACCAAGAAATAAGTCACTCTTTTTATAATGCTATTTACTGTTTAAGACTAACTATTTCGCTTAGATGATCTAGGTAACTCGATCTTAATCCTGAGGTAACTATGAACTCCTGTTTATTCGAGGTTATCCTTAGATTTGCATGGGTGAGGGTTGGCTCAACAGTGCCGGCTAATAAGCCTCCCATTTCAGGGGTAAGACCGGGTATATTGCTGGGGAATAGGATGCAAGACAGAATTCACACCTATCCGATTTAGGGATAGGAGAAAGGTTGTTCTCTTAAGTACTAAATCCATGTTTTGAACAAGGGGCCCTACCCTCTCACTGGCCTGAGAGGGATCCAGTTTAGTGATTAGATCATAAACTAATTGTTCATTAGAGGATTAGTAGAAACTTAAGGAACAAGACGTAATAGCGGGGGTAAAACAACATTTTGACCCAGTCATTATTACGAACAACTTGTGAAGGGTCGACTTACTAGTTATGGTTAAATCATGTGGACACAAATATATCTACAACGAGGAGGGTGCAACTATTGAGCTATAGTAGTGTGACTTGATAGTTAACAAATACTGATTAATTTGGTCTAAAGAGATTTAACCAATTAATCTTAATCGTTGGAGCTCATGATCTGTCGGTCCATAAGGTCCATCTACTAGCTCGTAAAACATGAACACCTTGAATTATTAAATTGAGTGAATTTGGAATGATATCAATTTGAAATGTTCAAATTGAATTGAGGTTTTGAATTTGGATGAGTTCAAATTCAAATTAGAGTTTGTACAAATTATATTTGATATAATTATTTAAACGTTAATTAAACAAATTTAGAGAGTTTATAATATTTAAATATTGATTACATTAATTGCATGAATAGGATTCATGTTTGAAATTTAATATGTGATAATTTGATATTTGATATTAAATTAATTAATTAATTAAATATGTTTAATTAATTAAAATTCAATTTAATTTCCAATTTTAAATTAAATTTAAGAAGTTGAATTTTGATATTTGATTAATTATGAATTAACTAAATCAATTTTTTTTATTATTTTTAAATTAATTGATTATTGAAATAAAAAATTGGAAAAACTAGATTATATGGGTTTTGCCCACAAACACCTTGAGAATGAGGTGTTCTTCCTACAAGCATACACAAATCCCACTTGAATTGAGAAGTAGGTGTTGGCTATTTGATGGTTGAGGAATGCTTGCATGCTGAAGAAATATAAAACTCTCAATTTTGAAGAAGAAAATTAGTGGTTCTTAAGCTTAAAAGAGTTTCTGCTATTTTCATATTCTTCCCCACAAGAACCCTCAATATCCTTCACCAAATTCACTCAAATTCGGGTTCCACAACTCAAATTCAAGGCTAAGAATAGTAGAGAAGATCTTTTGGTGGTTCAATGTCGATTTGGAGCTGATATGGAGTGAAGAGCAGCTTGGATTCATGAGAAATCATCAAAGGTATGTTCTTCTTGAAACCCTCTTTTGAATTTATGAAATAACATACTTTAGAACTCAAATTAAATATAATTAGAGTGCTTATTGATTTTTTTTGCTTCAGTTGCTTGCTTGTGTATTCCATCATAAGCATGCTTAACTTTGGAGTTCCTATGATTGAGCTACCGAAAAGGAAGGTACACCTTATTGGCATATATAGTAACTTTCAATTCTTTTACACCTTTCTTAACCTTAATTTCATGTCCTTATGATCCCTCTCATTCAGATGTGATCTCGGTTCAGTCATGTACCCCTCATAAACTCAAGTCGTTACTGTTGGGGTCGCTGCCCTAAACTCTCGTAGGGTCATGTAGTTTGTAAACACCTGTATGAACAAACGATTGTGATGTAATAATATGAGATATTTTCTTCACTGTTGTCTATGAAGAGATATTTTATTTGCATTTATCACAAACCAATAAACTAAGATTCCTGGTTGTCATTATAACTTAAGTATGTATGTGGACACATACAAGTGGATCATGCCATAAGTGATAACCTAAATAGTCTGTAGTATATGGATATAGAAGATAAACCTTATCCTGGCGACACTACGATACGACCCGCTTTGTAGATAGTTACAAGTGTTGTGATGTTTTATAGATGGTCTAATCCTAATCATTCATGTGTAGATATGCGAGCGGGGTGTCCTATACAAAGGAGTTTGTATAAGATTGGACCACGAAGTGTTTAGTCTTGTTATATAATGTCGTTCATGACAGAAACTTTCATTTCACTAGGATGACCATAGGTAACATGACCTTAATCCTGAGTGAGTTGAGAACTCCTGTCTATGAGAGCGGTCCTTTGATTTGCATGGGTGCGAGTGGCCAGATTTCCGATTCAAACCTACCACTTTGGGGATTCATCTGATTGGGGGAGCTGGGAACTCAGTTACACAAGATGGAATTCACTCCTTCTCCGAAGCAGGGGTAAGTAAATAGATTACTCCCTTAAAGGCTGATTTCGGGACTTGAACGATGTGGCACCACACATCTTCTCATGGACTGAGAGGTGTCCACTCATAATGGGACTATGATGTATTGTTCATTAGAGGGATCAATGGTACTTAAGAAGTTAGTTTTAACTACAGGGGCAAAACGATAAATTGGTCTAGTTGTACTTACGAGCATCTATGAAAGGTTATCGTACTGTTGACTGGTTATATCCGATGGAAACAGAAGTATATTTGTGGTGAGAAGTATGCAGGTATCGGTCTTTAATGGAGTGCCCGACAGTTAACAAATGGTGGATCTCGTGACTAAAGAGCTTAGTCAGCTATTCACATACCGTTGGAGCTTCAAACTACAGGTCCATAAGGTCTCTCTGGTAGCTCAATGGATTCAAGTTGAGAATCAGTTTTTGGGTCAATTTGAAGTGTTCAAATAGACAAGAGGGAGTTTGATTATATAAGAGTGGTGGTGTCCGAGAGGTTACTTGTTTGTGGAGAAGATTGTTCATGATTGACCAGATGATTGACTAGACGATCGTAGAGACAGTGAGAGGTTGATGGTCCAAGTCTTCACGAGAGTGAGAGGTCTTTAGAAAAAGGTATGTTTCTCATTCCTTTTTTATTTATTTTCTATAGCATAGCGTAATTTGTTAGAAAATGCATAACTAGTATGTGTGTTTGTGAATGCTTGTAATTCTGTCATAATGAATTTTCATCGATCGTGCTTCCGCTCATGGGTTCTCTTTGATAAGAGTTCCTTCAATTGGTATCAGAGTCAGGTTAGCATAATTCTATACTCGTTTCCAGATAGCTTCCTGTACTTTGTTAGTAATGCTATACTGAACAAAGTAGACTATACCCTTACAACTCTCCTTAGCGAGTTACAGGCATTCCAATCCTTGCTGAAAAGTAAAGAGAAAAAAGTTGGTGAGGCAAATTTTGCTTCATCATCAATGAAGTTCCATAGGGGTTCGACCTCAAGGACTAAGTCTACACCTTATACTTCTAACACTTCCAAATGAAAGAAAAAGAATGCTAACCTACAGCTTGTCGTTCAGCGGGGAAGGCGACCAACGCTGGTTGACAAAGGAAAGTGTTTCCATTGCCACTTGGGGTGTACATGGGTTGGGTTGGGTTGTCGAGTTATAACTTGTTTTTTTTTTCTTTTTAATTAAAAATATGTAAATTTATATACAACACATGAATAATAACTAAAATCTCATAAAATTCAAATGCTAAATACCAATATCTAAGATATTTATTGCAAACTTCAAATTAAGACAAATATCATAACAATTTTAAAAACTATATATTTAAAATTCATAAATTAATCAATACAAAGTCATCAAATTTTAAACAAAGAGAAATATATATAGTATATTTTATTTATATATATAAAACTCGGGTTGAGTTGGGTCAACCCTAAATTTTTTTTAGCTAACCCACGACCCAACCCAACCTAAAAACAAAATTCCCAACTCAACCCTTATATTTTGGGTTAGGTAGTCCAGGTTGTTCGGTATGTCGGGTTACTTGCAACCAGGATGGGCACTGGAAGCAGAATTGTCCTCGCTGAATAAAGGAGAAGAAGAAGGCTAAGGCCAAGGCAAAATAAGGTAAACATGATTTACTAGTTTTGGAAACTTGTTTAATGGAGAATGATGATTCTGCTTGAATTATTGACTCTGGGGCCACTAATCATGTTTGTTCTTCTTTTCAGGGGATTAGATCCTAGCGGCAGCTTGAGGCTGGAGAGATGACGATGCGAGTAGGCACCAGGCACGTCAGTTCAGCTGTGGCAGTGGGAGGACTTCAATTGACTTTACAGAAAAAATTTATCATTTTGAATGATATGTATGTAGTTCCCGAGTTAAAGCGGAACTTAATTTCTATAAAGTGTCCGATTGAACATAAATATACTTTTCACTTCAAATTGAATAAAGTGTTTATTCTTAAAGATAATGTTGAGATTTGTTCAGCAAAACTGGAAAATAATTTGTATGTGCTAAGGCCATTAGCAACAAATTCCCTCCATAACACAGAGATGTCTAAAATTGTCGTAACTCAAAATAAACGACTTAAGGTTTCTAAAAAAAATGCTCAACTTTGGTACCTTCGATTAGGGCACATCAATCTCAATAGGATTGAGAGGTTGGTGAAGAATGAACTTCTAAGCGAGTTAGAGGAAAATTATTTACCTGTGTGCGAGTCATACCTTAAAGGCAAGATGACTAAAAGACCTTTTACTGGAAAAGGTTATCAAGCCAAAGAGCCTTTAGAGTTAGTGCATTCGGACCTTTGTGGTCCGATGAATGTGCGAGTCAGGGGAGGCTATGAGTATTTCATCACTTTTACTGATGATTACTCTAGGTATGGCTATAAAGCACAGACACAGATACAGTTATACGATACAGATACGATCGGATACGGCGATTCGTCAATTTCTAAAAACTAAGACACGGATATGTCTAAGGATATGCCCTTTTTTTAATATATATATTTCTAAAAAACGAGAATATTGATACATTGAAGATGGCACAAAATAGAATACAAACACTGAAATACAATACAAAAAAAGCAACATCTAAGATGTTGAAGTACAATAGTTAATAAAATACAATAGAAAAGTTGCAAATAGATTGCAAATAGATCTCAAGATGGATGTTGACCAGGATGAATGGGTCAAAGCCATGGATCTCAAGATGGAGTCTATATACTTTAACTCATTATGGGATTTTGTAGATCAACCTGATGGGTTCAAACCTATAGGTTGCAAATAGATCTACAAGAGGAAACGGGTTGCCGATGGGAAGGTGCAAACCTTCAAGGCTAGACTTGTAGCAAAGGGTTATACCCAAGTGGAGGGAGTCAACTATGAGAAGACTTTCTTGCTTATTGCCATGTTAAATTCTATTTGTATCCTCCTATCCATTGCCTCATATTATGACTATGAGATATAACAAATGGACGTCAAGTCTGCTTTTCTGAATGGTAATCTTAAGGAGACCATTTATATGGTGCAGCCCTAGGAATTCATAGCCCAAGGTCAAGAGCAAAAGGATTGCAAACTGAATCGGTCCATTTATGGGCTGAAACAGGCGTCTCGATCTTGGAGCATTCGGTTTGATACTGCGATCAAATCGTACGGCTTTAACTAGTATGTTGATGAGCCTTGTGTCAACAAAAAAAATCATCAACAGTTCAGTAGTTTTCCTAGTGTTGTATGTAGACGATATTTTACTCATTGGGAATGATGTAGGTTTACTGACATCAGTTAAGTACTGGCTAGCGACCCAATTCCAAATGAAAGATTTGGGAGAGGCTCAATTTGTTCTTGGTATTCAGATCTTTTGGGATCGAAAGAACAAAGTGCTAGCGTTGTCTCAGGCATCGTACAATGACAAGATGTTGCTCAAGTACTCGATGCAGAACTCCAAAAGGGGTCTACTGCCTTTTAGGCATAAAGCTACATTGTCTAAGGAAATGTGTCCTAAGACACCTCAAGAGTTGATGAGATGAGACGGGTCCTCTATGCATCTATCGTTGGCAGTTTTATGTATGTGATGTTGTGTACTAGACTGGACATCTCTACGCTGTGGAGATATCTGTTTAATCCAGGACAAGGTCACTGGACCGCCGTAAAAAAATATCCACAAATATCTTCGGAGAACGAGGGACTACATGCTCGTGTATGGATCTAAGGATTTAATCCTTACTGGATACACGGACTATGACTTTCAGACTGATAAGGATTCTTGAAAATCCACTTAAGACTCAGTGTTCACTCTTAACGAAAGAGTTGTAGTTTGGCGAAGCACTAAGCACGGATGCATCACTGACTCCACGATAGAGGCCGAGTATGTAGCAGCTTGTGAAGCTGCTAAGAAGGTCGTTTGGCTCAAAAAGTTCTAGATTGATCTGGAAGTTATTCCAAACATCTCTAGGCCCATCACGCTTTATTGTGCTAATTGTGGTGTTGTGGCGAACTCCAGGAGGCCCAGGAGTCACAAGCGCGATAAACATATAGAGCATAAGTATCATCTCATCTTCGAGATAGTTCATCGAGGGGATGTAATAGTCACGAAGATCGCTTCGGAGCACAACGTTGCTAACCCGTTTACGAAGGCTCGCACGACTACAGTTTTATAGGGTTACCTATAGAGCATGGGTCTACGGGACCGCCCGCGGCTGGATTAAGGTAAGTGGGAGATTTTGGTACTAGGCCTTAGTGCCCTAGTTTATTGTTTTGTACTTGTTTTTATCTTGTACACCCACTCGCTTTAGGATAAGTGGAAGATTGTTGGGGTTAATGCCCTAAACTCTCGTAGGGTTTTGTAGTTTGTAAACACCTATATGAACAAACGTTTGTGATGTAATAATATAAGATATTTTCTTCTCTGTTATCTATGAAATATGAGATATTATAGTTGCATTTACCACAAACCAATAAACTAAGATCCATGGTTGTCGTTGTAACTTAAGCATGTATGTGGAGACATACAAATGGATCATGCCTTAAGTGATGACCTAAATTGTCTGTAGTATATGAATATAGGAGGGAAACCTTATCCTGGTGACACTACGGATACGACCCGCTTTGTAGATAGTTACAAGTGTTGTGACATGCTACAGATGGTCTGATCCCGATCATTCATGTGAAGACATACGAGTGAGGGTATTCTATACAAAGGAGTTTGTATAAGACCAGACCACGAAGTGTTTAGTCTCGTTATATAACGTTGTTCATGACAGAGACTTTCATTTCACTAGGATAACCATAGGTAACATGACCTTAATCCTGAGTTAGTTGGGAACTCCTACCTATGAGGGTGGTTCTTTGATTTGCATGGTGCGAGTGGCCAGATTGTCGACTCAAACCTACCACTTTGGGATTCGTCTGATTGGGGAGCTGGGAACTCAAATACACAAGATGGAATTCACTCCTTCTCCGAAGCAGGGGTAAGTAGATAGATTACTTTCTTAAAGGCTGATTTCGTGGCTTGAATGATGTGGCGCCACACACCTTCTCATAGCCCGAGAGGTATCCATTCATAGTGGGGCTATGATGTATTATTCATTAGAGAGATTAGTGGTACTTAAAGAGTTAGATGTAACTACAAGAGAAAAATGGGAAATTGGCTCAGCTATACTTACGAGCATCTGTGAAGGGTTATCGTACTATTGACTGGTTATATCCGATGGACACAGAAATATATCTGTGGTGAGAAGAGTGCAGGTGTCAGTCTTTAATGGAGTGTCTAACAGTTAACAGATGGTGGATCTCGTGACTAAAGAGTTTAGTCAACTATTCACGTATCGTTGGAGCTTCAAACTACTGGTCCATAAGGTCCCCTTGGTAGCTTAATGGATTCAAGTTAAGAATCAGTTTTTTGGGTCAGTTTGAAGTGTTCAAATTGACATGAGGGAGTTTGATCATATATGATATGATTAAACTGGTTCAATTATATATGATATAATTGATATGATGTAAGAGATACATTAATTGGAGGAATATGATATAAATATGATTTATATTTAGTAAAGGAGAAAAGGACAATGGTTTAAATGTTACATATGATGTGATATTAAAACTATAGGTTATAAATATAATATGATAAGTTAGTTATTATATTTATTCATAATTAAAACAATTATACGATAATTGTAGGCGGTTTCTCCTTTAACCGTGCGTGAAGTGGGAGGTTATGTTCAGTTTTTATAACTGAAGGATAAAATGAAAAATGTTTTCATTTTGTAATGGTCTAATAAGTATATGGATGAAATTGGGTATCTCATCCTGGTAACATATTGGATGCGGCCCACTCTGTAGTTGTTACAAGGAGTTGTAAAGTGCTACAAATGATGTGATCCACAAATCATTCATGTTGAGACATGTGAGTGGGGGCATCCTATGCAATGAGTTTGCATATAGATTGGACCATAAAATAGTCACTTTTCTTTATAACGACTGTTTACAGTTAAGTAACCTAGGTTAACTCGATCTTAATCCTGAGCTAGCTATGAACTCCTGTTTGTTTGGGATTATCCTTTGATCTGCATGAATGAGAGTAGTCCAATAGCATTGCTCAATAAGCCTTCCATTTTAGGGATAAGTCCGGATGAATAGCTGGGGACATAGCTCTACAAGATGGAATCCACTCCTACCCAATTTTAGGGTTAGTAGATAGGTTGTTCTCTTAAGTACTGATTCCATGTCTTAAACAATCAGGGCCCCACTTTCTCATGATAGAGAAAGGACTTGATTCATAGGTATTATGAATAAAAAAATTATTCATAAGAGGGTCAGTAGGAACTTAAGGAACAAGATGTATTCACAAGGGTAAAACGGTGATCTTGACCCAATTGTGATTAAGAACAACCCATGAAGGATCGACTTACTGATTATGGTTATATCAAGTGGACATAATATATCTACAGTGAGGGGAGTTCAACTATAGTGACCCATTAGTTAACGAATGGGAGTTAATTCGGTATAATGAGTTTAGCCAATTAATCTCGGATCGTTGGAGCCCATGATCTGTAGGTCCGCAAGGTCCCCCTACTAGCTCGTAAATGGATAACCTTTAGAGTAGCATGATATGTTAATTTGAAATGTTCAAATTAGAATTAAACGGAAAATGATAATTTATATTTAAATATGATTTAAATATATGAAGGTGGATTTGTGTAAAAATTAATTTAATATTTGAATGATTATTAATTAAATTAATTAATTATTTAAATTAATTAGAATTATTTAAATGATTATTTATTAATTTTATTAGAAAATTAATTTATGAAATTAATTTTATAAAATAAATAATATTTTCAGTTTTAAAATCAAATTGATTTTGAAATCATTTATTGATGAAAATAAAAAAATTGGAAAATTGCCCAAAATGGAAAAATGGGTTTTTCCATTACCATCTTCAACTAGCTCACTAAAAAACCATTCACATTTTCTTCAATTACTCCAGCATGAGCTGCATCTCATGCAGCCATCTTCTTTACATGTTCACCTACAATAAATAAAGAAGATTGGAGTGGAATTCAGGCATGCATTCAAAAAGGTTTTTGAGAAAAATTTGTGCTGAAGAAAGAGTTCTTCAAACAAACTGATGTAGTGAGCTTCTTCCAAGTTTTCCGTTCGTTCACGTCGTTCTTGAGTCCCAAAACTCATTCTAAAGCTCCAAGAAGATAGTGGGGAAGATCTTGAGGTGGTTCACAACAAGTTTTAGAGAAGATAACTGATGACATGCAAAAATGAATGTCATCTTAGGCCTTTTACTTAGAATTATGAGAGCTGTTAAGCAGAATATGCGACAATTATGTAAGGAATTCATGAGAAATTGAGCTTGCAGCATTCAACATTAAGAATCTCAGCTAACCCAATATTATGCGTTCAATGTTCTATTTTTGTAGCTAACGCAGGAAGTGGACGCAAACGCGGAAACCGAACCACCGCATAGACGACCGCATGCAGAGAAACTCTCCATCGCAAAGGCGAACGCGTTCGATCAACGCATGGATGTTGCGGTAATCAGCCGCATGCATCCATCGCATAGGAGTTGCGCTCGTCAAGCGATTGCGGTCATTATGTAGAGTTACGGTATTAAGTGAATGCGGTTACTACATGATTGCGGCTACACGATAACGCATGGTAAAGGGATCAACGTAAGGTTGGTGGAATGAACGCATCAACGCATCTACCTCGAGAAAGTCAAAAGATGATGTTGACATTTTACCTACCACGACGTTGGCAGCAGAGGTTCAGTAAGGACTAAACGCATCAAATTTCAGAATCAGAGCAGTCCATTAATGCTGTAGGCGATCTAGACTCTATATAAAGAAGCCGATAAACAGAAATTCAAGTTATCCAAGGTTTTCGCCTGAGGTTCGCCTAGGGCGGATCCTTGTGATCCAGACATGCGTGGAAAGATGCATGAGAGTTCTTCACCTCCTTCATCCATTCCGAGTGACGACGGAGCCTTCTACCGGAGCTAGATCTCGAGAGAGTCAGCTCCACCGCCCATCTATGGCACCACCACCAGCCTTGACGCACATCCGCTGGAAGCAAGTCTTTGCTTCCAGCCCATCATTTCATTTTCCCTTCTTTTTCTTATATTGTATTGTACTACATTTTGGGATTAAGGAATTAATACATTTTGTGTCCAATACATTTCTATATTTCCTTCGACTCCATCTCCATCTTCTTTACTTAGCATCTTTAACCTTCTTTGCATTACTTAGTGAGATTGCTTGAGTATCGCATACTTAGTCATGTGGATTAGGGATATGAAGCATGTAGCAAACCACCGAGAGGTGTGCATTGCGTAAGTGTGTGAGTAAACCTTATTTGCTTAGTGTGAAGATGTAGCAACGCCTGTCTATAGGCCAACGCAATGCTTTGTCTATGAGTAAATCAGCAATAACCAACTGCCCGCGAGGGTAAGTGGTTGGTCGCATTAAGCAATGTATGCATTATTCATTAGAGATAGGAATAATCTTATGTCAGCAAAGTTCATGCGGTTACCTTGTCTATGAGCGCTTCATTCATCATTTAGGCATACTCTAGAGAGTAGTCTAAAATCTAAATCTAAGACTCGAGAGAGCGGATTGAAACGCATAGGCAAGAATGGGGAACTTAAAAATAAGCTCCGTTTGTTATCACATAGCGTATGCACCCTACGGATAGGATATTGCATGCATCCAAGAAGTAGGATATGGTGGTTGTATGCGGTCATCTTGACACTTATGCATCCCCACCGCATACGTCCTAGAGTTAGGCTCAAGTGTGTGTAACATGATTGCATGTCTTGCATTGACTAAGGTTGCCCTTGCGGTCACTCTTAAGTATTGCAATGAAAACATCTCTGCATTTTATCTATTTTTTCCATTCATTTGTTTCATGTCAAGAGTTGTCGTGTCTCTACCTCTCATTCATATTCTTACTGCATTGTCTATTAGCTAGGAGTAGGAGTAGTGTTAGTATAGAATCCACCCTTCCATTTTTTTATTCAACAGCCGCATGCACATTACCGTATTCAATCAGCTACAAGTCCCTGAGTTCGACCTCGAATCACCCGAGAAACTTGCGTTTGCGTTATACTTGGCGTGAGCGCAAGAAAACTTGTGACAGGATGCATGGTCATCGCATACATTTATTAACGCACAGTCATTCCAACGCATGACCATCGACGCATGACTATCAACGCATACCTTAAGAACATGCATTGCATATTGCGTCTAAGGGTTTTTAGTTGTCGAGTAAATTGACATCTAATTTTCCCATCATCAACAACTGCTGAGGATCAAGATCTTAAAGAGTTCTACAAAGGTATAACTTCAAACCCTCTTATATTAGATAAGCGTGCTTTAGTTTCTGCCAAAATTAATGAACTAGAATGCTTATTGATCCTTGTTATTTCCGCTGCATGCTATTATACTCTTACAGATAACCTTCTGAGCAAGAGACTAAAGGATCATGTAAGCGTGTTTGACTAACAGATCATGTAAAGTTTTACTAAACGATCGCGTAGCAAGCGAGATTCTCTAAACGATCATGTAAACAACCAAGCCTGTTTTTTCTAAACGATCGTGTACCTACTGAGTCTTACTAAACGATCAAGTACAAAGTCTATACAATAGACAGTATACTTTCCCACTGTTGGGGTTTATGCCCTAAAGTCTCGTATCCTATAGTTTGTAAACAATTTGTACGAACGCTTGTGTTGTATAGTATATGATATTTACTTCACATCTTATTTTTTCTCAGTTGTATGTTTTATTTGCTTTACCACAAACCAATAAACATAAAATCCTTGGTTATTTGTATGTAACTTAAGCATGTACGTGGTGACATATAAGTGGATCATGTATTAAGTGATAACCAAAATGGTCTGTAATATATGGATATAAGAGGGAAAACTTGTCCTGGTAATGCAATGGATGCGACCCGCTTTGTGGAATGGTCATAAGTATTGTGACTTGTCACAGATGGTCTGATTTTGACCATTAATGTAGGGGACATGCGAGCGGGGGCGTCCTATACAAAGAGTTTGTATAAGACCTGACCACGAAGTGTTAACATCTCATTATATAACATCGTTCATGAAAAAAACTTCACTTCACTATGATGACCATAGGTAATATGACCTCAATCCTGAGTAAGTTGGGAACTTCTGTCATTGAGAGCGAACCTTTGATTTGTATGGATGCGAGTGGTCAGGTCGTCGATTCAAACCTACTATTTTGGGGATTTGTCTGATTTGGGAGTTCGGAACTCAGCTACACAAGATGGAATTCACTCATTCCCCGAAGCAGGGACAAATAGATAGATAGCTTTCTTAAGGGCTGATTCCAGGGCTTGAACAATGTGGCACCACACACCTTCTCTTGGGCCGAAAGGTGTTCACACATAGTTGGACTATGTTGTACTGTTCATTAGAGGAATCCGTGGTACTTAAGGAGTGAGATGTAACTACAGGAGCAAAATGGTAAATTGGCTCAGCTGTATTTATGAGCATCTATGAAGAGTCATCGTACTCATGATTGGTTATATCCGATAGACACAGAAATATATTTGTGGTAAGAATAGTTCAGTTGTTGATCTTTAGTGGAATATCTGGCAGTTAACGGATGGTGAATCTCTTGGCTAAAGAGTTTAGTCAGCTATTCATGTACCGTTGGAGCTTCGAGCCACAAGTCCATAAGGTCCCTTAGGTAGCTTGGATAAAGTCGAGAATCGGTTTTTGGGTCAGTTTGAAATGTTCAAATTGATAAGAGGGAGTTTGATTATATATGATGTAATTGAACTGGTTAATTATATATGATATAATTGACTAAATGTATGAGATACATTATTTTGGAGGAAATTAGATATAAATATGATTTATATCAAGTGGAGGAGAAATTACTATAGTAGATATATGATATCAAACTATAGGGTAAGAATATGATATCAATATTCGGTTATTGTAACTGAAGAATAAAATGAAAATTTGTTTCATTTTGCAAAGAGTTCGAAAAAAATCGCAAACAGTGTGAAAACATTTTGATCGCTTAGCTGAGAGCCTATACGATAGAGCTTATCGCTACAATCGCACACCCCGCGTCTAACGATCGCACGTTTTTCTCTAAATGATTGCTTAACTTTTCTAAACGATCGCCTAGCGTGCCATGTTTTCTAAACGATCATTTACCTATTACTAGACGATTGCTTAGTAAAACCTACACAATCGTGTAGCTTTATCTAAACAATAAGCATGCCCGCTATACGATAACCTTCTCTCCCACTTGCTTATCGTCTACACGATCAGCCCGTTCCTTCTATCTCTACCAAATTCAACAAAGACCACGCTTTGGATTCTCACTCTGAGAATACCAAGGGCTCTAAGTGGTGGTGTCGTCCCCGCTCCTGTCTGCTCATGCTTGTTCGTGTTGCTGTCGTTTGTGTAGACGATCGTGCTGCCGTAGCCGACTGCTTTGCTAGGGTATAAAAAACGTAGAGGTTGCTTCCATTGCATTGAGTTCGAAGTGAAGAGAGTCTTCAACTGGTATGTAAACTCAATCCCTTGTATTTTATTTATCAAAGCATGTCGTTAGTTAGTGTTAAATCGCATAAATGTGTATTAGAATGTGTGTGTGGTATTTCGGTCACAATGAAATTAGAAAGATCTGAACGCGCTCATGGATGTTCGTCGTTAAGAGATCCTTCAATTGGTATCAGAGCCAGGTTCTGATATTCCAATTTCATTGTTGCAACAAATTGCATATACATTCTTGGTGGGTGCATATCTGCTTTGTTTAACTGTTAAATTGTTGTGGATGTGCGGATTAATGGAGTTTTCTTGGATGTTAGCCTTAGTTTGATTTAATTCGTTTACATTTTCGGTTGATTGTAAAGGCCTCTGCATTTTTGGGCATTATTAATCGTAATCGAGTCTGTAATTCAAAGTCAATTTGAGTATTGAGTCGTTCGTGAAGAAGATCGGAGCAAGGGTTGTTGTTCTTCGAGGAAAAAGACGATCAAGGGCTAATCAGGTCGTGTAGACAATGAGCTAAGCGATCGCTGAGTATTAGATGCTCGCGTATCATTTAACGCACATGCGTATTAGATGATCGTTTAGCTCAGCAAGCTTGATCGCTTAGTAACTGACTAAACGATCACTTAACAACGCACGGTAAATCGTTTACCTTTTGCCATGTTAAGCGATCGCCTAGACGATCAGGCTTCGTAGCCTCGTCGTCATCTAAGCGATCATTTAGCTTTTGCGCCTATCGTTTAGTGTGCGCTGAGCGATCGTTTATCTTCGGCGTTTACTAAACGATGGAGTTCTCCTGGCGGTTCAAGACTCGGTTCGCCTGTGAACTGGTTTGCTCGTGGAAAATGTAATAGATAGGGTTATTTCATTCCAGTTTTTTTTAAGGTTCATCCGGGTCCATTAATTCTTGGTTTATTACATGCGATGTATGGTTCTTTATATGTCATATGGTATGCACATATAGTAAATCCCACCCTAGGTTATGCATTGGTCATGCATCATTTCTTTATCGTAATCGTTATAATTTTGAGAAGCATGATTTAATTATGTAAGAGCATGCTCATGCACCATATAATATAAGAGTTATATTTATGCATTCATAAGAAGCATTGACATGCATCATCTTTATATTATAATTGTTATAGTATAAGGGAGAATGGAAAGCATATTTGCTTGGTTATTACGTATATATATAAAAGTCATATATAGTAATGACCGGACATTGCATGAAGCATGACACATAGGTTACTTTATAAATGTTATAAACACCTAGTTGTGCGCGATGTTTTTTAGTTGTTTCTTTTTAAAGGTTAAAGAGAAATTAGAACTACAAGCAATAAGAAAGAATTGCATGCTCACTTAGATTTAATTCATGTTTCAAAATGTTTAAAACTTGGATCACACAGACCTAAGATCACGGTTCTAATATGATTAGCAATCCTAAGGCTTTAATCTTTTAATCAGTTTAATAGGATTAAATTGACTAATAAAAGGTTAAAGTGTAGTAAATCTATCTATAAGAGACCTTTTGTCTAAGGTGGGTTCTGTCTAGGCTAGAGTATTTAAGGTGACGGAAACGTAACACTCCTACTTGGGAATTTACCTGGAAAGGTGAATTAGATAGATTTGATGCATGCATGCAAGTTAAGAATAGTCCATTAAAGTGTTTAAATGAGACTACTCGAACTTGTTCATATTCATAGACAAAAGTTGTTTATGAGCGGACTTTAAAAAGATGACTTGGACTAAAATCAGTAGTCGGATTGTCTAGATTAATAAACCCCTAGGAAGAACATTCAGTGGGAGGTACTTGAAGCATATGATGCTTCATTTAAACCTTTCACGTTTCTTCTATATAGTCCACACCGTGAGATCTACCCTCGGCCTCGAGACACCCTTGGAATGTCCCCCTAACGAATGGTGTTTGGGTAGGTCAATATCAAGGTGGATGGAGAGAGTGTTCATAACAAGTGGGAGCGGGAAGTGTAACAACATATCCCTCAGTCTCCCTCGTTGGATTGAATAAAGTTATTGCGCATCGCCTTGAGGCACCCTGGGGTGTCCCCCTAAAGGACGACAGTTTTGCGCGTTTATTTATTTGATCTTCTGTAAGAGGATAAGGTTACTTAGTCTCTTGTTCTAATCTGCTTCTTCCCTACGGTGGGATCATTAGGGCGGGACTCTGGCACCGAAAATGAGAGGTTTTACACAGAATTGTTAAAGGTTAACAGTTCTAAACCGAATGAATGGTGGCTGTTAGGTTCAGTTCCAAGACTTGGTTCTGTCTAATGGTTGAGAATGTCTCATCCCAACGCAGGGGCATCTGATCACCCCACTCGGGGCGTTTGTCCTGCCTCATTGGGGCATCATTGCAACTTCCCTGGTATTTTCTTTATTTAATTAAAACCATTAAATCATATTTAATAAATAAATAAATTATTAAATTATTAAATATCACATATTTAATTAATTATGCATTTAAATCATATTAAAATACATATCTCACTCATAACCTATAGTTTCAACGTGAATTTTATTCACATAATTAATATTTGAATCTTATTCAAATATCTCTCTCTCTTATATTATAAAGTTTATCTTTTTAAATCTTATTCACAATTAACTTTATATTATAATGCATCCATATATATTATATTGATTGCATCTCATACAATTAATATTCCCTTATTTAATTTGAACTATTCAAATTAATCCAAAACTAAGTAGTTTTTGTTTTAACGTCAGTGAGCAAGCAATGGGACTTAATGGACCCACATATTAGAAGTCCTAGCGATACGAGATTAATTAATTAAACTATTTAATTAAATTAATAAACATTTATTAACTGTGAATCACTCCAATAAAGATCCACAACTGCATTCTTTGCACTGTAGATATATTTCTGTATCCACGGATATAACCATGAACAACTCGTAATTACAGCTGGATCGTATTACCATTTTACCCCTGTAATTATCTCTTACTCCTTAAGTGTTGATTTATATGTCCTAAAACTCGCAGTTTGTAATGTAAAACATATTCTATTATCAATAACGATATTATTGACGTTTATTCAATAAAACTGTTGTTGAATATGTGAATTACACTTGTAAAGACTAAATCCAATAAACTAAAGATCCATGGCTATTATATGAATATGTGAATTTTATGTGGAGACATAAGAGTGGATCAAATTCAGTAAATAGCCAAAATGGTCTATAGTATACGAATAAGGTTAGGTACCTTATTCTAGTAACACTATCGAATGCGACCCACTCTGTAGTTGTTATAATTTGTTGTAAAATACTACAAATGAAGTGATCCTGATTTGTCCATGTATTGACATGAGGAGTGGGGGTGTCCTATGCAATGAGTTTGCATAAGATCGAACAAAAAAAAAAGTCACCCTTACTTTATAACGTTGTTTACTGTTTAAGACTAACTATTTCAAAACGATGACCTAGGTAACTTGACCTTAATCCCAAGCTAACTATAAACTCCTATTTATTTGGGATTATCTTTAGATTTGCATGGGTGAGGGTTGGCTCAACAGCGGGGGCTCAATAAGCCTCCCATTTCAAGGGTAAGACCGGGTAGATAGTTGGGGACATAGGGTACAAGACGGAATTCACTCCTACCCACTTTTAGGGATAGTAGAGAGGTTGTTCCCTTAACTGCTGACTCCGAGTCTTGAACAAGGGCCCCACCCTCTTATTGGCTCAAGAGGGATTCGATTTAGTGATTGGATCACAAACCAATTGTTCATTAGAGGATCAGTGAGACTTAAGGATCAATATGTAATCTCGGGGGTAAAACAACTTTTGACCCAGTCGTTATTACGAACAACCTGTGAAGGGTTGACTTACTAAACACCGACAGTTGCACTCTTCGCACTACAAATATATTTTTGTGTCCATTGGATATAACCAATCAACAGTACGATAACTTTTCACAAATTGCTCGTAAGTACAACTGGAGTTACATCTAACTCCTCAAGTACCACTTTGCCCATGTAGTTACATCTAACTCCTCAAGTACCAATGATCCCTCGAATGAACAATAGATCATAGTCCAACTATGACTAAACCCCTATTAGGTCAGGAGAAGGTGTGGCACCGCATTGTTCAAGACTTGGAATCAACCCTTAAGGGAACAATTTATCTACTTACCCCTACCTCGGGAAAAGAGTGAATTCTATCTTGTGTCGTTGTGTTCCTAGCTCCTAAATTAGACGAATCCTCAAAATGGTAGGCTTGTTGAGTCGGCGATCTGGCCACTCTCACCCCATACAAATCAAATCATCGCCCTCATAGGTAGAAGTTCACAACTCACTCAAGATTCAGGTCATACCTATGGTCATCCTGGTGAAATGTAAGTTTCTATTATGAATGGTGTTATATAATGAGACTAAACATTTTATGGTCTGGTCTTATACAAACTCCTTCGTATAGAATATCATCCCCCCTCCCCCGCGCATGTCTATACATGAATGATCAGGATCATATCATTTGTGACACTTTACAAAAATTGTAACACTTATAAAGCGGGCCATACTCGTAGTGTCACTAGGATAAGGTACCCAACCTTATCCATCTACTACATACCATTTAGGTTATCACCTAAATTTGATCCACTCGTATGTCTCTACATACATGTTTAAGTTACAAAGATAACCTTGGATGTTAGTTTATTGGTTTGTGGTTAATGCAACTAAGATATCATATATTCTATTAAATAAATAATGAGTTTGTTCAACAATGTTTACAAACTATAGAACCCTACGAGATTTAGGGTATCAACCCCAACAGAGTGGACATAATATATCTACAATGGGGGGAGTGCAACTATTGGGCTTTAGTGGAGTGACCTAATAGTTAATGAATGGTGGTTAACTAGGTTAAAGAATTTAGCCAATTAATCTCGGATCGTTGGAGCCCATGATCTGTAGGTCCATGAGGTCTCCCTACTAGCTCATATCGAACTAAACCTCATAACAACGTGAAAAACGAATTTGAAGTGTTCAAATTCGATTTTTGGAGCAAAGCGTTAAATATATACGATATATTTAACCTAATGCTTAATTGTGAATTAAACATAAAGAGAGAGAAAATAAGAGATATTTAAATAAGATTTAAATATCAAGATTATGGATAGAGATTCATAATGATTGGGATTAGTGTTGGATCCAATATTAAATTAAATTAATTATTTAATATTAATTTAATTTTAAAATTGATTATTAGAATTAATTTTGAAATTAAATGAAATTTGTCAAAATTGCATTAAAAGTCAAAATTGTTGACTAGGTAAAAAATGCAATGAAAGTCAAATTATTGACTTTTGAGTTTGAAAGTCAAAAAGTCAAAATTGTTAACTTTGGACTTTGAGAGTCAAACTTTGACCTTTGACTAAGTTAGTGGAAAGATCCAACATTTGTGAGTGAGAAATGCCAACCTTTGCATTGCTAAGTGTTGTCTTCAATTGAAGACACTTACCCCATTAATCCCACTTTGAGTCAGTGCATTTTTTAGTGTCAAATTCTCATCAAACTCAAAGTTGCATGTTTTACATAAAATGGTCTTTGAAAGAAAGAGCTTAATAAATTTTGAACTTCTTGGCCAAGTGGAAATTTATGAGATTATGTGATAATCTCATAATTTTTTCTCCCAAATACTTAGCTTTTTCCTCTCCAAATTAGCAACTCATCGAATCCCACCATCTCGTTCTAAGGCTGGAGAATAGTCGGAAAGACCCTCATGGTGGTCTACGAACCGTTCGTGAGGAGTTTGGAGCTGATTTGGAGAAGATTATAGACTACAAAGGTTGTATTTCTTCTTTCCCTTTTATTTGTTTTAATTGCTTGCTTATTCTTTGAAATTAACCTAATTAGAGTACTTTAGATTCATTTTTCTTTTACTGCACATGTGTTCATTCCATCATTAAGTATCTCTAATCCCTTTAATGAACAATCAGTTTATAGTTCAATTATAAACTAAATCCTTCTTGGACCAATGAAAGGGTAAGGCATCATTCTTTAAGACCCAAAATAAACTAAGAGAACAATTCATCTACTTACCCTAAAGACGAGAATGAGTTAATTCCATCTTATATAGCTATGTTTGTAGCTTACATAGAGAGACCAGTGGTACTTAAGGAGTTAAATGTAACTACAAGGGCAAAACGGTAATTTGGACCAGCTGTACTTACGAGCAATTTGTGAAGGGTTATCGTACTGTTGATTGATTATATCCAATGGACACAGAAATATATCAATAGTGTGAAGAATGCAATTGTTGGTCTTTGGTGGAGTGCCCGATAGTTAACGGATGGTGGATAATGTAATTAAAGAGTTTAATTAATTATTCACGTACTATTGGAGCTTCAAACTACATGTCCATAAGGTCCCCTTTGTAGCTAAAAAAGATTTAGTTGAGAATTAGTTTTTGGGTTAATTTGAATTGTTCAAATTAATAAGAGGAAATTTAATTATATATAATATAATTGTTATAATGTATTTGATACATAATAGTTTAATTGAAAGAAATAAATATTTGAATGAGATTCAAATATATTTTCTATGAATGAGACTCATAGTTATTAAATTTAATATAAATATGATTTATATTAAATGCCATAAAATAGATAAAAGAAACTATAGTTTATATTGTATGTGATAGAGTATTAAAACTATAAGTTATGTGTTATATTTGATATAACATTAGTTTAATATAAATATAATATGATACATTAGTTATCATATTTATTTATATTATTTTATTATTTTGAATAATAAATTCCTATTTTCTCTCCAACCACTTTAGTGGGTGGTTATTGGGTTTTGTGGCAAAAAGGAATAAAATAATTCTTTTTTCTTCTTCCTACACGACATACAGACTACACGATTGAAGTTTTTGCTATACGATAGAATTTCATAGAAATGTTCAGTGTTTTTCTTCAATTTTCTTCTTCCTCCAAATCTCAAACAAACCCTCCAAACTAAAATAGTCAGAGCCCACCACTCCTGGGTTCTCACCTTGAGAATACCAAAGACTCACTGTGGTAGTGTCCCAATTTGGTTCGTGAAGATCTTGAAGAAGGTCTTTAAGAAGTTGTTAAGTTCGAGTTTCGTGACCATTCGAGGGATTTACAAGAAGAAAGGTTTTTCAAAGGTAATATCTCTTGAATCTTTTTCTTCTTTCAAGCATGTTGTAATTTGTTTATGAATGCATATCTTGTTTGTTTACTGTAAATTTAGTTTTTAATAAAAATGAAATTTGGAAAATTCATTTCCGCTCAAGGATCTCTATAAAACGAGTTCCTTCAGTTTCTATTTCAAGAGTTCTTGCAATTCTTTTGAGTTTTCGACTTGTCTTTATTATTTGCAATTTGATTTGAACATTGTTGAATATGTTTTTAATTTTTGAAGCATGTTGAATGATCTATATCTTGAACATGTTTAGCCTAGATGCTTGGTTTTGTCACACTCATGATTGAATGCGTTGCTTTTAATGTGTTTGATAAAATGTCTAGCCAAGATCTACAAGAGGCAATAGTAATTGTGTGTTTAATGGCTATCCTAAGATGCACTAATTACTAGATTTGAAGAAATTTCGGTTAATTGAGTAAGCTATCTTGACAATTAATCAGCGCAATTGAATCCTAGAACTTAATGCGTATGTTTTCTCTTCTATATGGCCAGAATCAAACCCAATAGAGGTAGAAGCATGCAGATTGATTAGGATTAGGGCTATCCAACCTTAATTAATGATTAGGACGCTCTCTTGACTAGGTAAATGCTAATTGTTCACCTTTGTAGAGACTAGTTTATTCTAGTTAAGTAGGTAGTTGCGAGCTTAATCCAATTGTGAATTAAATTTGTAGAATTCAATGATAGGAATTGCATTGAACGTCTAACTTGGATTAGAAGCAAGATTGTTCTAAACTTGTTTACAACTATCTTTTGTCTTTTGATTTTTAATATGTTTCTTGATTTAATAAAAAAACCTCGTTCTATAGCTTTTATAGTTAAGCGTGGTTAAGGAAAAGATTAAATAACATTTTCCCTGTGGATTGACATCTTACTTCCACTTTAACTACGAGTTAGTTTAGATTTTTGTTCGAGCTTTACAAATATTGTTTGTTTTGGGTTAGGTAGAATTAATGGCACCTACTTAGCTTCGAACAGTGGGTCAAATGCACATTCTCACTGATCTTCTTACACACAAATAAAAATAATATGTCACTAGTATACAACCCATGCATGGAAAAAACCCATGTGGGGAGTTAGCAAGCTCTTGAACCATGACTTCCTTTGCATGGACTGGACCATCCTCCGAGTCTCATAAATGGTGTTTGTGCCATCCACATAAGTCTTCAAACTTCCTCTCAAACTTAAGCGAGATTTTCGACATCGAATTATACAGTTTGATTTTTCACTTTATTCTCCCCCTGGTTGGTCCCCTATTGAACTATGAAGCTTCCAGAAGGTCCATCTCTTCCTATTGGTACATTCTTTATCCACTACAACTAGGTCAAACAATGGAATGGCATTGTCGTCGAAATCCACGGGTTACATAGAAATAAATCTTGATAAACAACTTTTTATTCGTTGGTACTTAACATAAATAGGTATATGATCACACATCGAGCTTTGGTAACTTCAACACAGCTTTTAATGAATGAACTAATTCTTCCTCGCCTGGTGATATCTTAGTGGGGATAGAGGAATCAAAATCTTCCAATTCTATATCCTTCTCGCTCTAATGAACCGGTGGATCCTCAACAACAGAGGGAATCTAGCAACAGGTGGATCAGACGTTTGGTACGACGGATTTTCCCTAACATCGAAATGTTGTTGAGGATCCACTGACATACAATGTAAGATAAAAACAAACCCTAAAAATATAACTCAATATAGTGATTGATTGTATCGTATCTTCAGAAGGATCATTAACATGTCCTTTTGACTTTAGCTCATATGGAAACGAGGACTCTATGCAATCCAATCGATCCTCGACGCACTGTAAGTGCTGGCTGCAAGTAGAATGACATGTCTCGAGCCACTCACATACTGACCCATTATATGTGGAGCCGCCATATATCTACCTTGGCCATCTTCATCCCTCTCGGGTGCATCTGATCGTTCATCACCCCTCAAAGGTGCAACCATCACCTTTTCTGTCGGCTCCTGATACCCATCTGCACTTGGTGATTCCAGAACCTGACTCTAATAAGTCCACTCCTCATTAGTCAGAATGAGGTCTATATTTATCTAAGCCTAGACGTGATTCATTAAGAAAATATATATTAGAAATTAAAATTAAACCCTAAAGCTTAGAATGTAAACAAAAAACTATAAAGAATGGCTTATAACTTGAGATTTAAACACCTGGGTCTTAATCACCTTCATACTAGGTGAATACGTGCAACTCCATCTCAGGATGCCCGGTATGACATCACAGGGAGCCTACTTGCAACCTATCTATTGAGTGAAGAGACGGTTTCTTACGCCCAAATTTAAATAAGAACGGAAAAGTTGTCATTATAGAGAATAGTATAAATTATAACTAATGAACCTAAAATGCGAACGGAAAGCCATATAGACTTTACGACTCGGGTGACTTACTATTATTAAACTTCTTCTTGTAGGATGCAACTTTCCCTTTATATGCACCCTGTAAGCTACTCAAGGTCTTATAAAAAATCATATTTCCCTAATCGTAGTTACAGAAGTCCTCACAGTCATCAATAAAACCCAACACGGTCTAGTCCATGTGTTGTTTCCTTTCCCTCCCCATCATAGTGAGCTCGATGAAGTAAAATATAACCATCTTCATCATATCCTCATCACTCTTAAACTCATAGTCTGAAAACAACTTATTTAACTCTGGCTCATCCATATTAGTCTTATTCGCTAAGTACAACTTCCTAAGCCTACGTGCTTTAATTTCATCATCATCAAACACACGTGCAATCCTATATCTTAAACCTGTCACAAAATCAAACTACTCTTAACTAAAAGACACCTTGTTACTAAATCAAACTGTTCTCGACTAAAAGACACCTTATCACTAAATCAAATTACTCCCAACAAAAGACATCTTTTTCCCTAATAACTGAAAGCCAATCACATCGTTCTTAACCTCGTTTACCTCTATCAGAAGAATATAGTGACATGTAACTGTCTAGGTGTTAATTTATTCTTAATTATAGAGATTGTTTTTCCCATATGGGAACACACACCGTTAGGTTGGCATGAAACTAACTTGTTATGCAAATTTTTTATACTAATGCCATCTATAAAATAAAGAGAGAGAAAAAAAAGTTAAACTCAATGCCAAACCAACAAAACAACCAAATAAATAATTGAACTAAGTTTCAATAAAATGCTCTCAATCAGTTCAGATTCTGAGCAAATGAGGCTCGAGATTGAATTTTTTGGTAAATAAGCTTGCGTCTTAAGACTACAAAACCAAGATGCCTTGAGCTTCAGGGTTTTGGGCATTCCGATTTTGGTCTCGATCCTCTACTCGGGCGAGATCAACTCCAAGACCAAAAACAGTATACCTTAAAGACCAAAACATCTAAACAAATATCAGGAGAGATTGAAAGAATCTCGAGCGAGATACATGCCTTCTCAGGTGGAATACATGCAATCTTGAGATAAGCAGATTCAACCTTAGGCGAGATTCAACATCTTCCCAGGCAAACTAATGTTTATTTCCACAACTAAACAATGATAACACAACAATGCAAACAAAACATCAAAAAAATATGTAAAACCATTAAAAAATGCAACAAATTGTCTCATATTTTCATATAGTTTCTAAACCCTAACGAAGTTTATAAACTAAAAAACCAAACCTTTCACTATAACAACAACTAAGGTTAGTGCAAAGTACCTGTACTATAATGAGTTGAAATTAAGTGAACTGATGCAATGGTACTTGGAGAATTTGCAAGTTCTAGAGAATAACACTTGAAGAAGGTGTTTTTGAAAATTGAAGAAGTTCGCCGAGGAAGAAGGAACGGAAACATCTGGGTTTTGAATTAGGGGTATCTTGATAATTTCACATAGAACGAAAATAGAAGGTGTAACACCTTTTAACCCAATCTCGCCTGAGATTGGTCGAGGAACACATTTTAACAAGTTTTAAAAAAGTGTGTTATTTCTGAAAGATGGAAACTTTAAGGAGTTTATTTTAGACAATTTCTCTCCAAACGGCCAATTAAACATAAAAATGTTTTGAAAATCTGTTTGTATCCTAAAATCCTAAATATTTTTTGAAAACAGAATCTAAACGATCAATCAAATTGTGTTTCAAAATTTGCACAGTTCGAATAATAAAATCCACAAATAGTTTTTAAAAATAAAACCCACCTATCAAACACATATTAACTTGTGAATTTGAAAACATAAAATAAAATATGAATAGCCTAGGCCCCGTTATGTAATCATTTTATTTTTGAAAATTAAGTCTATAAACACTACTTCCACCTCCAGATTTCTTTCTTTGTTATCTATTTTTTATCAATGGTTTAAAAAACCAAGTCAGATTTTGAAAACTAAAAAAAGTAGTTTGTAAAATATATATATTTGGAATTTAACTAAGAATTCAACTATTGTACTTAAGAGAGATGCAAAGTATTGTAAGACATGGGAGGAAATAGGCTTAATTTTCAAAAACAAAAACGAAAAATGTAATGTTTAACAAACGGGGTCTTAAGAACCCATTTGATAACTATTTTGTTTTTGGTTTTTGGTTTTTGAAATTAAGCCTATAAACACACTTTCTACCTCTAAATTTCAAAATTTGCTATCTAATTTTTATCAATATTAAAAAAAAAAAAAAAACTAAGTCAAATTTTAAAATCTAAGGCCCCATTTGGTAATCATTTGATTTTTTTATTTTTTGTTTTTTAAAATTAAACATATAGACACTACTTCTACCTCCAATATTTTTCACTTGTTATCTACTTTTTACCATTGATTTAAAAAACCAAGCCAAATCTTGAAAACTAAAAAAATAACTTTTTAAAACTTGTTTTTGTTTTTGAAATTTGGTTAAGAAGTCAAACGTTGTACTCAAGAAAGATACAAATCATCTATCTATACTATATTAAAAGGGGAGAACTTTTATTTTCCCTTTTTGCTCTTATATCTCTTAAAAATTCCTATTCTACCCCCATTTAATATTTTCTATTTTACGTACAATATCACACCTTTTTTATTCTCTTGGTATCACTTCATACAAACATATTCATTTACAAAATTGCATCACTTCGTACAGACACATTCTTTCACATTATAACTACAAAATTTTCAAATAATAAATACAAACTTTTCTACTTTTATTTGTCTCCACTTTTCATTTTCATAATGTTATTGAAAGAATTTTAGAATCAAGTTTGCGTTCTCCATTTCATGATGGCCTCGAACCTCCTTCGTATCTCGGTTGGTTTGGTTGCTTTTTTCAACGGGTTTCTATTGTCATCGACACCCAAGACTCTCAAAGTGAAATCTTCTCTTGATCAAGGTGAGTTTCTTCTTCTTCTTCTTCTTTTTTTTTTGGAAAGAAATAGAACAAGGGAGGATGTTTAGTAAAAAATACTGAAAAAATAATATATACCACTCAATTAATATCAAGAAGTCGTAGAAAAGGAGAAGAGAAGTAATAGAAATTTATTATGGTGGAATTGCTTTGAGATTTACATGGTTATTGAGATATGATATTGATGTTTATATATATAAATGGTTAGAATAAATATATTTTACTAAATAGATAGGTTGTGAATCTCTAAAATATATATATTTAGTTAGGTAGTTCTTTTTAAATATTTCCTAAGTTTTTTCTTATCTTATTTCTTTTCCCCAATATTTTCTTCTTCTCTTCGTTTTTTGATTCTTGGTTCAGTCGCACCGGACACCTTTGGCCACATCGATCTCCTCTCTTCCCCTGTCATATCGTCGTAGATCTGGTCATACGAAATTAATTAATTTGAAGGGGAAGGAGATGCAATTTCAAATTTTAGGTAAGTATTATGTATAAATTTATTAATTTTGTTTTCATTTAATTCTACATTCATTTTTTATGTGAAAAATTGATGATTACTATTTTTTCCATCCTTCCATTTTGAAACTTTTGGAAAAACTACATCTTTATAAAAGCATACAATTCTAGCAAATTAAACATCTCTTCCGTAATATTCACCCTCATGGTTGAAATTCCCCACTCCCATTATACTAAAAAAACATCTCTTCTGCAAGCAAGCTAATGACCAATTTCTTTTTTTTCTTTTTCTTTTTTTTTTTTTGTCTTTTTATATGAACTTTAAGGAAACGATTGAGAGAAATTACGATAAGTTTTTTTTTCAATGTGCTAAATGGGTCTTCTCCAACTTGGCCAATTATTTAATATATGAAGTAGAATTTAGATTGAAAAAGAAGAAGCAAAAGTAAACAAGAATCGAGTCTTTTGAGAAGAAATGAAAATGAGTTTGAATGGAGAAAAGGCGACGAATAAGAGATGTGAAAGTAAATAATAAGATTCAAGAGGGAGTGTTAATGATGATGATTATTTTGTGTTCATAAAAATAACAATTGTGAATTGGTCTCACGACAACATTGTAGAAGACATAAAATGTAAAGGATGTCACAAATTTATTCATTACTGTATGTTCCTTTATTTATGAGAAATTATAGGAAACTTTTTAATTTTCAAGTTGTCAAATGAATCTTCTCCTAATTGGCAAATTATTTAGTCTATTTTAATTTTTTTTCTTTTTGGTAGTGCATAATTATAATGAGTATCTTCCTTTTCAACCATAAGAAAGATTCATAAACTTGTCTCATTTTTAAATTATAATGTTAATGTTGGGCATGTAGCCTTTGTTAATTCGTGAAATTTTATATTATTGTTATTTTATTATTTTTAGTTAGATCTTTGATTAGTTTTCTAATTTATTACAATCTTAAATATCTTATTTATATGTTTGAGCCAAAATGTTTATTTGGTTTCCATGTGTTTGAGTTTAACATTTTTTTCATTCATTATATTAGGAGAACTACAAATGACAACAATAAAGAACAACATAATCAAATTGTATAGATTCAAAAGATCTAAAATAAATGTATATATATATATATATATATATCTCAAACTTTTGATCTTAATTTATTCTCAAATTTACTCTAATAATAAGAGTTGTGCTATTTTTATAGGAAGAAAAAAAAATCGGTTGAATCACACAAACATACTACCAAAACTAGCAATCATCAAAATTTATGTTTTAAGTATTCCAAATATCCAAAAAAATGTGCAATCATTTTATATTGTTATGAATTAACCTAAAATAAGATATATATAGTTTTAGCCATTAATTATTTTATTTTAGTTCTCATGTTAGATATTTTTTTTAAAAAAAATTAAACTTAATAAAATATAAGTTCATTTGTTCTTGACATTTCATAAACAATTTTTTTGGTAAAAGAAACAATTCATCGATAAGTATAAGGGGAGAATCCCAAGCAAATTACAATAAAGATTGCCAGTTGGTGACTAAAAAGATAAATTGACGTGAGGGAAAGGGTACTTTAATTTGCACTAGGAAAAAGTAGTAGACAAAATAAGTTAAAAAAATTGAGCACGAGAAGAACAGGTATCGTTAAAAACCCTTCCATTTCTTTCACCCCATAAGCACTAGAGGAACGCACAAATGAAGGGCAACCAAATCACCTACTTAGAACCATCAAAAGGTTGACCCATTAATACGGAGGCCAAAACATCATAAATATTATTAAGACAAGTGAAAGACCAACCAAATGCAGACAAAAGAAGATTTCAAAAGCTAGTAGCAAAGGAACAATGGAAAAAAAAAGATGAATCGACGATTTCGCATGCTTATGACACATATGACACCAAGAGGGAGAAAGAGACATAGATGGCATGCAATGTTGCAAACGATCAGTTGTATTGATGGCACCCCAACTGAGGTCTTAAAGAAAGATTTTAATCCTCTTGGGATATTTATCCCTCCAAATCACTGAAAAAAGATCAGTCAAAACTGAATCCATATCACCCACTAAATCAGTCATAAGAGATTTAACAGTAAAGCCTATGGAAGGATCAAAAGGCACAACCAAGTATCAGGGGAGGAGCAAAAGTGGACAAATGGCAGATGAAGGGATAATGAAGCCCATTCATTAATCTCCAATTCAGTAAGATTACGACGTAAATTCAAATTCCAAGCAGATGAAGAAAAGATCCAAGTATTAGCAACAGTAACCTCAAGGTGTTGCACCAATTGAAAAAGCCTTGGATAAGTGTTGGCAAGGACACCACAACTGAGCCAAGAGTCATGCCAGAAAGACATAGAGGAACCATCACCAATATGACGTCTAATCCGATTGGCAATCAGATAAGCAAATGCACAAATGTACCACCAAGAAACTCTGGAAGAACTACTAGAAATAGGTAAAGGCCAAAACACAATCGGTGGAATAATACTTAGCAACAATAAGTTTCCTCCATAAAGCATCATGCTCAGATAAAATCTCCAAGTCCATTTGGTAAGAAGAGCAGAGTTTCAATGTTTAAAATTTCCAATGTCCAGACCACCCAATAATTGAGGACGCTGAGAGGCCACCTAGTTCACATTATGTAAGCCACCATCACCATGAGAACCTTCCTAAAAGAAATCTCTAACCAACTTATCAAGACAACCAATAATAGATGAAGAGGCTTGAAACAAAGACAAACAATTAGTTAGAAGGCTAGAGAGAGTGGCTTGAATGAGAGTGTGACGACCCCCTTTTAATATATAAGCATACTTCTAATTATGGAGCTCATGTTTAATTCTTTCAACCACAAGCTGCCAAAACAAAACAAACTTAGAATTGCCACCCAAAGGAAGCCCTATATAAGATGTAGGTCAAAAACCTCTTTTGCAACTAAAAGAATGTAACAACCAATCAAATTCAGAGTCTGAAACATGAATCCCGAGGAGCTCACTCTTAGCCAGACTGATTTTGAGCCCCGATGCAAATTAAAAAATGTGGACAATGTCAAACAAGTTCTGCAAAGTAGATATATCAGTAGTAGAAAACAATAAAGTGTCATAAGCAATCTGTAAGTGATTCAGAGAAAAATCTGAGTGACCAATAGGATGAGCAACTATAAGACTCAGCCCGGAGCTGTGGTAAAAAAAAAAGACTCAAACAATCAACAACAAGTATAAATAAGAAGCAAGAGAGAGGGTCGCCCTATCTTATTCTGCATGAGGGCATAATCTTGCCACAGGGGCGACCAATAACAATGATGGTATAATTCACACTAGTAATACAACCTCTAATCTAAGTGTGCGAACGATAACCAAATTCTTTTATCTGAAGAATAGAATCAAGAAAATCCCAATCAACCGTATCAAAGGCTTTCTCAAGGTCAAGTTTTAAAATAACCATTAGTTTATTCCTCTTGGTCCAATCATCAATAAGCTCATTAGCCATCAAAGAAGCATCAATAATCTATTTATTAGCCACAAAAGCAAGCTGATTGGCAACAATGGTGAAAGGAATAACCCTCTTCAGATGATTTGATAAAAACGGGCAATAATCTTATAAGCACATAAAATAAGGCTAATAGGTCTATAATTAGAAATAGAAATCAAGTCAACCTTATTAGGGATTAGACAAATATAAGTCTCATTCAGCTTCACATTAATAACCTCAGACATATAAAAATAATTAATAACTAACATCAAATCAGATTTAAGAGTAGTAAAAAAAATACCTGAAAAATTCATCTGTAAAACCATCTGCCCCAGGAGATTTACTAACACTAAGAGAAGAAATAGCAATAAAAATCTCATCTTTAGTAAAAGGATGCTCAAAGTCCATGGATCGAGAGGACGAAA